>NC_041388.1:667199121-667230428 GCF_002162155.2 Triticum dicoccoides | reverse complement strand
CGCCCCGACACCCTCGGCGCCCCGCCGGCCCGGCGCCCCGCCGCCTCGACAACCAGGCGCCCCGCCATCCCGACGCCCTAGTCGTCCCGACACCCCGCCGCCCCGGTGCCCCGGTGAGCTTCCCCCTGTTTAGGATGTTAGTTTACTCGTAGATTTTGTCTCGGTGGTCCCTTAATTGCCAGCCTCACTTCAGGCATCGAGCAACATCAACTTCCCCCCAACACAGTTACCATTTTTTAACTTTACATGGTTGTTCTCTCTGAAAAACACTAGTAGGCCTTGGAAGCGGTTGTGTATAATTCAGCAGTTACATAGTTTATAGTTTCAGAATTTCTCAAATCTGGTTCTTTCTGTTTGTGTTTTGACTGTTACATATAGTTTCAGCAGTTAGCCATTGCGATTAAGGAATATACTTTGAGAAGAACAAACACCAGTTATAAAAATTGTTTCATTGCGCCGTCAATGACGGGTGAGATGGCAGCACCCATGGAGTTCATTTGGTTCAGTTTCTATAGTGCAGTTAAGAGTATTAGTGCTTACCGTTATTGAGTAAAAAAAGGAAAAGACAAGCAATGTGAAAGAATCAGATTACGTGTGGTAGAGAGAAGTTCCTTCATTTTTTGAGCATAGTATGGATTCTAATGTTCAACTCTGACTAAACAGGTTCTGGAAACGGTCTTTTACTGCACTTGACTGAAGAAGTAGGTGTCTGCTATATCCTGCACTTGAGGTGAGATGTGTTCTCAGGTTTACATTGCAATGGGCACTCTTCTTGTAAACACAAATTCAGATTTATATACTATATGCTGGCATGACTGTTTTTATTAGGCAGGACAGTGCAGTAGTTGATGTATCTTGGGTTGATTATAAAGTTGCTTGGGTTTAATATTACCCAGCATGATGATGTATCAATGTAGCGTTAGCATATGATCCAAGTGCTAGTACTGCTAGTAAATAGCTAATACAGTTAATGAAGAAGAAGAAAAAACTGCTAGTACAGTTAATGAAGAAGAAAAAAAACTGCTACTACTGCTAGTAAATAGCTTCTTCTATATACTAATTTGCATCAAAGTGTAGAACAAAGCATCAAACTGAATAACTAACAGTGGGTAATTAATTTGCTGGTACTAGCTAGAATTTGGCACTGAAAAGCAAAAGCTAAAGCTAATTAACTGCTGGGTAATAGCACTGGTACTAGGTAGCTAAAATATGTGTTCTGAAACACTGAGAGCAGAAACACTTACTACATACATATGCTCAAGAAACACTTACTAACCAGAAAAGGTTTTGACTTGAAATGTTAATAGCACAGAGAGCACCACAAGTTAAACACCTCAATCTGTTAGTATTTGTCTGCATTTTCTCACATTCTTCTTGTATCTGATCCAGTATTGCTTGTAGTGGTTTGTCCAAAATGTTGAATGATACTGCTTGGAGATGCATATATTGTTTCACCTCTTCACATGCCAATGTATTTTCCATGTTGTGATGGAGGCCTTTTTTGCCTTGTCCACCCGAGAGGCCCTTGAGTTTGCTGGAATGTCGATTAACTTCCGTTCCGGCAAATCCGGGTACTCCATATGTCCTATTTTCAGCAAAGGTCATGCTGAAATTTTCCGTGAATTTTAGCATGACTTTGCTAAAAATAGGACATATGGGGTACTTGTGACTAATGCATGGGCCGGGGTATCTTAGTAGTTAATTAAGTAGGATCAAGTGCCCCGGCGTACTTGTGACTAATGCATGGCTTTTAGGGTGCCTCGGTGTCGATAAAAACCGAAATGATGAAAGCTTAGGCTTTTAGGGTGCCTCGGCGTCGAAAAAGCCTCAATGATAAAAGCTTAGATTTTAGGATGCCTCGGTGTCAACAAACCCTAAATGATGAGACCATGATCTTGTTCCTTGACAATAACCAACTTTTTGACCAAACTTTGTTCCTATTTAGAGAGAAACATGGCCAACAACGATGAGGCTGGGGGTTCGGGCGTCAATGCATTCTGGGAGCTGTCCCGGGAGATGGAGGAACAACCTCACTTGTATGAGGACGCCACCTTCCCCACCGATCCTGAGACCACTGATGGTACCGCCGAGGATGACCCCACTGATGCCACCACTGATGGTGCCGCCGAGGATGCCACCACTGATGATGGCGGCGCACGCACAGATGGCAGCCAACCGAAGAGGCAACGGAAGGACCGGCGCCCGACCGTGCTCCGCACCCTCAAGGAGGAAGTTACTGAAGTGGACTCCGACGGGAATCCAACGGAGCCCGAACGAATAGTCAAGGGGTACTCGCTTCAGCTCGGGTGCATTCTCTGGAGCACCGTCTCGATCAACACCGAGAACCTGAGGCATCCTGACCGAGGGAATTTGCGCAACCTCCTCTTCACGAAGCTGCACGAACGATACAAGTTCCCCGCTGAATTTGAAAACACAAGCCTCAAAGGGAATAAAGTGAACAATGCTGCCCTCACGAAGATGAGCAAGGCCCTGTCTACTTGGAAAAGCAATGTGAAGAGAATGATCGAGAAAGGTGAGAGTTATGAGAAGATCAAGGAGAAAAATCCTTCGATCACCAAAGATGACTACAACGACTTCAAGATCAATTGCTCGAGCACTGCAAACTCCGAATCAAGTAAGTGGGGGAAAGAAATGCGGGAGCTGAACTTAGGGGAACACACACTCGGTCCCGGCGATTACAGAGTGGCGGAGCCTATATGGGACAAGGAGGAGGCGGACCGTGCCGAGCAAGGCCTACCGCCCCTCTTCGATAAATACGGTGACAAGCAGACCAGGAACTTTGTCAGGGCCCGGTACAAGAAGGACCCGAAAACAAAGGAGCTTACCACAGATCCGAAGACCAGGGCGCTTGAGCTTGTTCTGGTAAGGAATACACCCCCGTGTAATTAGCTCCATATGGTTGCATTCTAATTAATGAAGCCAAATTTCTAAATGGTTCACATTCCTTCCGCAGGCGACTGAAAGCAGTAGCGCGGGGTCGGGTAAGAGCAACCCTTGGGACACCACTCTAAATAGGGCGTTGAATGTAATGAAGAACAAGGATAAGCTCAGTAAGTCGACGTTAGCTGGTCGTGTGGCCGGCAAAGGCTTGTCGACAAAATGGTCATCATACTATAACACTGGTGGGCGAAAGGAGAAAAAGACCAGCTCGGAAAGCCAGGCGCGCGAGGTTCAAGAACTCAGGGCACAGGTGGCGCGGATTCCGGAGATTGTCCAAGAGCAAGTGGAACACCAACTCAGAAGGACGATCACCGCCATTTTGCCTACCTTGATCCAGGGGATTAGTGCGTGGATTGCGGGCGGCCAACAGGGGCCGCCCCCGATTCCTAGCTTCACGGCCAGCAACTCACAGAACGCGATGGTGGGGCCATTGGTGTCTCCGACACCGGCACGGGAGCTTAATGCACCCGGGTGTATGCCGGCCGGCACCTCTGCAGCAAGCGGCCCCTCCGTCAACTGCACGCCCGCCGTTGGCGGTGCCTCGACATTAGCCGAGCTCGACGCCATCATCATGGTAACTAATTAAGCCTCTCTCGGCCGAGGACTTCATCTCCTTGCCTTTGACTGGGCATCCCTGACGCCCTACATGTTTTCGCAGGGTGCCGCCGACGTTCCGTGCACTCTCCTGCACTTCGTGAATAATGAGTTGGTCGATGTCGCCAAGGGCAAAATCGTTCAACCGGGCAACCCCTTGTTCCACGGTACCCAGATGCCACCCAACTTGTTTAGGGTTCAACTGGTTTGGGTGCTGCCAGGCTGCGACGAGTTGTTACCTCCGATTCGACCCGTCGGGGCCGACAATGATGACATGATGACCCTCAGCGCCTGCCTGAGCTGGCCCCTGCTTTGGCCGAAGAGCCAGATTCGTTTGGGGGCGGGGGACACCACCCCAAAGACAACACCGCCAGTCGTGCCGGCGCCAAGTCGGCCCCATGGCAAGACCGCCGCAACGGTGCTGGACATCCCTATGCCACTGGATCCAAACATGCATATGGCACAGGATCAGAATGACGACGACGATACATTTGCCAACGTCGATCAGTACTTTGCCGATCATGGGTATGGTGGCGACTTCATGGGGCCTCCTTCTCAAGAACCCAAGCCAACAAAAGACGTGCACGATCTAGCTGGTACCGCGGAGAAGCCAAGTTGCAACAGGCGTCGTCTGCAGTTCAGCTCTCAGGAGGCGCCTCCAGCTGCCGACTTCACCGAGCCTCAGATAGGCAAGGTGCAAAATATGATCAGCCCCAACACACTCAAGAAGGCGATCTGTGAGCAGAACTCGGTCCCATTACAGGAGAAGAAGAAGGCACGCAAAAGAAAGACTAACAAGGGTACGGGCCAGCTGGCACCGAGTACGATCCGTGCTCAGGATGGGCCACCTTCACCTGAGGATATCTCGAGGAGGGTGCATGTGGCGGGTAGGCCGATGCTACTGAGAAATATGCTCGATGCTGCAACCGGTGCTATGCGGAGTCTGCATGACAGTGTTCTTTCTTTGGAGAAGCGGCGTCTCGGAGAGAAGGATGTGGCATACCCGGTTTTCGCGGCCAAGGTGCCAGAGGGCAAGGGCTTTGTGGATAACTCCATCGGGGGTACGATCGTCCTGCGGTTTGATGACATCCACGCTATGTTGAACCTTCATCCGCTGCACTACACCTTCGTTCGGCTATTTTCGCTGAGTGTGGAGATGCGGATCATTCGCGACAAGACCCCAGACATCGTGATAGTCGACCCCTTCTACATGCGTGCCAAGATCTTGGGCAGCGCTGGGGACCGGCAAGTCGCGACTTCTTACCTCGAAGGCGTCATTCTGGCAAACCAAGATAAGGATAACTTCCTCGTGCCTTACTTTCCCGAGTAAGTCCTCCCCTCAACTGCCCCGTAACATATGAATTCTTAGATTTCGATCATTTTTCTTTTAACATTCCGTGTTTTCTGCAGTGACACACATTGCACGCTCATCCTCCTAAGCCCCAAATATTCCATGGCCACGTATTTCGACCCGGACCGTCAGTCGAACGTAGACTACACAAATGTCAAGAAGGTTCTTGATGATGTTCTCCCCGGCTACGTCAAATCTGGAGGCACCTTCACCAGGCCTATTCATAAGTACGGCAAGCACGTGTTCTCCCACAATACGACGTTCTGCTGCGTCAAGCAGCCGCCTGGCGGTCAGAAGGGTGCCTACTACGCCATCCATCACATGCGGGCGATCGTACGGGACCATCATCAGCTTCTTCTACCGAGTAAACTCAAAGATTGGGCCGCGAGCGTGTCGGCAATCCAGGACGCGGACATCAGACGAGAATTCTTTCGCATCCAGTCGGAGTTTGCGGAAATCATCCATCAAGATGTCCTTCATACCTCGGGGCAGTTCTACCTCAGAAATCAACTGTCCAACAGTGACATCGACACAATGCTACAAATGCAGGCTGACAACGACCGTTATTTCATGACTCCCACGATAGACGGCGGCTTCATCCACGCTCCGGTCCCTTGAGTCGAGTCGAAAGCAGTGATGATGTGTCTAGTTCTGAAACATCGATTCGGCTCATGTTGTAATTAAACTTTAATGAACTTGTAGTATGTCTCTTTGGTTTCGAGAGTCGTTCAACTTAGATGTAATCGATGCTATTAATGTCTTGCTTTTCTCTTCCGATCGTTCTGTTGCATACTTATATATTGCTTATGTATTGTCTGTGAATTGGTACTAACATTTCGTTTGGCTACTGCATAGCGATGTCGTCATATGTCGTGTACAAGGGTAAGGTTCCCGGAGTCTACGACGACTGGGAGGAGTGTCGGAGACAGGTTCACCGATTCAGCGGTAACAGTTACAAAGGGTACACCACTAGGGCCGAGGCCGAATCTAGATACGCCCGCTATCTAGCGGGAGAGGGGAGGGAGCGCTGGAGGAACCGGATGAAGATGAGTTCCATCGAGATGATGCTCATCGTGATGACCGCGGCTCTCTTCTATGTGATGGTAGTTTAGATGATCTATATCGACTTGTAATGTGAAGACAAACTCGCTACTCGCGGTCTCGAGACTTGTAATATAATGTTCTATCTTTGGTCGGTCTTTTCAATTCGGAGACTAATATGATGAATTGTATTCGGAGACTAATATGATGAATTGTACTCAGAGACTAATCTTCTATTGTATTCGATGAATCTGTTGTTGATGTGTGCTGTCTATATTTTGTCCAATTATATATTTTGTAACCTGTGCAAAAAATAGAAAAATAAAAAATAAAAAAACCTAATATTCATACTAATGGTGCATCACATCACAGTGCGCCATTAGTATGCCAGAGGATACTAATGGCGCATCATTAAACAGTGCGCCATTAGTATGCTGAAGTTACTAATGGCGCATCTTGTTGTTGTGCGCCATTAGTATGCCAAAGCACCTGGGTATACATGGCCCCCTGGGAGGCATACTAATGGCGCACTGTTGTATATACTAATAGCGCATCTGAGGTGCGCCTACCAGATACTAATGGCGCACCTGTGGTGCACCATTAGTAAAATGTACTAATGGCGTGGCACTAATGGCGCACCACTAATGCGCCATTAATGGCCAAATTAGGTGCGCCATTAGTAGGCCTTTTCCTAGTAGTGGAAGACCGAAAGGTCGAGCATGAGTCGTATAGAAGATACGATCAACATGAAGATGTTCACCGATGTTGACTAGTCCGTCTCACGTGATGATCGGACACGGCCTAGTTAACTCGGATCATGTTATACTTAGATTACTGGAGGGATGTCTATCTAAGTGGGAGTTCATTGAATAATTTGATTAGATGAACTTAATTATCATGAACTTAGTCTAAAATTTTTACAATATGTCTTGTAGATCAAATGGCCAACGTAGTCCTCAACTTCAACGCGTTCCTAGAGAAAACCAGCTGAAAGACGATGGCAGCAACTACACGGACTGGGTCCGGAACCTGAGGATCATCCTCATAGCTGCCAAGAAAGATTATGTCCTACAAGCACCGCTAGGTGACGCACCTGTTCTCCCTGCAGAACAAGACGTTATGAACGCTTGGCAGGCACGTACCGATGACTACTCCCTCGTTCAATGCGGCATGCTTTACAGCTTAGAGCCAGGGCTCCAAAAGCGTTTTGAGAGACACGGAGCATATGAGATGTTCGAAGAGCTGAAAATGGTTTTCCAAGCTCATGCCCAGGTCGAGAGATATCAAGTCTCCGACAAGTTCTTCAGCTGTAAGATGGAGGAAAACAGTTCTGTCAGTGAGCACATACTCACTATGTCTGGGTTGCATAACTGCTTGACTCAGCTGGGAGTTAATCTCCCAGATGACGCGGTCATTGACAGAATCCTTCAGTTGCTTCCACCGAGCTACAAGAGCTTTGTGATGAACTTCAATATGCAGGGGATGGAAAAGACCATTCCTGAAGTATTTGCAATGCTGAAATCAGCAGAGGTAGAAGTCAAAAAGGAACATCAAGTGTTGATGGTGAATAAAACCACTAAGTTCAAGAAGGGCAAGGGTAAGAAAGCCTTCAAGAAGGACGGCAAGGGAGTTGCCGCGCCCAGCAAGCAAGCTGCCGGGAAGAAGCCAAAGAATGGACCCAAGCCCGAGACTGAGTGCTTTTATTGCAAGGAAAGTGGTCACTGGAAGCGGAACTGCCCCAAATACTTAGCGGACAAGAAGGCCGGCACCACGAAAGGTATATGTGATATACATGTAATTGATGTGTACCTTACCAGTACTCGTAGTAGCTCCTGGGTATTTGATACCGGTGCGGTTGCTCACATTTGTAACTCAAAACAGGAGCTGCGGAATAAGCGGAGACTGGCGAAGGATGAGGTGACGATGCGCGTCGGGAATGGTTCCAAGGTCAATGTGATCGCCGTCGGCACGCTACCTCTACATTTACCTTCGGGATTAGTTTTAAACCTTAATAATTGTTATTTAGTGCCAGCTTTGAGCATGAACATTGTATCAGGATCTCGTTTAATTCGAGATGGCTACTCATTTAAATCCGAGAATAATGGTTGTTCTATTTATATGAGAGATATGTTTTATGGTCATGCTCCGATGGTGAATGGTTTATTCTTAATGAATCTCGAGCGTAATGCTACACATGTTCATAGTGTGAGTACCAAAAGATGTAAGATTGATAATGATAGTCCCACATACTTGTGGCACTGCCGCCTTGGTCACATAGGTGTCAAACGCATGAAGAAGCTCCATGCTGATGGACTTTTAGAGTCTCTTGATTACGAATCATTTGAGACGTGCGAACCATGCCTCATGGGTAAAATGACCAAGACTCCGTTCTCAGGAACAATGGAGCGAGCAACCAACTTATTGGAAATCATACATACTGATGTGTGCGGTCCAATGAGTGTTGAGGCTCGCGGTGGCTATCGTTATGTTCTCACCCTCACTGATGACTTGAGTAGATATGGGTATGTCTACTTAATGAAACACAAGTCTGAGACCTTTGAAAAGTTCAAGGAATTTTAGAGTGAGGTTGAGAATCAACGTGACAGGAAAATCAAGTTCCTGCGATCAGATCGTGGAGGAGAATACTTGAGTCATGAGTTTGGCACACACTTAAGAAAATGTGGAATAGGTTCACAACTCATGCCGCCTGGAACACCTCAGCGTAATGGTGTGTCCGAACGTCGTAATCGCACTCTATTAGATATGGTGCGATCTATGATGTCTCTTACCGATTTACCGCTATCTTTTTGGGGCTACGCTTTAGAGACTGCCGCATTCACTTTAAATAGGGCTCCGTCGAAATCCGTTGAGACGACACCGTATGAATTATGGTTTGGGAAGAAACCTAAGCTGTCGTTTCTAAAAGTTTGGGGATGCGATGCTTATGTCAAGAAATTTCAACCTGAAAAGCTCGAACCCAAGTCGGAAAAATGCGTCTTCATAGGATACCCTAAAGAAACTATTGGGTATACCTTCTACCTCAGATCCGAAGGCAAGATCTTTGTTGCCAAGAATGGATACTTTCTGGAGAAGGAGTTTCTCTCGAAAGAAGTAAGTGGGAGGAAAGTAGAACTTGATGAAGTATTACCTCTTGAACCGGAAAATGGCACAACTCAAGAAAATGTTCCTGAGGTGCCTGCACCGACTAGAGAGGAAGTTAATGATGATGATCAAGATACTTCTGATCAAGCTCCTACTGAAATTCGAAGGTCCACAAGGACACGTTCCGCACCAGATTGGTACGGCAACCCTGTCTTGGAAATCATGTTGTTAGACAACGGTGAACCTTCAAACTATGAAGAAGCGATGGTGGGCCCGGATTCCGACAAATGGCTGGAAGCCATGAAATCCGAGATAGGATCCATGTATGAAAACGAAGTATGGACTTTGACTGACTTGCCCGTAGAGCGGCGAGCCATAGAAAATAAATGGATCTTTAAGAAGAAGACAGACGCGGATGGTAATGTGACCATCTATAAAGCTCGGCTTGTCGCTAAGGGTTATCGACAAGTTCAAGGTGTTGACTATTATGAGACTTTCTCACCGGTAGCGAAGCTGAAGTCCATCCAAATCATGTTAGCAATTGCCGCATTCTATGATTATGAAATATGGCAAATGGACGTCAAAAAGGCATTCCTTAATGGTTTCCTTAAGGAAGAATTGTATATGATGCAGCCGGAAGGTTTTGTCGATCCTAAGTATGCTGACAAGGTGTGCAAGCTCCAACGCTCAATTTATGGGCTGGTGCAATCATCTCGGAGTTGGAACATTCGCTTTGATGAGATGATCAAAGCGTTTGGGTTTACGCAGACTTATGGAGAAGCCCGCGTTTACAAGAAAGTGAGTGGGAGCTCTGTAGCATTTCTCATATTATATGTAGATGATAAGATATTGAAGAAATTCAATATGGATCAGTCTAAGAAGGGGTTCTTGCCTGTGTTACAAGGTGTGAAATTGAGCTCAGCTCAATGTCCGACCACGACAGAAGATATAGAAGAGATGAGTGTCATCCCCTATGCCCCAGCCATAGGTTCTATTATGTACGCCATGTTGTGTACCAGACCTGATGTAAACCTTGCCATAAGTTTGGTAGGAAGGTACCAAAGTAATCCCGGCAAGGAACACTGGACAGCAGTCAAGAATATCCTGAAGTACCTGAAAAGGACTAAGGAAATATTTCTCGTTTATGGAGGTGACGAAGAGCTCGTCGTAAAAGGTTACGTCGACGCTAGCTTCGACATAGATCTGGATGACTCCAAGTCACAAACCGGATACGTGTATATTTTGAATGGTGGGGCAGTAAGCTGGTGCAGTTGCAAGCAGAGCGTCGTGGCGGGATCTACATGTGAAGCAGAGTACATGGCAGCCTCAGAGGCAGCGCATGAAGCAATTTGGGTGAAGGAGTTCATCACCGACCTAGGAGTCAAACCCAATGCGTCGGGGCCGATCAAGCTCTTCTGTGACAACACTGGAGTTATTGCTCTTGCCAAGGAGCCCAGGTTTCACAAGAAGACAAGGCACATCAAGCGTCGCTTCAACTCCATTCGTGAAAATGTTCAAGATGGAGACATAGATATTTGTAAAGTACATACGGACCTGAATGTAGCAGATCCGTTGACTAAACCTCTCCCTAGAGCAAAACATGATCAACACCAGAATTCCATGGGTGTTCGATTCATCACAATGTAACTAGATTATTGACTCTAGTGCAAGTGGGAGACTGTTGGAAATATGCCCTAGAGGCAATAATAAAAGGATTATTATTATATTTCCTTGTTCATGATAATTGTCTTTTATTCATGCTATAATTGTGTTATCCGGAAATCGTAATACATGTGTGAATACTTAGACACCAACACGTCCCTAGTAAGCCTCTAGTTGACTAGCTCGTTGATCAACAGATAGTCATGGTTTCCTGACTATGGACATTGGATGTCATTGATAACGAGATCACATCATTAGGAGAATGATGTGATGGACAAGACCCAATCCTAAACATAGCACAAGATCGTATAGTTCGTTTGCTAGAGTTTTCCAATGTCAAGTATCTTTTCCTTAGACCATGAGATCATGTAACTCCCGGATACCGTAGGAGTGCTTTGGGTGTACCAAACGTCACAACGTAACTGGGTGACTATAAAGGTATACTACGGGTATCTCCGAAAGTGTCTGTTGGGTTGACACGGATCAAGACTGGGATTTGTCACTCCATATGACGGAGAGGTATCACTGGGCCCACTCGGTAATGCATCATCATAATGAGCTCAAAGTGACCAAGTGTCTGGTCACGAGATCATGCATTACGGTACGAGTAAAGTGACTTGCCGGTAACGAGATTGAACGAGATATTGGGATACCGACGATCGAATCTCGGGCAAGTAACATACCGATTGACAAAGGGAATTGGATACGGGGTTGCTTGAATCCTCGACATCGTGGTTCATCCGATGAGATCATCGAGGAGCATGTGGGAGCCAACATGGGTATCCAGATCCCGCTGTTGGTTATTGACCGGAGAGCGATCTCGGTCATGTCTACATGTCTCCCGAACCCGTAGGGTCTACACACTTAAGGTTCGGTGACGTTAGGGTTGTAGGGATATGTATATGCAGTAACCCGAATGTTGTTCGGAGTCCCAGATGAGATCTCGGACGTCACGAGGAGTTCCGGAATGGTCCGGAGGTAAAGAATTATATATAGGAAGTGCTATTTCGGCCGTCGGGATAAGTTTCGGGGTCACCGGTATTGTACCGGGACCACGGGAAGGGTCCCGGGGGTCCACCGGGTGGGGCCACCTATCCCGGAGGGCCCCATGGGCTGAAGTGGGAAGGGATCCAGCCCAAAGTGGTCTGGGGCGCCACTTCCCCTAGGGCCCATGCGCCTAGGGTGGGGGGAACCCTAAAGGGGGGGCGCCCCCTTGCTTGGGGGGCAAGCCCCCCACCCCTTGGCCGCCGCCCCCCTAGGAGATTGCATCTCCTAGGGCCAGCGCCCCCCTAGGCCCCCCTATATATAGTGGGGGGGGATGGAGGACCTCTCACCTTTGCCTTTGGTGCCTCCCTCTTCCTCTCCAACACCTCCTCCTCCTCCATAGAGCTTGGCGAAGCCCTGCCGGAGTACTGCAGCTCCACCACCACCCCGCCGTCGTGCTGCTGCTGGAGCCATCTTCCTCAACCTCTCCTTCCCCCTTGCTGGATCAAGAAGGAGGAGACGTTACGCTGACCGTACGTGTGTTGAACGCGAAGGTGCCGTCCGTTCGGCGCTAGGATCTCCGGTGATTTGGATCACGTCGAGTACGACTTCCTCATCCCTGTTCTTTGAACGCTTCCGCGCGTGATCTACAAAGGTATGTAGATGCAATCCGATCACTCGTTGCTAGATGAATTCATAGATGGATCTTGGTGAAATCGTAGGAAATTTTTTGTTTTCTGCAACGTTCCCCAACATAGACACCCTATGTCTTCATTCCTTTTTGGTCATTCGATGACAAAAGGGGTAGAAGCATATGGGTTGGTAGTCTTCAAGCGGGCATATTGGGCCGGGTGCTATATTTTGTTTAAGTACTACAACTCTCGTTCTTGAAAATTTGTCGTTTTGAGTTGTAAACTTAAGTCCAGATGGGACACCTGCTACATTTGTTTCTCTCATTTTGTGCGCATGATCAAAGTTAATCTTATGCGTGTGAAGTCATTCTACGGGTGCCCATTTCTTATTGTGCATGTCATTATCTTCAAAACATTTCTGTATGCACTTTGATTTGACTTCATGAACAGAGGGAGATCTCCACAAAGCAAAACCTCCCATGTGCATTTGCAATTAAAAGAAAATTACTTATATGCACATCTTCAGGGGGAGCCCTCCAATTTCATGAAGCCAATGACCACGTTCTTTAACTTTCACATATTTTATCCCCATTTAAAAACCTCAACCAGTTTGTCATCAATCACCAAAAGGGGGAGATTGTAAGTGCATCTAGTGCCACCCCTAGTTGGTCTTGGAGTATTGACGACAAACTTGGTGGAGGGACGAATGTGTTTGTGGGATTCACAGGAGAACACACGTAGAAGTCCCTATTGATTCGATTTACCCATCGAAGATGACCCCTAAAAATGTATGAAGACATTGAAGACATTAGTGGTTCGTGAAGACATTCATGTCGAAGATAATGACGCGTGAAGAGATTCGCTTGAAAACAATGGAGCGTGGAGACATAGTTTTTGTTGTAGTTTCATTTTCTTCTTTCCTGATTCATAGGAACCACCGAACTGTTAAGTGGGGTTCAGGTGAACAAATGAGAAAACTGACATGATGCTCAACCCAAAATCCTATGTCTTCGACCGAAGACAAATGAGAGAAAATATCATCCTAGTTGGATGAGTCAGCTTTGCTTGTAGCCCAAGTCAAGCTGCCGCGTGTGTTTGAAATCTGACCGTTCGACATGTGTCGATTGTCCATTGACCCAGGGTCATTTCGGAAAAATCATGTCGGGTTGCCCCTAGTTATAAATAGCCACCCCTCCACCATAAATTTGTGGCTGCTCCGAGTTAGTGCATGATACTTCTTGAGCCTGCGTTGGTTTTTCTCTTGAAGAGGAAAGGGTGATCCAGCAAAATAGAGATAAGTATTTCCCTCAGTTAAGAACCAAGGTATCAATCCAGTAGGAGGAACAGAGAAGTCTCCAATGATAGCACCTGCACAAACAAACAAATACTTACACCCAACGCGATAAAGGGGTTGTCAATCCCTTCAGAGTTACTTGCAAGGATAAGATCTGATAGTGATGGATATAAAACATTAAGTAAAAGCGCAAAATAAGATAAAGGTAAGTAAATTGTAGCAAGGTATTTTTGTGTTTTTGTTTTTATAGATCTGAAAATAATCTTTCCCTATATATAATAATAAAGCGGCCACTGTTTCTGCCCACTCACCGTCATTAAGTTAGCACTAAAATTTCCAAACAATTACCCACCATGCCATTCATAAGTAAGAAAAAAAGACCCGTGAAAAAACGATTCAGGTGTAAAAATGATTCAGATCGCCGTACTGGGCCTTGGTCCATGCTAAACAATTAGGATCGTTGTACTGGACTTCAGCCCAGGATGCCCCCTCCACGCGACGCACGACACAGACGCGCCCGTGTTTCTCCCTCTTACCGGAGAACCCCTAGCAAAAAAAACTATACCAGAGAAAAGGGGATCCATGGAGATGAGCGACCCAGGCGCGTTGGCGAGGCTTGCCGGTGGCGAGGCGGATAAGGAGCGCGGCGGCGGGGTGGCTTGAGGCACGTGGTGGACCGGATTCAGCGAGGGAAAGGTCGGATCCATCAGCTGGCGATGCGAGGAGCTCGAGCGCCATGGGAGAAGCAATGGTGTCCCGATCTGGATCCACAGAATTAACAAAGACTCGAGTGGAAATCGGCGGCAGAGCACGCATCCTCTTAGACGTCGACACGAGGCTCGTTACCGGCGAGTTGGAGGAGGGCGGCCTCCTACTGCTGGGCCAACCCAGATGCGAGGTGTGGCGACGGTGGTCACCTGAGCCTTGTGGTGGTTTATCCTTGGCATAAGGAACACTCGTTCGCGCAACCAGGTATGAGGAGCACGCACGACGGGCAACCATCGCTAGAGGAAGCAGCAGAACCCGACCAGCGGATTTGTGTATTTTACTTGCTGATGATGAGCGAGACGAGCGCGTCCTCGAAGTGTCTGTGTGTGCTATCAGCAACGCCCCCTCCAGCTTGGGGCCTTGGGTATGGACTGCTCCTGGTAGGCCGCCTTGATACCGTCCATGTCACCGTACGACCCCAGCTCCAGGCCCTCCTTGCGGTGGTTGTATTCAACCTCCTCAGGACCGATTTCATCACGATGAAGCAGATCACCGACCCCTTCATTCTCAACAGCGTTGAGATGACCAACGTGACTGCCCTCTATACGCATACGCTTCTCCTCGGCAATGTGTTCATTAGGATTGGATGCTTACACGGTTGTCCTGCTTGGGTGGTCTGCAGGTTCGGCTTGTCGGATTGGTGAGCGGCAAGGTGGAGAGGAATACAGATGTTTCCTTCACCCTCGACAACAATACTTGCCGCATTGATTTCATCAGATGGTGAGAGCATCTCGGCAAAGCGCATAGTTTTTAATCAGAGTTCCATATATATCTCAGGGGTACAATTTTATACTTCTGTGATATGTGTGCCAAAGTTTGAAATTTTGAAAACAAATTTTTGGGAAATAAAAAATGTTCATGATTTTTTAAAGCTCATGTATTAAAAATTGTTAATGGAATTAAACAAAATGTTTGCCAAAATGTTATCGATGATGCAGCAAAATGTTGTCATGGCCTATGGAGATTTAAATTATTTTTCTCCTATTGCAACGCACGGGCCCTTTTACTAGTAAATATGATAAAATAGACTCGGGGGTCATAGTTTTCACTAGAGACTTCTCTCTTGAAAGAAAGCATACGGTGGGTAAACAAATTTATTGTTGAGCAATTGATAGAAGAGTGCATAGATATCTAAGGCAATGATCAGGAATATAGGCATCACATCCGTGACAAGTAGACCAATTCCTACCTGCATCTATTACTATTACTCTACACATCGACTGCTATCCAGCATGCATGTAGTGTATTAAGTTAACAAGAACGGAGTAATGCCTTAAGCAAGATGACATGATGCCGAGGGGTAGATCCAATCAATATGAACAAACCCCGTATTTTTATCCTTAATGGAAACAATACAAATACGTGTCATGTCCCCTTCCTTCACTGGAAATAAGCACTGCAAGATTGAACCCATTACAAAGCTCCTCTCCCATTGCAAGAAAAATCAATCTAGTTAGCCAAGACAAATCAGTAGATCAGAGAGAAATACAAAGCTATCTTACTCATGCATAAAAGAGTTCAGAGAAGACTCAAAATAATATACATAGATAATTTGATCATAAACCCACAATTCATCGGATCTCAACAAATGCACCGCAAAAAAAGATTACATCGGATAGATCTCCAAGAACATCGAGGAGAACATTGTATTGAAGATCAAAGAGAGAGAAGAATCCATCTAGCTAGTAGCTATGGACCCGTATAGGTCGATGGTAAACTACTCACACATCATCGGAAGGGCAGCAAGGTTGATGTAGAAGCCCTCGATGGTCGAATCCCCCTCCGGCACAGTGTTGGAAAATGCCTCCAGATGGGATCTCACGAGAACAGAAACTTGCGGCGGCGGAAAAGTATTTTTGGATGTGCCCCTGGTCTACGGGGAATATTTGGGTATTTATAGAAGAAGAATTAGGGTTGGTAGTGCCACGGGGGGCCCACAAGCTTGGGGGGCACCCCCCTAGGGTGCACCCTGTGAGCTTGTAGTTGACTTGGGGCCCTTCTGACTTCCTTCCGAAGCTTCCAGGGTGCCTTGGGGTCCAAGAAAAATCGTCAAAAAGTTTCGTTCCATTTGGACTTCGTTTGGTATTGATTTTCTGTAAAAGCAAAAATAAGGAAAAAAATAGCAACTGGCACTTGGCACAAATAATAATGCATCTAAAACATCCAAGATTGATAATATAATAGCATGGAATAATCAAAAAATATAGACACATTGGAGACGTATCAAGTCTCCCCAAGCTTAATTCCTGCTCGTCCTCGAGTAGGTAAATGATAATAAAATAATTTTTGATGTGGAATGCTATATAACATGTTTATCATGTAATCTTTCTTTATGTGGCATGAATATTTATATCCATAAGATTTAAAACAAAATTTTAATATTGACATAAAAACAATAATACTTCAAGCATACCAAAAAGCAATCATGTCTTTTTCAAAATATCATGGCTAAAGAAAGTTATCCCAACAAAATCATATATTCTTGTCATGCTCCATCTTCTTAACAAAAAGTATCTATCATGCACAATCCCGGTGTTAGCCAAGCAATTGGTTCATACTTTTTAACGCGCTTCGGCCTTTTCAACTCTCAGGCAATACATGAGTGTGAGCCATGGATATAGCACTATGGATGGAATAGAATATGATGATGGAGGTTGTGGAGAGAAGACAGAAAAAGAAAGTCTCACAATGATGAGGCTAATCATCGGGATATGGAGATTCCCATCTATTGATGTCAATGCAAGGAGTAACATTGTCATGCAATGGATGCACTAGAGCTACAAGTGTATGCAAGCTCAAAATAAAACTAAGTGGTTGTGCATCCAACTTGCTTGCTCATGAAGACCTAGGACATTTGAGGAAGCCCATCATTGAAATATACAAGCCAAATTCTATAATGAAAAATTCCCACTAGTAATATATGAATGTGACAAAATAGGAGACTCTATTATGAAGAACATGGTGCTACTTTGAAGCACAAGTGTGGAAAAGGATAGTAACATTGTCCCTTCTCTCTTTTTCTCTCATTTTTTGTTTTTCTTTTCTTTTTGGGCTCTTTCACCTTTTTATTTTTGGGCTCTTTGGCCTCTTTTTTTATTTTAGTCCGGAGTCTCATCCCAACTCGTGGGGGAATCATAGTCTCCATCATCCTTTCCTCACACAGGACAATGCTCTAATAATGATGATCATCACACTTTTATTTACTGACAACTCAAGAATTGCAACTTGATACTAGAACAAAAATATGACTATAAGAATGCCTCCGACGGTGTACCGGGATGTGCATTGAGCTAGTGTGACATGTATAAAAATATGAATGGTGGCCAAGCCACAAATACTATGCCAACTATATGATCATGCAAAGCAATATGACAATGATGGTATGTGTCATAATAAAACGGAATGGTGGAAGTTGCATGGCAATATATCTCGGAATGGCTATGAAAATGCCATAATATGTAGGTAAGGTGGTTGTTTTGAGGAAGATATAAGGTGGCTTATGTGTGGAAGAGCGTATCATATCACGGGGTTTGGATGCACTGACGAAGTTTGCACGACAACTCAAGGTGAGAAAGGGCAATGAATGGTACCGAAGAGGCTAGCAAAGTGCAGAAAGGTGAGAGTGTTTATAATCCATTGACTCGCATTAGTCATAACGAACTCACATACTTATTGCAAAACTTTATTAGACCTCGAAGCAAAGTACTACTATGCATGCTCCCAGGGGAGAGGTTGGTAAGAGTTAACCATAGTGCACTCTTAACCTCCACTCAAAGGATGACAATCAACAAGAAATCATGCTCCAATATCATCGCATAACGACAGAGCATGCACACATGCTTTGGGAATCACAAACCTTAACACAAATATTCTTACTAAACCACAATTACTTACTAGCATGGCTCTAATATCACAATTTTATATCTCAAAACAAATTCAAGGAATCAAACTTCTCATATTTTCAATGATCTTCATGAAAGTTTTTATTATATCCCTCTTGAATACCCATCATATTAGGACTAAATTCAAAACCCAAGCAAATTGCCATACTATTTATATGACTCAGAATAATATAAGTGAATCATGAGAGTTCATCAATTTCTTTTAAATATAATCACCACTATGCTCTAAAAAGATATAAGTAAAGCACTAGAGCAACTACATAGCTCAAAAAATATAAGTGAAGCACATAGAGTATTCTAACAAATTCACGATTAATGTTTGTCCCTCACAAAAGGTGTGTCCAGCAAGGATGATTATGGAAAACTAAAAATAAAATAAAGCAAAGACTCATATAATATAAGACGCTCCTAGCAAAACACATATCATTTGGTGAATAAAAATATAGTCTCAAGTAATTTACCGATGGATTGTAGACAAAAGAGGGGATGCCCGTAAGGCATCCCCAAGCTTAGATGCATGGTTGTCCTTGAATATTACCTTGGGGTGCCATGGGCATCCCCAAGCATAGGCTTTGTCCACTCCTTATTCCTAGTCCATCGAAACTTCACCCAAAACTTGAAAACTTCACAACACGAAACTCAACAGAAAACTCATGAGATCCGTTATTATAATAAAGCAAACCACCACCTTTAGGTACTATTGTAAACACATTCCAGTTTTATATTTGCATTATATCTACTGTATTCTAATTTCACCATGGTTCATACCCCCGATACAGACCATAGATTCATCAAAATAAGCGAACAACACAATGAAAACAGAATCTGTCGAAAACAGAACAATCTGTAGTAAGCTGGACTTCAGCCAAAATTCTATAACTCCAAAAATTCTAAAAAAAATTTAGGACAACGTGGGAAATTTGTATATCAGTAAAGTGCAAAAAATTCAGAACTTTATCACGCTCTAGTGAATTTTGACAATTCTACTACTGGACACAGAAGTTTTTGTTTTTTCATAGAATCAAATCAGCAACCTTCCAAATCATCCCAAAGGTCTTACTTGGCACGAACACTAACTAAAACACTAAAAACAATCATAACAAAAGTATCATTGCATATTTATTGAAAGTTAGAAGCAAAAAGCAAAAAAAAATGGGTTGTCTCCCAACAAGCGCTATTGTTTTATGCCCCTAGCTAGGCATATCATCCATGCTCATCTCATACTCCCTCCTTTTAGCAGAAAGTTTCCTTTGTGGCAAGAGAAAATAATCAAAAGCACTAAATTTAATTGGGTATGGATCCATGAGATCAAGTTTCCGAGGAGGAGATTCTTCCCTTGGCCCTTTATATGTGATTACTATCTCTTCATTGTAGATGTTCCTTTGATTATGATCTCTAATCTTTCTTTAAGAACACGCCCTAGCCCATTATTTTGTATAGCAAAATTATCATTGATTTCAGAATTTTATCAGTCAAAACAGATGGTGGAACCTTTTTTCCTTAGATTTTCATTGTAAGCGGCATAATCGGGAGACTGTAACCTCCTTATCTCTTCTTGATTAAAAAGAATCTCCTCTATAGGAGGGCAACCACAATTTATATTGTAATGAGCAAATATTTCACGTGTTTGTTTCATAAAAATACCAAATTCATAATCTAAAAATATAGTGGTAACACGCTTAACGGAAGGATCATGAATATTAGAGAATTCGAGGAGGATCCTTTGTATGGATGAATGCATGTGAACAAATTGTCCTTCAAGTTCAACTATAAGAAAATATCTGGCTTTCAAAATACTAGAAGTTTTGTTAAGAATTAACCCTCCTAGCATTGGTAACGTACCGACACAAGTAAAGAAATCTTGGATGACACCCTTTCCAACAATATTGCCGCTACCTACAAGGAGTGTTTTAGTGCGCATGAAAGTAGTTTCTTTCTCATGACACTAGTAGAAAAAGGGTCAAACGTGAAGCACATTAGTGCCGGTTTGTATTTGAGCTGGTACTAATGGTACCATTAGTGCCGGTTCGAACGGATTTGCATTAATGCCGGTTCGTGTTGAACCTTTAGTACCGGTTCGTGGCACGAACCGGTACTAAAGGGGTGGTGGCAGGCTGGCGTCAGGCCGGGGCCCCACGATCACCTTTAGTACCGGTTTGTGGCACGAACCGGTACTAAAGGTCTAACCTTTAGTACCGGTTCGTGCCATGAACTGGTACTAACGGGGTCTGACCTATAGTACCGGTTGGAGACACAAACCGGCACTACAGGGCAATTTTCAAACTTGAAAAAATCATAACTAAATCATCCTAATTCAGAAAAATACATATAATATATCAAAATTTGCAGAACAAAGAGGTTGATTCGCTGAAACAACCAGTTTTCCGTTTCGACAATTTTTTAAAATCACAAAATTCCAAAGGGAAAATAGAGTTTTTGGGCGTTTTAGACGTTTTTCTGGATGTTTTTAGCGTTTAGTGCTAGGGTTTAGATTTCAGCGTTTAGGGTTAGGTTTTATGGTCTAAACCCTTAGTTTTTACTGTTTAGCATAGAGTTTCCGACGTTAAGTCCCGGGTTTAGGGTTTAGGACAATTTTTGAAATGACAAATTGTAAAAGGAAAAAAAGATATGCTCTAATTTATGTTTTTTTGAATTTTATTTAAATCTTGTCAAACCGTTCAAACAACTGATTCAACAAATATAGAGTGTTACTAAATAATTACACAATAATATTAGTGTTACTAAATAAGTATCTCAGTTTTTTTGAATTTTGTTCAAATCTGGTCAAACTATGGTCAAACTGTGGTCAAACTATGGTCAAACTACTTATTCAAGAAATATTAGTGTTACTACATAATTATTCAAGAATATTAGTGTTACTAAATAATTATTTCAATTTTTTGAATTTTGGTCAAATCTGGTCAAACTATGGTCAAACTGTGGTCAAACCGGTCAAACAACTTATTCAAGAAATATTAGCGTTACTAAATAATTACTGTTTTTCTAGATTAATAGTTTCAAACTCAAAAATGTGTGACTTCATGCTCAAGCTAAACTCCTCAGGGTTAATAGGATTGACATCTTACTATTGTCAGGAAAACAACAAGTGCAGACTCGGAAACGAAGGAGAATAGAACCTGAAAGTTAAGCGTGCTCGGGCTGGAGTAGTGAGAGGGATGGGTGACCGGTCGGGAAGTTAGATGATTTGGAATGAGTGATCCACACTTGAGCAGTTAAGAGAGGTGATTAGAGACTAGAGCACCACAAAGTTCTCCCCTCGCTGGCCAGAAAAACAGAGCAGTGTGGAGTGCTCTGCTCGCGGGCGAGGGGTATATATAGCCACCTCATTGGTCCCGGTTCGTGCCTAGAACCGGGACAGAGCGAGGCCCACTGGTCCCGGTTCATGCCTAGAACCGGGACAAATGGGTCCACATAAACCAGGACAAATGTCTCCCGAGGCCCGGCCGGGCCCCTGGGCGCACGAACCGGGACATATGCCCCCCATGGGTCCCGGTTCTTGACTGAACCAAGACTAATGGGCTTGCAGGCTCCAACCAAAGCCCTGTTTTCTAGTAGTGAAATATCTAGGTACTACATAGATCAACTAAACTGCACTACACTACTCGTTGTCGTCGGAGATGTCTATGATCTTCGTGCCTAGCTCCGGGTACATGGTCGACAGCTGCAACTATGGCTCTTGCGGCAACTATGACACCTCAGCGTTGGCCTCCTCCTCCTCCGCCTCCAGTTCGGCGAAAAGCGCATCGGTCGCCGCCTGTTCCTGTCGGATGAACCGTCGGTTGGCCTAGACATAGGCCTCATTCTTGATGGAATCTAGGATGGACTGATGCTCCGCCATCTCCGTCGCTTGGGTGATCTCGAACTCCTCCATGGCGAAGCCAGCAACCAGCGTCGACTCCTCCTCTGGCTCCATCACGTCATCATCTTCTGGATCTACCACCTCCATGGGTATCGGCTGCTGCTTCGGGTCCGTCTGCTGCTCCCCTCCTCTTCCTCATCCTCCTCCTCCTCCGGCTCCTGCGAGTCTGGAGGCTGGCTGGCTGCGATATGGGTGGAGCGCCTCACTCGGATCTCCTTCGGCATCTGGAAGAGGCGCTCCGGCCTTAGCATAGCATAAGTGATCTTCTGCCAGGCCATGGTGGAGCCTGACGAAGAGGGAAGAGGGAGGCGGAGAGGAAGAGAGATGTGGCTAGGGTTGGCGGATGCCGTGCGGCTTAAATAGCCGAACTTTGTCCCATGGGTGGCGAGCCGGAGCAGCGCCACATGGCGTTCGCACCCCACCGGAGAAGACGCCAGTCAGACTGTCGGGTTTTGGGGTGTTTTCATGTTGTACCCCAACTTTAGTATAATGTCGCGCCCGGGCCACCACATATCCAGGGCCGGTCCTGATATTTCGGGGGCCCGGGGCGAAACTAGGTGCTAATCCCAAAAGCCTTAACATAAACATAGAAAAAATATGTTGAATTTTCAGCCAAACAAAATATAGTTTTTTCTCGTATAAGTTGTTTTCTTTACTAATATATCCAATTGAGACTAACCTAATTTTTTTATCACAATCTACAAGTGGGTCCATCGGCAAGACTAGCAGATGATTTAAATGCCCATGATCACTGCTTTGATATGTAAAGCCTCTTGTCTTATTCCTCCATTTCAATTATAAGCATGTTGCCGAACTAAAAAATTAATAACCCTAATCATACCTATGTATAAGCACTATCTAATAAAACAATTATCAGCGGCCAGTTGCCACAGTGAAGAGTCAATGATGATAATGATTTATAAATTTTGATTAATCATCATGCTAAAATCTTATAGGGGATAGTCTACATGTATAAATAGATTTCAGAGACATACCTTCTGTTCTTTGTAACTTCTATACATTTTTTTGCGGGTCTTTGTAACTTGTCTCCGGAGAGTTAGCATGATTGCACGGGAGACGACGGCGTGGTTATCTCCGGCAGTCATGTACTCCTCCGACTCAGGCCTGCTATAACTCTAGGCGGTGGTGCCATGCACACACAGGAGATGAATATCTATCGCAAGTTCAGAAAGAAGATGAATATCAATCGCCACGCAAGGGCCGACGCGTTCCCTCGCTTTTGGCCTCTGTTCGCATGGTTGTAGGCTAGTAGTCTCGTGGAAGGAAGGAAATTAGGAGATTTTTATTCATAACTACCCCTAAATAGTCGCATACAATAACTGCTACGTGTTTCCTAATCACAGCTTCGCTGGTAAGGAAGGAAATTATGAGTAAACAGTGCCCCTATTTAATAGGATCATAGATTAAAGAAAGAAATCACAGATTATGGAAGGAAATCATAGAAAAAAGGAAATCATAGAAAAAAAGAAATCAAAGACAATACATGAACTTCCGCATTTTGGGGCCCCTCTGGCAGCGGGGGCCCGGGGCGGCCGCCCCGTTCGCCCTCCCTCAGGGCCGGGCCTGACATATCTACCCTATATTTAGGCTCGATATGAGGGGTGCGGTCAATCCGGGTGTTTAGGCCCATTTAAGACGCCTTACCGGTGAGTGACCAGGCCGTTCACCCTGACATTTGAGGGCTGTTTTAGGCACCTGGTTGTAGATGCTCTTAACGGTGCACATACTCAAATAGAAATCATGATCAAATAAATCCGCTTATGGGCTCAACTCATACTTGTAAACATCTTAAAAGCACCCTAATGATACGTTCTTGAAGTCTTTTTTTTTAATAATGAGTGCATCTATGTTGCGAGGCTTGTAAGCACATTTTTTTATGAAGAAAGGCGCAAGAAAAGCCCGGCTTTATAAATTAATATAGCTAGAAACATGGCATAGTGCATAGTTATAAGGATATTCACATTACTGAAATGAAAAATCCATTCCCCTTGTGCATCTAAACTTGAGGCCTGTTGATGGATTCATGAGCTTGGTTGTGACATGTGAGCGTGATTGATAGCGCACCGGTCCTTTCAACCGGGCAACTCAAACATAATAATCAGTAGATCGCCCCAAACTAGGACGTAGACACTCGGATGTGTTTTGGTGAGAGAACTCACATCTTAATGGTCCGAATAATGAGGATACTTCAGTACTATATCATGATTAAGTCTGGCTATCAGTTGCTCTCGGTTGGTTGGTTTTGTATGCGGGAGCCACAGCCACCAACCCGGGCATCCCTAGCTTGTGGAGAGGCCAACATGCATGTGGCATGTGGGTGGTCCGATGGATGTCTCATGGCGTTCAGATTAATTAAAGCCGAGGTTAAAGTAGCAGCGGGTAGGCTTTCGAATATGCCAGATTATGAGGTCCGGTGGAGCCAAGTTCTCCCTGTCACTGGCACGTACGTACATGCCCTCCAGAATCAGGGTCCATTGACGATCGATTGGTGCAGCGCAAGTTTACCCATGGCCGGCCGGCCGACCTGCTGCCTTGCAGAGACGGGTGAAAATAAACAAAACTGACCCTTTTTCAAAAGTTCAACACAAAATGGCCCCATTCTAAAATTATTTCACAAAGTGGCCTTTTTGCATGACGCCTGGGACTAGGGCGTCATGTTAGAGCATGTCGTCCCGGGCTAGGGCATCATGCTATTTGGCATGACACCCTAGCCTGGAGCGTCATGCTACATATTACAACTGTGGCGCCTTAGTCCGGGGCGTCATGCAAAAGAGGGCTATTTTACGAAATATTTTAATATTAAGGTCATTTTGTGTTGAACTTTCAGAAAAAAGCCAGTTTTATACATTTTCACTAGAGACAGGCCATCATCATATGCAAAGGTCCAACCGCCCCGGCCAGGCGGCCCGCCCTGGGGTCCGTCTAGTCTAGACCTAAAGCTAGCCACGTTCCGGTCATCCCGCAGCGTCGATGCATAGGTGAATCGAACAGGTGGAAGAAGGCAGCGCGCATTCATGGCGGCTTTTCGACCCTGGACGGCAAAATTTGGTGTTTTGATCTTTTTTAAAACTTTAGCAGGATCTGACCCTAGTTCGAAAATATTTTAGGATCTGATTTTTTGTCCTACTGTCATGGTCTTTGACGATAGGGTTATATTGCCTACCGTCATGGTCTATGGTGATAGGATTTAACACGCCGTCATGTCAATTTAACGTGGAAAAATACGTTACCGCCAAAACTTTTCGCGGTAGGCTGTGTATCCCTACCGTCATGTGGTTCGACGGTAGGCCTGCTTGACTTTTTTGCGTGAGAAAATGCCAAAGCATGGATAAGCCACGTGCGGCTAAATTTCGTGTTTTGACCCTTTTCTGAAACCTATTTAAGATTTAACCTTAGTTTAAAAAAATTCCGAGATCTGATCCTTTTGCTATCGCCAGGGACCATGGCGATGGGTATAAGAGCCTACCGCCAAGGTCCCTGACGGTAGGATTGCATGCTCTACCGTCAAAAACCTCCTAAGTATTCAACACAGTGCGTGCTCGTGCCTACCGCCAAGCACCTTGACGGTAGGGTTGTGCAGGCTACCGCCAGCCTGGTTGGCGGTAGGGATATTTCCTACCGCCAAAGTCCCTGTCAGTAGGTTGTTAGACCCTACCGCCATGGACTCTGGCGGTAGTAAAAGGGTCAGATCTTGAAAAAAATTTAAACTGGGTCAAATCTCGAATAAGTTTCAGAAAAAAAGTCAAGACACGAAAATTTGCTGCCACATGCATGCTGCTCTCGTCGGAATAAACAAAGATGAACAAAGCCCCTCCATGACACAATCGTCAAAGCATGCATGCATCGCCCTGGCTTGCTATGAGCTAGGTACAGTAGGTGCTTAGGGGTAGGGGAGTTGCAGAGTACTACGTGTTGACGTATAATGTGATGCCTAGTCTTTTTCATCAGATCGGTCTTTTGGTTGCATTGGCTAGAGCATGCACTTCTACATGGTATCAGAGCCAAGAGGTCTTAAGTTCAAGACCCGGCTGGCGCAATTAAATTGCAGTCCACTTTCGGTCCACGTTTAGGCCTGAGGGAGCCACACGTGAGCGGGAGTGTTGACGTATAATGTGATGCCTAGTCTCTTCCATCAGATGGGTCTTTTGGTTGCATTGGCTAGAGCATGCACTTCTACACTACGCCTGACAGATAGCATGCATGTCTCGGCTCGTAGCAGCCTTTCCAGAGACAGTAAAAACTATTAGAAGGAAAAAAACCAACAACTAGTAGTAGGAGTATTGCACTCTAGCAAAGCATACACAGTGCGTGACATGTCTCTGAATAATGGACAAGACATGCATGCTATCTGTCCAGATCACTTTGGCATTGGTTTACTTAGTCGCCTCAAACACAAAGGCAGTGCAGACCCACCCTACCTCCAAGCAGCCCGGCGATAGGGTATAATAGACTATCGCCAAAAACTTTGATGGTAGGCTATTTTTAGTTTTATAACGACATGATAATGCAGTTAAATGCTATCGTTGTAGGCCATGATGGTAGGCAGTGTAACCCTACCGTCAAAGACCATGATGACAAAAAAAATGTCAGATCCTGATTTTTTTAAAATTAGGATCAGATCCTGCTAAAGTTTGAGAAAAGGATCAAAAACACGAAATTTTGCCACCCTGGACAGCAACCACGTGCTTGGCTCAGGACGTACGTGGCGCACGTACAAATCGGGGAGCCATGCAGTCGCATGAGTAGCACCTTTGTGGGAGGTGGGGCATACGTACGAGCCGAAGGATCAGACCACAGCTGGTGGTTCTGGCGACTAGCAAGCACTGTACGCGTCGACGTCATTGGGGCAGGTAGGCAGGCTTCCTGTCGAGTGATAGGCCTGCGCCGGCCAGCGACCAGCAGGGCGAGTGAACTTGTGCTGCATTATTCCATGGTAATTCAGATGATGTGCGCCGGAAGTTTGTATACACGTGTAATATTCTCTCTTCGGCGTCCAGTGTATGTATGCGACATAGTATGTGTCTAGCAACGGCGCTAAAATTACATCTTAGAGCATCTACAGCCGGTCTCAGATGCCCGGACACTCCGCTCGGTCACTGACCGGTCACGTTTCCTTACACAGACGAACGCCTCAAAAGAGTCTTAAATGTTCGGACTGACCGGCACCCTCATATCCAATCTAAATATGAGGCGGATATGGGATGGCCGGGCAATGCCCGGGCGCGTCCGCCTGACAAGTCCGGTCCACCACCGATCCCACAGGTGTCCCATAAAAAACCCCATCCGGCTCATCACTCCGAAACCCTAACTCACTCACTCTCCTCTCTTGGTTCGTCCTCTCTCCCCGCACCGTTTCGATCGAATCCGGCGCAATGTCGAGTTCCAACAGCCACTCCGACTCCGCCCTGGATCCGAACTATGAGCTTGCACTCCACATCGCCCTGGAGCGGTCCAAGGTGGAGACGGGGTCAGCTCCGGATCTGCAGCCTCGCCACAGACGCAGCTTCCCCGCCGGCGCAGTTCGGACGGCGGCACTGGCCCCTCCCAGCCGTGCGCAGCGCCGACAGGCGTCGTGCGTAGTCCGCGTCTCCCCTACACTGTCCCCCGCCCCTGCCGGCCCGGACGCGCCCGCCGAAATCAGAGGCGCGCGCCGCCTGCCGCGAGCGGCCGCGGTGAAGGAAGAGGAGGGAGGCGGAGCAGTCCGTGCGCCCCCGCCGCGGGGTGGAGGCGGAGCCCGAGGAGGACGCGCTGCTCCTTGAATGTGTCTACTGCCGGTCGCTTACGACCGCGGAGACGGACGCGCAACGGCTCCGTCAGAAGAACGCCATTGAGCAGTCCGAGCGTGAAGCAGCAGAGGCGGCTCGGCTCGCGAAGCAGCGGAGGTCCGGCGGCTAAAAGGGTTCGTCATCCTCTCTCCGACACCTCCGATGACGATGATGACGATCACGGCTCCCTCTCGGACGACTTGGACGATCCGCCACTAGCCGCCAACACCGATAGCTGTGCCGGCAACCGGAAGGGCAAAAGACCGGCGAGGAAGTGGTTAATCTCCACCGTCTTCGTCCTTAGTTTCAAGTTTTTAATAATCTAGTTTAAATTTGTCCGTCGTTTATGTGAACGTGAACTGTCAATCTTTTGGACACCATCGATGATGTTTTGGTGATCGAAATGTGCATTCCTCGGTCCAATTCTATGTTTGTGTGATGTTTTTATGTACGTTGCATGTTAGTATAGATTTGAGAGACCGGATATGAGATACACGGATGTGGACGACATGATTTATGGAATGCCCGGACAGTGCCCGCGGACGCGCTCGGGCTTATTCGTGGGTGTTTGAGGGACCGGATTTGTAGGTCGCGGTTGTAGATGCTCTTAGTATCTTCAATATATGGCCAATGCCAAATTTCTTCAAAGCGGGGACCTATTTCAGAGTAAATTGACAAGCAATCTACTCCCTCCGTCCTATAATATAAAATGTTTATTGAAATTACATTAGTTTTAAAAAATGTCTTACATTATAAGACAGAGGGCTAGTCTCTCTCCTTGGTCCTTTTGTTCCACATATTGCTCGGTTTGCATGCCATGGAGCGCCATTGGAAGCCCGCGGGGCCGCGGGTTTTAGAGATTTGCAAAATCTTATTCAGAGTACTACTGGCCGGGATCGCATGCTGCCGGGGTTGGTTTTGAGGCTCCTGCGTGGGCACCGTGGACTGCTAGAAAGAAAGCACTATTTGAAGGGCGAATGTGGAGGCTACTGGCCTTATTTACAAAACGGTGGTGCATTTGCAGCCTTGCAGCTGGGGAGGCTACTGGCGAAACCAAAGTATGCTCCAGCGATGGATCGACTAATTTTATCTCTGGGTGCTAGGTGCCACACCCTTTGACAGACGGCAAGGAGAGCAAGCATGACATAGGCAAGCAAGACATGCCTCTACGTCTACGGGTTGATTGCCTTTCTTCTCAGGCTTCAGTTCATACTGTTGCGTCACTTGTTTGCCCTTTACGGGCATATATTTAACCACCTTTTGTTTTGGTTTTCTTGTGCTTCTGGGCTTCAGTTTGTAAGGGTCTTATTCTAAGGCCGGTCAAGTGCCTCCGAACTAAAGCATGCCACCGAAAGATTTGTTTTTATTCACTTGAGAATCCATAAACTTGGCATTGAAGAAGGGAGGAAGAAGAAAGAATACAATGTGCCGCACAATTTCACTTGAGAACTTCCATGAGAACTTCGACGAGCCTTAGAAACATGAAATACAATGTGCCGCGTAATTTCTTCGTCATGAACTTCCATTTAAGTTTGGAATTAATATTTTACTTTTTCAATCTCACTAGTCACACTGGGAAACATCTATGAGCTCTGGACTCGGAGGCAACTCCATGCACCATCGTACTGGGAACGATCCAGAACTTGGGCTGGGCCATAAAATACAAATTGGGCCGAAAATATTTGACCGATAAAGACATTTACCGGGCCAGGCCGAGATAGCTTAATTTCGGTCGAAATCTGATTTTCTCGGCCGAAAAACAAAACACCGAAATCACTAATTGAGGAGTACTCGTTGCAAAGATCACTTCAATTCCCCTATTTGCGACAAGTGACGCACATGCAGCGCTTCATTTGTCGCAACCTGGGAGTTTTCCCTTTTTTTCTTAGATTCGTTTATTCAAAATGTTTTATCTCTCAAAGCGTGCGTCCAAATATCAAAACGCTTTCACCGTTGGATTCTCGCGTCGAGATTTTCAAAACTAGATCCCATGTCGATAGGTTTTGATGAACTTTTTTTTCACGAAAAAACCGGACGAAAAAACCAAACCCGGAGCACGGGTTTTTTCCCTTTCCGAAAGAAGCACGCCCTTGCCTCTCATGAAATCACAACCGTGCCTTTCGCGGAAGCAAAACTGTAAATCTTGCGGAAGTAAAAAAAAGAAAACGTGTTTTTTTCGTTTCCGAGGAGGCACGACCGTGACTCGTGAAAGCACAACCGTGCCTCTTGCGGAAGCAAAACCGTGACTCTCGCGAAAGTAAAAAAACAGACAACATGTTTTTTCCCTTTCCGAGAGGCACGGCCGTGACTCTCGCGGAAGCACAACCGTGCATCCCGCGGAAGCAAAACCGTGACTCTCGCGAAAGAAAAAAAACAGAAAACGCATTTTTTGTTTGTTTCCGAGAGACACGGCCATAACTCTCGCGAAAGCAAGACCGTGACTCTCGCGAAAGAAAAAATAAATAAAAAACATGTTTTTTTTCGTTTTCGAGAGACACGGCCGTGACTCTCGCGAAATCAAAACCGTGCCTCTCGTGGAAGCAAAACCGTGACTCTCGCGAAAGGGAAAAAAAGAAAATGTGTTTTTTCGTGCAATTTTTTTTAAAATTTTTGTATTGAAAAGTTAAGGAAGACCGGTGAAAAATCAAACATAAAAAAAACCGAGACAAAAAAACCGTTTAAAAAACCAAAAACGCATGCGAAAAAAAATCTGAAGAAAACGCCCAAAGCGCGACACGTGGTGAATGGCTGAGAGTGCGCCAAGTGGCGCTGATCGTTGCGAGGCTCCCGGAGGAGGACTCCTTAACTAGTTGCTCCCTCAAAACACATGCTGGAACTCAAGCGAGCGCTAGCTCTCCGGTAACCCATGGTACTTACGTCGTGTAACAATACAGCCAGGAAACATAGACTTGATGAAGTTACTGCATCCATTCGTTGACTCGCAGAGGGCCAGGCTCTCAATCGCAGGATCATAGCAAATAAAGCGACTGTACGTACGTGAAGGCATCATAATCCCCATGTGTTCTGTTTTGTAGGTTGCCCTTTGGGATCAAAAGTTAGGCCAGGCTCTTTCCCATTGATAATTGGTGATGCGGACTGGACAAGGACGCGAGCAAGACAAGCTAGGACCACAGCACATTATGTAGATCCTATTCATAGCGGAATTGGCATGGGATAGCCTTTCACCTGCTAAAAATGGACAGCTAGCGCGGACATGGAGCATACATTCAGAATTTTTTGAGCATTTTTAAAATATTTTTTGATTTTACTGTTCACCCGAGCTCATTTGAGCTCGGGCTGAGAAATGACTTTCCGTTTTAGCGCGCGCTAGCTCGGAAAGTCCTTTCTCA
>NC_041388.1:667091047-667198362 GCF_002162155.2 Triticum dicoccoides | reverse complement strand
AAAATCAAAAAATATTTTAAAAATGCTCAAAAAATTCTGAATGTTTTTTGTGGTAAACATTGACAAATATCTAACTGCTTGCAAAATTTCATCTTCATATTACATTCGTACAAGGCGTGGCAAAAAAAAACAAAATCAGTGCTCCGAAATGCTTTGAAAGTAGCATTTTCAGAGCATCGATTTTGTTTTTTTGTCACCCCTTCCACGAATGTGATCTGAAGATGAAATTTTGCAAGCCGTTAGAACATTTGTCAAAGTTCATCACAAAAAAAATTTAGAATTTTTTGAACATTTTTAATTTTTTTTTGATTTTACTGTTCACCCGAGCTCATTTGAGCTTGGGTGTAGATACTCCATGTCCGCGCTAAAACGACTTCTCTCTCAGCACGCTGAAGTTGAGTCATGGAAAACTAACTGAGCGTAGCTGCATACTCAGCCAAGGCTGCAGGCTTCACTGTTATCCTGGACACACGTTGGCCTTGAGCTGGATGTGTAAACAACCTTCCTGCGTATGAAATTCCAATCCCAATCAAACCCACATTTAGCACACCTGATTGTTATTTATAGCAGCTTCCATTAATATTTCAACTGCCTATTGTTTAGCTGAACGACTAATAGATCCACCTGAATCGGGTCATATGTTTTTTTAGACAAGAATCTGGCCATATGTGGTTGTTCAATCTCTTTACCATGTCAAAACCACCGATGGTAGCAAAAACTCTCATGATTGAAAGATAATTATGAGGTTTGGGCCTCAGGTCTTTGTTATTGCCTGCCTGCTTTACTATCTCACCAAAAATGCAATTAACCCCTATAACAAAAAAGGCTATTAGAACAGAATTTATTGAGAGTACTAAGACATATTCAATCTCAACAGTAGTACATATTCAAACTCAGGAGTGAATTTTTATCACCAGCAATATTACAAATTCAGATTCAAGAATAGTACATTGCATGAGAATAACATGTTTTTGAGGTGACAGCTAATTAAGTATGCAACAAGAGTGCATCGCCTAAATCAATGGCTTGTTTTCTTTTGTTTTTCCTATCTATGGTTTTATAAACGATGAAATGTCACTTTTTTATTTCAATATTATGGCGTTCACATTTATGTTCACCAAATAAACCATCCAGATAAGACTGGCACCCTCGACCAACCAGGAAGTAAGAATTATATGGGATATATAAGTCGCCTAATGCTCAACTATTACAGCTCAGTGAAGGCAAGTAAATATAATGTAGTGATAACTTTAAAAGTTATATGATGAATAAAGATATTTAGGCCAAAGCTATGGAAACCAAGCATCCACCAATTGAGATAATTTACTTACTCTTAAACAATGCCAAACATCGTAAGAACAAGTTATCCATAATAAGCAAGTGAAAACCAATAATGATTTGCCAATACGACTAGACCTGGCAATATTGACGCCCACTCATTGTCTCTTTGTTGAAGATATTGGCTAAAAGTTCTACTTTAGGGGTGATAGCCAAGGTTTGACTTTTGGTTGCACTAGTCAACATCAGCCTGCAAGCAACACTTTCGTCTTCAAGGCGGTGTTTTTGTGGCTTTCCACCTTTGTCCGGTCACATGTAGTCTGAGTGGTGGATTATGATCCACAGTCATAGTGTTGGTGGTAGGTTTGTGAAGATGTTGCTGCGAGGTCCAACATTTCAAACATGGATACTTGCAAGTCGATTTATTCAATATCAATGTTTGGTGCCGTTCAACAAAAGAAAATTAATAGTATATTACTTTGTAAATGTAAATGGAAGCGTAGGGTTTATGATCTTTCTTTCACGGAAAAATATGGTGCATCCGAATGTATACACAAAACAAATGTGGTGGCTAAAAGGGCTCATTTTTCGAGAACCAACAGTTGGATAACACAACTCTAACAATTAGGAAGATGGTTGTATTCCCAACCCATCAGGGATCAAACCTTAGGTTAGAGACATATATGTCTTATATAAAGGCATAATATTTTTTTTGGTGTGAGGCGATGTTCCGGTTGATAGTGAGGTGTCATGTCAGTGTGTGCATTCATTGAGGTGAATATACGTGCGCGCATGAGAGCATTTGCGTGCGTTTCTTGCATAAATACAAAATTCTTTTTCCAACATTTGTTAGTGTGAGATCTCCAATTCTTCAGGAAATCAGAAAGCCTTGGAGCTGAGCTGAGCTATGCAGATCGCTGATTCTGCGCAGGCGAAAACGATGGGCGTTGTACGTTAATCTTTTTTTTTTGCCGGAACGTTGTACGTTAATCTCATCTTTAAAAGCATTGGCAGGAAGGTGGCCCCTGGTCCAGACCGATACGTCGCTCTCGGAATGTGTTGTCCAGCCCCCGAATTTGCTTACATAATTTCTTTCTTTTGCGAACGAATTTGCTACGTGGCTCCCGAAAACGTGCCAATTATGTTGGGGCTGTGTGGCTGTCTCGGTCCATGGTGAAGTGCTCAAGACACGTTAGTTAGTGGCCTCTCACTTTTGCTCTACCGTTTTCACCTACCGGCCCCGGCCGTTTTTATTTCCGTGGAGCAGTTTCAATATGCTCCCTCTTACCCTATCTTTTCACATAAAATATAAGAGTATATAATAGCTGAGTCATCGATCTCATTAATTAATGATATGATTAACTCTTACCTTCTTAAATCACATGTAAAAAGAGAGGGTAAGAAGGAGCATGTTAAAATTTGCCATTCCCATGACAATGCCAAATCCGAACACTGCCAAAAGACCCGGTGCACCAAATGTCGAATGAACGATATACTGGTATGCAATGGGTCGAGTTTTGAGTGATCTGCAAGCTCAATGGCTCAAGGGATTAGATCCAGCTACAGAGTTGGCCTATACTCGGCTTTTGACGATCTCGATTTGATCTTGTGCCTCTTTCATGCTTCATGTAAATATGTACTCCCTCCGATCCATAATAAATGTCGAGTTTTGTACTAAGGTTGAACTATTCTTACTTGAAAACTTTGACATTTATTTTCGATCAAAGGGAGTATTATTTGTATCATCGACTTGGTACACCAGGTATAATTTCCTGGCAAGTTAGACCATAATAACCGAACAACCTCATAAAAAATAACTTTATATAAAGGTTATTTAAAATGAAAACTTGATAAATATTGAAAATAGCTTGACTTTGACCCTATTAAAGAAAAGAAAAAATCATCCAAAAAATTTATTTAATTATTCTAATTTAATTCCATATACTGTATCAAAGATAATATAACTATGACTAAAAAAAGATAACATAACTACTACTCCTAATAAAAAATGAAGTAATTATTCTAATTTCATTCCATATATAACTCTGCAGCTCCAGTGTTATTAAAGGAGTATGTTATTTCAAGCTATATCGACTAAAAAAATGGAGCGAGCTGGCCTTGATTTAAACTCGCCTCATATTTTGACCGAGCTACAACAGAAGGCTGATACTCAATTCTTCTCATTTTTGTCGATCTCGATGGCTCACGAGCCTTCAGAATTATTATTTTTGCAGCATTATTCACACCTGAACATTTTGAGGTACATAAAAAGGACCTGTCCTTGGTTTTCAAAGGGTTATGAAAATTAGAGAGTACCTCGCGCGTTACTATGGGAATTTCTTGACGGAGATTCAGGTTGATAACATGAGAACCAAAATTAATAATATATATGACTTATTGTATTTGATTATGTGTAGTTGTTATAATATTTTTTTGAATATGAGTAGAATAATTTATGAAAAAACATTTTTTTCCACGCATGGTTGAATGTTCTGGTGTGTCTACTCTCGTGCATAATTGCATCGACAGGTGGGCCTTCTTCCATTCATAATTGTATGGTGGTGGCATCTTGCATGTTGAAATAAATAAGTTAGTGGAGATGAATCTCTTAGGTATATGTATATAGGATAACACTGGCAGAATTGTATCAAACCATTTCTTCTTTGCACAAAGGGTTATGTTTGCAATATGGCACCAAAAAAATGTTGGAAATATGCCCTAGAGGCAATAATAAATTGGTTATTATTATATTTCCTTGTTCATGATAATCGTTTATTATCCATGCTAGAATTGTATTAATAGGAAACTCAGATACATGTGCGGATACATAGACAACACCATGTCCCTAGTAAGCCTCTAGTTGACTAGCTCGTTGATCAATAGATGGTTACGGTTTCCTAACCATGGACATTGGATGTCGTTGATAACGGGATCACATCATTAGGAGAATGATGTGATGGACAAGACCCAATCCTAAGCCTAGCACAAAGATCGTGTAGTTCGTATGCTAAAGCTTTTCTAATGTCAAGTATCATTTCCTTAGACCATGAGACTGTGCAACTCCCAGATACCGTAGGAGTGCTTTGGGTGTGCCAAACGTCACAACGTAACTGGGTGGCTATAAAGGTACACTACAGGTATCTCCGAAAGTGTCTGTTGGGTTGGCATGAATCGAGACTGGGATTTGTCACTCCGTGTAAATGGAGAGGTATCTCTGGGCCCACTCGGTAGGACATCATCATAATGTGCACAATGTGATCAAGGAGTTGATCACAGGATGATGTGTTACGGAACGAGTAAAGAGACTTGCCGGTAACGAGATTGAACAAGGTATCGGGATACCGACGATCGAATCTCGGGCAAGTATCGTATCGATAGACGAAGGGAATTGTATACGGGATTGATTAAATCCTCGACATCGTGGTTCATCCGATGAGATCATCGTGGAGCATGTGGGAGCCAACATGGGTATCCAGATCCCGCTATTGGTTATTGACCGGAGAGTTGTCTCGGCCATGTCTGCATGACTCCCGAACCCGTAGGGTCTACACACTTAAGGTTCGATGACGCTAGGGTTATAGGGAAAGTATGTACGCGGTTAACGAATGTTGTTCGGAGTCCCGGATGAGATCCCGGACGTCACGAGGAGTTCCGGAATGGTCTGGAGGTAAAGATTGATATATAGGAAGTATGGTTTTGGCCACCGAAAGTGTTCCGGGCATCACCGGTAGTGTACCGGGACCACCGGAGGGGTCCGGGGGACCACCGGGAGGGCCACGGGCCCCGGAGGCATACATGGGCCAAGTGTGAGAAGGGACCAGCCCCTAGGTGGGCTGGGGCGCCTCCCCACCAAGGCCCATGCGCCTGGAGAGAAGAGGGGGCAAACCCTAAGGGCAGATGGGCCCTAAGGCCCATGCCTGGTCCGCCTCCCTCTCCCCCCACTTGGCCGCCACCCCAGATGGGGATCTAGGGCTGCCGCCACCCCTAGGGAGGAAACCCTAGGTGGGGGCGCAGCCCTCCCTCTCCCCCTATATATAGTGGAGGCAAAGGGGCAGCCCAAAAGATGAAGTTCCTCCCCTGTTGGCGCAGCCCTACCCCTCTTCCTCCTCGTCTCTCGTAGTGCTTGGCGAAGCCCTACTGGAGTCCCGCGCTCCTCCACCACCACCACGCTGTCGTGCTGCTGCTGGATGGTGTCTTCCCCAACCTCTCCTTCTCCCCTTGCTGGATTAAGGCGTAGGAGACATCACCGGGCTGTACGTGTGTTGAACGCAGAGGTGCCGTCCGTTCGGCACTAGGATCATCGGTGATTTGGATCACGTCGAGTACGACTCCATCAACACCATTCCATTCGGCAGGGACTCCATCTCGCATTCGATCTCCCTCCTTTCCCTGAAAGAGTCGAGGTCTCTCTGGACTTCTCTTTTGCCTCTCTCCCAGATTCAGAAAAAGGGAGGAAGAGGGCCTCTCGACGGGAGTGCCTGGCAGTTCCAGTCGTGGTCCAGTCCAGTAGCCTCTTTTCGATCCAAGAGTCGCATGAGAAGAAAGCTTCCGGTTAGCTTCAGTTAGTGTTAGTTAAATAGAACGGGAACCTCGTAACTATGCCAAGCCCGATCTTTCACTTGAAGGCTTCCGCTTAGCGATCTACAGGGGTATGTAGATGCACTCTCCTTCCCCTCGTTGCTAGATTACTCCATAGATTGATCTTGGTGATGCGTAGAAAATTTTGAATTTCTGCTACGTTCCCCAACAGTGGCATCATGAGCTAGGTCTATGCGTAGTTTCTATGCACGAGTAGAACACAAAGCAGTTGTGGGCGTCAATTTTGTCAATTTTCTTGCCTTTACTAGTCTTATCTTGATTCGGCGGCATCGTGGGATGAAGCGGCCCGGACCGACCTTACACATACTCTTACATGAGACTGGTTCCACCGACTAACATGCACTAGTTGCATAAGGTGGCTAGCGGGTGTCTGTCTCTCCCACTTTTAGTCGGATCGGATTCGAAGAAAAGGGTCCTTATGAAGGGTAAATAGAAATTGGCATATCACGTTGTGGTTTTCGCGTAGGTAAGAAACGTTCTTGCTAGAAACCTATAGCAGCCACGTAAAAACTTGCAACAACAATTAGAGGACGTCTAACTTGTTTTTGCAGCATATGCCTTGTGATGTGATATGGCCAAAAGGATGTGATGAATGATATATGTGATGTATGAGATTGATCATGTTCTTGTAATAGGAATCACGACTTGCATGTCGATGAGTATGACAACCGGCAGGAGCCATAGGAGTTGTCTTAATTTATTTATGACCTGCGTGTCAACATAAAAGTCATGTAATTACTTTACTTTATTGCTAAAGCGTTAGCCATAGTAGTAGAAGTAATAGATGATGAGACAACTTCAAGAAGACACGATGATGGAGATCATGATGATGGAGATCATGGTGTCATGCCGGTGACAACGATGATCATGGAGCCCCGAAGATGGAGATCAAAAGGAGCAAAATGATATTGGCCATATCATGTCACTATTTGATTGCATGTGATGTTTATCATGTTTTACATCTTATTTGCTTAGAACGACGGTAGCTTAAATAAGATGATCCCTCATAATAATTTCAAGAAAGTGTTCCCCCTAACTGTGCACTGTTGCGAAGGTTCGTTGTTTTGAAGCACCACGTGATGATCGGGTGTGATAGATTCTAACGTTCGAATACAACGGGTGTAAGCCAGATTTACACACGCAATACACTTAGGTTGACTTGACGAGCCTAGCATGTACAGACATATCCTTGGAACGCGGAAGACCGAAAGGTCGAGCATGAGTCATATAGAAGATACGATCAACATGAAGATGTTCATCGATGTTGACTAGTCCGTCTCACGTGATGATCGGACACGGCCTAGTTGACTCGGATCATGTTTCACTTAGATGACTAGAGGGATGTCTATCTGAGTGGGAGTTCATTAAATAATTTGATTAGATGAACTCAATTATCATGAACACAGTCTAAATTGTCTTTGCAAATATGTTGTAGATAAATAGCTCACGTTGTAGCTCCTTGTTTCAATACGTTCCTAGAGAAAGGCCAAGTTGAAAGATATTGTAAGCAATGATGCGGACTATGTCCGTAGTCCGAGGAGTGTCCTCACTGCTACACAGAAGGCTTACATCTTTGATGCACCGCTCGATGTGCAAACCCCTACAACGTCGTCTGTGGATGTTGTGAACACCTGACAGACACATCCTGATGACTACTTGATAGTTTAGTGCACCATACTTTACGGCTTAGAATCGGGATTCCAAGGACATTTTGAACGCCATAAGACATATGAGATGTTCCAAGAGCTGAAATTGGGATTTCAGGCTCATGCCCGTGTTGAGAGGTGTGAGACCTCAGACAAGTTCTTTAGCCAACAAGATGGAGGAGAATAGCTCAACTAGTGAGCATGTGCTTAGAATGTCTGGGTGCTATAATCACTTAAATCAAGTGGGAGTTAAACTTCCAGATAAGATAGTGATTGATAGAGTTCTCTAGCCACTATCACTAAGCTACTAGATCTTCGTGATGAACTATGACATGCAAGGGATGGAGTTGATCCTAGAGTTGTTCGCGGTGCTTAAGACCGCAAAAGGTAGAAATCAAGAAGGAGCATCAGGTGTTGATGGTTTAACAAGACCACTGGTTTCAAGAAGGGCTAGGGCTAGAAGGGAAACTTCATGGATGGCAAACCAATTGCCGCTCCAGTGAAGGAACCCAAGGTTGAACCCAAACCCGAGACTCAGTGCTTCTATTGTAAAGGGAATGGTCACTGGTAGCGGAATTACCCCAAATGCATGGTAGATAAGAAGGCTGGCAACTTCAACAAAGTATTATACGTGTTATTAATGTGTACCTCATTAGTACTCCTGGTAGCACCTGGGTATTGGATACCGGTTCAGTTACTATTATTGGTGACTTGAAGCAAAAGCTACGGACTAAACGGAGACTGGCTGAGGGCGAGGTGATGATGTGTGTTGGAAGTGTTTCCAAAGTTGATGAGATCACCATCGCACGCTCCATCTGCCATCGGGATTAGTATTGAACCTAGATAAATGTTATCAGGTGTCTACGTTGAGCATGAATATGATTAGATCATGTTCATTGCAATATGGTCATTCATTTAAGTTAGAGAATAATGGTTATTCTGTTTACCTGAATGATACCTTTCATGGTCATGCACCCTATGTGAATGGTTCATTGAATCTCGGTCATGGTGATACACATGTTCACGCCAAAAGATGTAGAGTTAATAATAATAGTACCACTTTCTTGTGGCACTGCCGCTTAGGTCATATTGGCATAAGATGCATGACGAAACTCCATATTGATGGATGTTTGGAGTCACTTGATTTTGAATCGCTTGACACATGCAAGCCATGCCTCATGGGCAGGATGACTAAGACCCCGTTTTCAGGTACAATGAAACGGGCAAGTGACTTGTTGGAAATCATACATGCAGATGTGTGTGATCCAATGAGAATTGGAGCGTGCGGTGGATATCGCTATTTTCTCATCTTCACTGACGATTTGAGTAGATATAGGTATATTTACTTAATGAAGCACATGTCTGAAACGTTTGAAAAGTTCAAGCGATTTCAGAGTGAAGTTAAGAATCATCATAACAATAAGATCATGTTCCTACGATCTGATAAAAAGGGGATTTTCTAAGTTATGAGTTTGGCAATCACTTAAGACATTGTGGAATTGTTTCACAGTTGAAGCCACCTGGAACACCACAAGGTAATGGTGTGTTTGGACATCATAATCGAACCCTATGAGATATGGTATGATCTATGATGTCTCTTACCAATCTACCGTTTTCAGTTTGAGGTTATGCGTTAGAGACAACTGCATTCACTTTAGATAAGACACCATCTAAGTTCGTTGAGATGACGTCATATGAACATTGGTTTGGCAAGAAACCAAAGTTGTTGTTTCTTAATGTTTGGGGATGCGATGCTTAGGGCTTCAGCCGGAGAAGCTCGAACCCAAAGCGGACAAACACATCTTCATAGGATACCCAAGGGTGACAGTTGGGTATACCTTCTATCTCAAATCCGAGGGCAAATTGTTTGTCGCTAAGAACGGGTCCTTTCTCGAGAAGGAGTTTCTCTCGAAAGAATTGAGTGGGAGGAAGATAGAACTTGATGAGGTTGTCGAACCTTTACTTCAACCAGAGAGTGACGCAACACAGAAAGATGTTTTCTATGACGCCTACGTCTGTTGAATAGGAAGTTAATGACAGTGATCATGAAGCTTCGGATCAAGTTGCTATCGAACCTCGTAGGTCGACAAGGACATGTACTACTCCTAAGTGGTACGATAATCCTGTCTTAGATATCATGTTGTTAGACAACAATGAACCTACGATCTATGGAGAAGCGATGGTGGGCCCGTATTCTGACAAATGGTTAGAAGCCATGAAATCTGAGATAGGATCCATATATCAGAACAAAGTATGGACTTTGGTGGACTTGCCCGATGATGGGCAAGCCATTGAGATAAATGGGTCTTTAAGAAGAAGACAGACGTGGGCGGTAATGTTACCGTCTATGAAGCTCGACTTGTGGGAAAGAGTCTTTTCACAAGTTCAAGGAGTTGACTACGATGAGAATTTCTCACCCGTAGCGATGCTTAAGTCCGTCGGAATCATGTTAGCATTAGCTGTATTTTTCGATTATGAAATCTTACAGATGGATGTCAAAAACAAGTTTTCTTTCCAGTTTTCGTAAGAAAAGTTGTATGTGATACAATAAAAGGTTTTGACGATCCTAAGGATGCTAAAAGGTATGCTAGCTCCAGCAATCCTTCTATGGACTAGAGCATGCATCTCGGAATTGGAATATATGTTTCGATGGAGTGATCAAAGCTTTTAGGTTTATACAATGTTTGGTAGAAACTTGTATTTACAAGAAAGTGAGTGGGAGCACTACAACATTTCTGATAAGTATATGTGGATGACATATTGTAGATCCGAAATAATGTAGAATTTCTGGAAAGCATAAACGGTTGTTTGAAGAGTGTTTTTTCAAAGGAAGACCTGGATAAAGCTGCTTACAAATTGGGCATCAAGATCTATAGAGATAGATCAAGACGCCTGATGATACTTTCAAAGAACGCACACCTTGACATGTTTTTGAAGGAGTTCAAAATAGATCAATCAAAGAAGGGGTTCTTACCTGAGTTGTAAGGTGTGAAGTTGAGTAAGACTCGAAGATTGACCGCGGCAGAAGAAAGAGGAAGGACGAAGGTTGTCCCCTATGCTTTTTTCATAGGCTCTGTATAGTATGCCATGCTGAGTGCCGCACCTGATGTGTGCCTTGCCACATGTCTGGCAAGAGGGTACAAAGGTGATCTAGGACTGGATCACCAGATAGCGATCAAAATTGTCCTTAGAGGAATAAGGAAATGTTTCTCGGATATGGAGGTGATGCAAGCTTAACACCTATCCGGATAGCTCTGAGTAGAGATACCGGATATGTATAATGGAGCAATAATTTGGAATAGCTCCAAGTGGAATGTGGTAGCAGCATCTACGATATAAAGTTTTGCGAAATACATAGGGATCTGAATATGGCAAGACCCATTGACTACAACCTCTCTCACAAGCATAACATGATCAAACCCAGAACTCTTTGAGTGTTTATTACATAGTGATGTGAACTAGATCATTGAGTCTAGTAGACTCTTGGATGTTGGTCACATGGCGATGTGACCTGTGAGTGTTAATCACATGGCGATGTGAACTAGATTATTGACTCTAGTGCAAGTGGGAGACTGTTGGAAATATGCCCTAGAGTAAATAATAAATTGGTTATTACTATTTTCCTTGTTCATGATAATCGTTTATTATCCATGCTAGAATTGTATTAATAGCAAACTCAGATACATGTGTGGATACGTAGACAACACCATGTCCCTAGTAAGCCTCTAGTTGACTAGCTCGTTGATCAATAGATGGTTATGGTTTCCTAACCATGGACATTGGATGTCGTTGATAACGGGATCACATCATTAGGAGAATGATGTGATGGACAAGACCCAATCCTAAGCCTAGCACAAAGATCGTGTAGTTCGTATGCTAAAGATTTTCTAATGTCAAGTATCATTTCCTTAGACCATGAGATTGTGCAACTCCCGGATATCGTACGAGTGCTTTGTGTGTGCCAAACGTCACAACGTAACTGGGTGGCTATAAAGGTACACTACAGGTATCTGCGAAAGTGTCTGTTGGGTTGGCACGAATCGAGACTGGGATTTGTCACTCCATGTAAACGGAGAGGTATCTCTGGGCCCACTCGGTAGGACATCATCATAATGTGCACAATGTGATCAAGGAGTTGATCACAGGATGATGTGTTATGGAAAGAGTAAAGAGACTTGCCAGTAACGAGATTGAACAAGGTATCGGGATACCATGATCGAATCTCGAGCAAGTATCGTACCGATAGACGAAGGGAATTGTATACGGGATTGATTAAATCCTCGACATCGTGGTTCATCCGATGAGATCATCGTGGAGCATGTGGGAGCCAACATGGGTATCCATATCCCGCTGTTGGTTATTGACCGGAGAGTTGTCTCGGCCATGTCTGCATGACTCCCGAACCCGTAGGGTCTACACACTTAAGGTTCGATGACGCTAGGGTTATAGGGAAAGTATTACGCGGTTACCGAATGTTGTTCGGAGTCCCGGATGAGATCCCGGACGTCACGAGGAGTTCCGAAATGGTCCTTAGGTAAAGATTGATATATAGGAAGTATGGTTTTGGCCACCGGAAGTGTTCCGGGCATCACCGGTAGTGTACCGGGACCACCGGAGGGGTCCGGGGGCCACCAGGAGGGGCCACGGGCCCCGGAGGCATACATGGGCCAAGTGTGAGAAGGGACCAGCCCCTAGGTGGGCTGGGGCGCCTCCCCACCAAGGCCCATGCGCCTGGAGAGAAGAGGGGGCAAACCCTAAGGGCAGATGGGCCCTAAGGCCCATGCCTGGTGCGCCTCCCTCTCCCCCCACTTGGCCGCCACCCCAGATGGGGATCTAGGGCTGCCGCCACCCCTAGGGAGGAAACCCTAGGGGGAGGGGGCGCAGCCCTCCCTCTCCCCCTATATATAGTGGAGGCAAAGGGACAACCCAAAAGATGAAGTTCCTCCCCTATTGGCGCAGCCCTACCCCTCTTCCTCCTCGTCTCTCGTAGTGCTTGTCGAAGCCCTGCTGGAGTCCCACGCTCCTCCACCACCACCAGCCGTCGTGCTACTGCTGGATGAAGTCTTCCCAACCTCTCCTTCTCCCCTTGCTGGATCAAGGCGTAGGAGACGTCACCGGGCTATACGTGTGTTGAACGCGGAGGTGCCGTCCGTTCGGCACTAGGATCACCGGTGATTTGGATCACGTCGAGTACGACTCCATCAACCCCGTTCACTTGAACGCTTCCGCTTAGCGATCTACAAGGGTATGTAGATGCACTCTCCTTCCCCTTGTTGCTAGATTACTCCATAGATTGATCTTGGTGATGCGTAGAAAATTTTGAATTTCTGCTACGTTCCCCAACAAAAAAATTGGGTATTTTTTGTCTACAGCGTAAAATGGTTTCTTTTTTTCCTCCAAAACTTGCAGGTTCACATGCTGTACCAAACCAAGGGCACTTGCTTGCACGCCCCATCCATACATAAAGGAATGTTGCACGAAAATGCTAAATGGAGCCCGAATTTTGAATAATTCAAAAATCATAGTTTTATATTAAAAAATGATGAAAAATTGCACATATACCTACACATGTAATGTATATGTGTATAAATTTCCATGATGAAACACGTTAAAATAAGAACTACACGAAACAACAAATTTGTGACTTTTTAGCAAATGCATTGTTCACCGTCAGAATCCATTATTTTTCTGTGCAGATTTTAATTCAAGTATCTCATCATGAAATTTTACACACATATACATTACATCCTTATGTATGTGTATTTTTTTATCAGAATTTTTCAAGACCAAAAGTTTGAATTTAGAATTTTAAAAAACAACGGCCTCCATGGACCTCATTTCCAAAACGCCTTACTCCATACAAAATTTCCACAAAGAAAAGGCCTATTAAAACATTTGGTATATCTACTGATGTAATGGATTCACCTTTAAAAAAATACTGGTGTAATGGATGTCAGCCATATTCGCTGCTTGAGAATACTATCACATTTATGCTCAAGTGTTCGTTTAGTCAGTGAACTCTAAATTATTGGCAGTACTACTTTATTATTTCAAATTAAGTAGTTGATACTCAATAATTATGCTAATTCTTACATTATTTCATATGTGCTAGAGATGACAAAAATAACATGTAATATTGCGTGAAAAAATAAAAACATGTAGGCAACATAGTCATCCCTCATTTTATGTCTGGTGCAACTGCATGCCTCAAATTTGATACCTCAAATCATGCTACACCATGCATCACAAAAACTACGTACTGCTACAAAGATACCCTAGCGTACTACCACTCGTCAACGGAGATTTTAGCGACCTCCGTGCTGGTTGTCTCGGACGGACCGTAAAAGTGCTACTTATCGACTAGAGGGGGGCGGGGTGAGTAGGCGATTTTTATGAAAGTCTTCAAGACTGGCGATGTCTTCCAAGATAGGTAGTTAAAACAATAACTAAACAGGATACAGTGGAAGATAAACTACACTAGCCATGCAAAGGTGTCAAGTCCAATACAAGCAATGCACGAAGACAGGTGGCAGCTAGGTAGAGCAGATCAGAATTAAAAGATAGTGCGAGGACAAACATACAATCAGAGTGAATGTCTCCACACAATGTCTTCGAGCAGAACAGGCAAGCAAAGACTTCACGAAGCTAAACAGTAAGTAAATGAGTGAAGTGATATAACCAGTTACTCGATGAAGACAAGGATTTGGTAGACCAGTTCCAGTTGCTGCGACAATTGTACGTCTGGTTAGGGAGGCTGGGATTTAACTTAGAAGACCACATCTTCACCTTATTCCCCTTGAGCTAAAGTCACTTAGACCTCGCCCAATCACTCAGGTAAGTCTTCAAGGTAGACTTCCAAACCTTCATAGACTTCGTTCATCGCAGTCCACAATGACACTTGGATGCTCAAAACGCGACGCCTAACCGACTGGAAGATCACAGTCTTCAAGTGTAATAAGTCTTCGGTTCACTCGAAATAGAAAGACTTCAGTGATGTTAAACACTCTTTGGGCTCTAGGTGTTTTCGGTTTTGTCCTCGCAAGGATTCTCTGTTAAAGGCTTTGGAGGTGGGTTGCTCTCAAAAGACAAAAGTCGTGCACTGATATGTCTCCAACATATCTATATTTTTTGATTGTTCCATGCTATTATATTATCAATCTTGGATGTTTTATATGCATCATTATGGTATTTTACATCATTTTTGGGACTAACCTATTAACTTAGTGCCAAGTGCCAGTTGCTATTTTTTCCTTGTTTTTACTTTTACAGAAAATCAATACCAAACGGAGTCTAAATGGAACAGAACTTTTTGATGATTTTTCTTGGACCACAAGACACCCTGGAAGCTTCGGGAGGAGGACCGAAGGTCCACGAGTCAACCACAAGCTCACAGGGAGCGACCTTCCCAATCTTTAGAGTTGCGTTTAATTCTTTCCAATAAATCCCATTGAATTCAGTAGTCTTCTTCATAAAAGAAGCAGTACAATAAGTATCGAGCATGGGTTGACCATTACGAGAAAGCCGAGCATAAAAATTCTAAATAATAATTTCTCTTGAGAGCTCATGATTGGGGCATGAACATAACATTGACTTAAGCCTCCCCTAAGCTTGAGCGATACTTTCTCCTTCACGAGGCAAAAAATTATATATATATATATATATATATATATATATATATATATATATAATTCCAATCACGATGAACTAGATGCATAGGATAAAACTTCTGATGAAATTCCAATTTCAATAGGTTGTAATTCCAAGTCCCAATATCGTTGCATAGCCTATACCCTGCCAATGTCTTTCCCTTCAAAGATATAGGGAAGACCTTCTTCTTGACTTCATCCTCGGGGAAACCTGCCATCTTAAATAGGCCACAAACTTCATCGACATAGATTAGATGCATATCAGGATGTAAAGTTCCATCTCCTGCATAAGGATTAGCTAGCAGTTTCTCTATCATACCCGAAGGAATTTCATAATAAATATTTTCAGTAGGTGTAGTAGGTTGATGAGCAACTCTTTGCTCTTCCGTTCGAGGTGAAGATACCCCGAACAAGCCCCTTAAAGGATGATTCTCCATAGTAACAAGTGACAGTAAATTTCAGCATGTAATATAAAATTTTCCTTACCAAAGACGCGTCACTCCCCGACAACGGCGCCAGAAAAGAGTCTTGATGACCCACAAGTATATGGGATATATTGTAGTCCTTCTGATAAGTAAGAGTGTTGAACCCAATGAGGAGTAGACGGAAAAGGCAAGCGGTTTTCAGCATGGTGTTTTTTACAGGAACTAAAATTATCGGTAACATATAGTTTTGGGATAAAATAATTCGTAATGGGTAGCAAATAACAAGTGTAACAAAAGTGGAGCAAGGTGGCCTAATCCTTTTTGTAGCAAAGGATAAGCCTAGACGAACTCTTATATAAAGTAAAGCGCTCGCGAGGACACATGGGAATTACTGTCAAGTTAGCTCTCATCATGCTCATATGATCCACGTTCGTTTCTTTGATAATTTGATATGTGGGTGGACCGGTGCTTGGATGCTATCCTTACTTAGACAAGTCTCCCACTTATTATTAACCCATCTTGCAAGGATCCAGAACTACGAAAGAAGAATTAAGATAAATCTAACCATAGCATGAAAAATGTGGATCCAAATCAGCCCCTTACGAAGCAACGCATAAACTAGGGTTTAAGCTTCTGTCACTCTAGCAACCGATCATCTACTTATTACTTCCCAGTGCTTTCCCAAATCATGGTGAAGTTTCATGTAGTCGACGTTCACATAACACCACTAGAGAAAAGACAACATACATCTCATCAAACTATCAAACGAATATCAAATTCACATGATTACTTATAACAAGACTTCTCCCATGTCCTCAGGAACAAACATAACTACTCACAAAGAATATTCATGTTCAATATCAGAGGGGTTTTGAATATCATTAAGGATATGAACATATGATATTTCACCAAATAAACCAACTACCATCAACTACAAGGAGTAATCAACACTACTCGCAACCCACAGGTACCTATCTGAGATTTTGAGACAAAGATTGAGTACAAGAGATGTACAAGAGATGGTGCTAGTGAAGATGTTGATGGAGATTGACTCCCTCTCGATGAGAGGATCATTTGTGATGACGATGGCTTCGATTTCCCCATGTGAGAGGGAAGTTTCCAAGGCAAAATAGCTCTCCCAGTGTAACGCCCCATATGTAACTTACCATATTTGTACTCCGACTCTTGCCATTTTTGATGTTAAGTTATAATTTTTCCCTTTGTGGTTGGGTCCTGTATTCGTTTTGCATTTTGTTCATGTCATGCATTTCATATCATGTCATCATGTGCATCGCATTTGCATACATGTTCGTCTCATGCATCCGAGCATTTTCCCCGTTGTTCGTTTGCAATCCGACACTCCTACGTCCTCCGGCGCCCCCTTTTGTCTCTTTTCATGAGCGGGTGTTAAACTTTCTTGGAATGGACCAAGATTTGCCAAGAGGCCTTGGTACACCACCAGTAGACCGACTGTGAAGTTTCGTGCCATTTGGAGTCCGTTTGATACTCCAACGGTTAACCGGGGAACCGTAAAGGCCTCGTGTGTGTTGCAGCCCAACACCCCTCCAACATGGCCAAATAAACCATGCAAACCGATCCCATGTCCTCCGCCGTTCGATCACGATCGCGTGGCCAAAAACCGCTCTCCATTTGGACACTCCTACCTCCATCTATGTATAAATATGTGCACCCCTCCAAATTTTCGCAGTCCAACCCTAGCCCCTTCCCCACTCCGCTGTCGGACACGTCCGGTCCGTGTCGGACAGGAACCCGCCGCGGTGCTCGCACCACTCAGACGCTGCCACATGGCACCCGACCACTGCGCACGCCGCCAGCCCGCCAGGCCCGCGGCCAGCCCCCGAGCCCGCGTGTCCGCCGCCCGCCGCCCGATCTCCCTGCCGCCTCGCAACCGTCGCTCTGCCCCACTGTCGCCGTGCCGGACCTCCACCGCCGGCGCCACGCCACCTGAAGCTCCGCCGCCTGCGCCCCGCACATCCACCGCCCCGAGCCTCTCCACCCGTCGCCCGACGCCGATCCGGCCACCCCGTGCCCGGATCCGGCCATCTCCCTCCACCCCGGCAAGTTCACCGGCAAAGATCCGGTGAACCTCGGTTCGCGTGGTGCCCCAGATCCAGATCCAGGAAACCCTAAGGTTGACCCCAAAATATCTTCTAAGTCCTCAAGATCTGCATTCTGAAGCCTTTTTCATCATGTCATAACTTCCTGTGTGATTCTCCGTTTTGGGCGTGCAATATATCAAAATGTTCATCTGGATGTGCTCTTCATTTTGTTCCATTGTTACCTGCTTGTTTGAGTCCATCTTGATGCCCAAATTGTTGATGCAATAGTGCTATAAAATATTAGTTCTTGTTACTTAGCAGTTTATGAGCATTTGTCATTTTTGCCACATTTGTTGTGTGCTGCATATGGGCATGAGCTCTACATGTGTTTTGGGCTATGCCATGCCATCTTTACAGGGGTGTATGCCATGTATTTTTGTGATCAATGTGGTGACTAGCACAAGCATGCAAAGTAGCTCTCGTGATATTGCTGATTTCAGGGACTTAGAATTTCACTAAGTCATTTCCCTGTTGTTATTTTTATGCCATGTATTCATGTTGCTATAGTGAGATGCATGCTTCTTTTGAGTATGTTCAGTAAGGATGATTTGGACATATGGTCATTCTCTATCCACCCATGCCCCTGTTTGCATTTATGGAGTGCCCTAGCATGACTCAATCTTGCTCTACTTTTGATATAAAATGTTCCTGGCATATTGTTTACATGTTAATCAATTTTTCCAAGGTTGTTTTAGTTCATCCAAGCATGCTTTAAACTTGTTATTGCCATGGCTAGCTTCTTGAACATGTCTTCTTGCTGGTAGTATGCCTAGTTTGTCATGCAATGCCTTGTGTTGAGTGAATCGAGCTCGCAAAGTGGCCTTCATAGTTCTGTTTTTGCCATGTCTAGTTTTCTGCTAAGTCTGAATCTGGTAACGAAACTTGCTATGTTTACATGGGTGCCATCATATTTTCTGTGCCCTTTTGGCTTATGGTTCATACGTCTCTAACGTATCTATAATTTTTTATTGCTCCATGCTATATTATCTACTGTTTGGGACTATATTGGGCTTTATTTTCCACTTTTATATTATTTTTTGGGACTAACCTATTAACCGGAGGCCCAGCCCAAAATTGCTATTTTTTTGCTTATTTCAGTGTTTTGAAGAAACGGAATATCAAACGGAGTCCAAACGGAATGAAACCTTCGGAAACGTGATTTTCTCACCAAACGTGATCCAGGAGACTTGGACCCTATGCCAAGGCATCAGAGAGGCGGTCACGAGGGTGGGGGGTGCCCCCCCTAGGGCGCCCCCTGCCTCGTGGGCCCCTCGGAGCTCCACCGATGTACTCCTTCCTCCTACATATACCTACGAACCCCCAAATGATCAGAACAGGAGCCAAAAACCTAATTCCACTCCCGCAACTTTCTGTATCCACGAGATCCCATCTTGGGGCCTGTTCTGGAGCTCCGCTGGAGAGGGCCATCATCACGGAGGGCTTCTACATAATCATAGCCCCTCCGATGAAGTGTGAGTAGTTTACCGCAGACCGTCGAGTCCATAGTTAGTAGCTAGATGGCTTCTTCTCTCTTTTTGGATCTCAATACAAAGTTCTCCCCCTCTCTTGTGGAGATCTATTCGATGTAATCTTCTTTTTGCGGTGTGTTTGTTGAGACCGATGAATTGTGGGTTTATGATCAAGTCTATCTATGAATAATATTTGAATCTTCTCTGAATTGTTTTATGTATGATTGGTTATCTTTGCAAGTCTCTTCGAATTATCCGTTTGGTTTGGCCAACTAGATTGGTAGTTCTTGCCATGGGAGAAGTGCTTAGCTTTGTGTTCGATCTTGCGGTGTCCTTTCCCAGTGACAGAAGGGGCAGCAAGGCACGTATTGCATCGTTGCCATCGAGGATAACAAGATGGGGTTTATTTCATATTGCATGAATTTATCTCTCTACATCATGTCATCTTGCTTAAAGCGTTACTCCGTTTTTAACTTAATACTCTAGATGCATGCTGGATAGCGGTCGATGAGTGGAGTAATAGTAGTAGATGCAGAATCGTTTCGGTCTACTTGTCACGGACGTGATGCCTATATACATGATCATGCCTAGATATTCTCATAACTATGCTCAATTCTGTCAATTGCTCAACAGTAATTTGTTCACCCACCGTAGAATACTTATGCTCTTGAGAGAAGCCACTAGTGAAACCTATGGCCCCCGGGTCTATTCTCATTATATTAATCTCCATCACTTTAATCTTGTTTTGCTTTTTACTTTGCCTTTACTTTTCACTTTGCAGCTTTATACCAAAAATACCAAAAATATTATATCTATCAGATCTCTCTCTCGTAAGTGACCATGAAGGGATTCACAACCCCTAATCGCATTGGTTGCGAGTAGCTATCATTTTGTGCAGGTACGAGGGACTTGAGCGTGGCCTCCTACTGGATTGATACCTTGGTTCTCAAAAACTAAGGGAAATACTTACGCTACTTTGCTGCATCATCCATTCCTCTTCGGGGAATACCAACGCAAGCTCAAGAGGTAGCAAGAAGGATTTCTGGCACCGTTGCCGGGAGTCTACGCAAAATGTCAACATACCAAGTACCCATCACAATCCCTATCTCTCGCATTAGATTATTTGCCATTTTCCTCTCGTTTTCCTCTCCCCCACTTCACCCTTGCCGTTTTATTTGCCCTCTCTCTCTATCCCCCTCTCCTTTCTCGCTTGCCTTTTTGTTTGCTTGTGTGCTAGTTTGCTTGTTTGTCGCGATGGCTCAAGATACTACCAAATCATGTGACTTCACCAATACCAATAATAATGATTTCCTTAGCACTCCGATTGCTCCTCTTGACAATACTAAATCTTGTGAAATCAATACCGCTTTGTTGAATCTTGTTATGAAAGATCAATTTGCTGACCTTCCTAGTGAAGATGCCGCTACTCATCTGAATAGCTTCGTTGATTTATGTGATATGCAAAAGAAAAAAGATGTCGATAATGATGTCGTTAAATTGAAGCTATTTCCTTTTTCTCTTAGAGATCGTGCTAAAGCTTGGTTTTTGTCTTTGCCTAAAAATAGTATTGATTCTTGGAACAAGTGCAAAGATGCTTTTATCTCTAAGTATTTCCCTCCCGCTAAGATTATCTCTCTTAGAAACGATATTGTGAATTTTAAGCAACTTGATCATGAACATGTTACACAAGCTTGGGAGAGAACAAAATTAATGATATGTAATTGCCCTACTCATGGTTTGAATTTGTGGATGATTATACAAAATTTTTATGCCGGATTGAATTTTACTTCTAGAAATCTTTTAGATTCGGCCGCGGGAGGCACTTTTATGGAAATCACTTTAGGAGATGCTACTAAACTCCTAGATAATATTATGGTTAATTATTCTCAATGGCATACTGAAAGATCTTCTAATAAAAAAGTGCATGCGATAGAAGAAATCAATGTTTTGAGTGGAAAGATGGATGAACTTATGAAATTATTTGCTGCTAAGAGTGTTTCTTCTGATCCTAATGATATGCCTTTGTCTACTTTGATTGAGAATAACAATGAATCTATGGATGTGAATTTTGTTGGTAGGAATAATTTTGGTAACAACGCTTATAGAGGGAACTTTAATCCTAGGCCATATCCTAGTAATCCTTCTAATAATTATGGGAATTCCTACAACAACTCTTATGGAAATTATAATAAGATGCCCTCTGAATTTGAGAATAGTGTTAAAGAGTTTATGAATTCACAAAAGAATTTTAATGCTTTGCTTGAAGAGAAATTGCTTAAAGTTGATGATTTGGCTAGTAACGTTGATAGAATTTCTCTTGAGGTTGATTCTTTAAAGCTTAGATCTATTCCTCCTAAGCATGATATCAATGAGTCTCTCAAAGCCATGAGAATTTCCATTGATGAGTGCAAGGAAAGAACCGCTAGGATGCGTGCTTCCAAAGATGCCTTTATTAAAGCGTGTTCTTCCAATTCCTATGAAAATCAAGATGAAGATCTAAAAGTTATTGATGTGTTCCCTATTAAATCTTTGTTTTGCAATATGAATCTTGATGAAACTGAATATGATCTTCCTTTACCTAGAAGGCATTCTAAAAATTCGGAGTATTTAGATCTTTATGATGAAATTGATGAAAGTGGGATTGAAAGAAATAAAAATCTAGATGTTGCTAAACCCACTATATTGGATTTCAAGGAATTTAATTATGAAATTTGCTCTTTAATTGATTGTATTTCCTTGTTGCAATCCGTGCTAAACTCTCCACATGCTTTTAGTCAACATAATGCCTTCACCGAACATATTGTTGATGCCTTAATGCAATCTTATGAAGAAAAACTTGAGTTGAAAGTTTCTATCCCTAGAAAACTCTATGATGAGTGGGAACCAACAATTAAAATTAAATTTAAAGATCATGAGTTTTATGCTTTGTGTGATTTGGGTGCTAGTGTCTCTACTATTCCCAAGACTTTGTGTGATTTGCTAGATTTCCGTAATTTTGATGATTGCTCTCTAAACTTGCATCTTGCGGTTTCTACTATTAATAAACCTATGGGAGGATTAATGATGTTCTTATTGTTGCAAATAGGAATTATGTGCCCGTAGATTTCATTGTTCTTGATATAGATTGCAATCCTTCTTGCCCTATTATTCTTGGTAGACCTTTCCTTAGAACGGTTGGTGCGATTATTGATATGAAGGAAGGGAATATTAGATTTCAATTTCCATTAAAAAAAGGGCATGGAACACTTTCCTAGAAAGAAAATAAAATTTCCATATGAAACTATCATGAGAGCCACTTATGGATTGCCTACCAAAGATGGCAATACCTAGATCTATCCTCGCTTTTATGCCTAGCTAGGGGCGTTAAACGATAGCGCTTGTTGGGAGGCAACCCAATTTTATTTTTATTCCTTGCTTTTTGCTCATGTTTAGTAATAAATAAATTATCTAGCCTATGTTTTGGGTGTGTTTTTTGTGTTTAATTAGTGTTTGTGCCAAGTAGAACCGTTGGGAAGACTTGGGGAAAGTCTTGTTGAACCTGCTGTAAAAAACAGAATCTTTAGCGCTCACGAGAACTGCTGTCACTTTTATTTGAAGAGTGATATTTAGTTAATTCTTTTTTAAGATGATTAATAGGTAAATTCCTCACGTCAAGCAATTTATTTTAGAATTTTTGGGGTTCCAGATCTTGCGCTAGCTACAGATTACTACAGACTGTTCTGTTTTTGACAGATTCTGTTTTTCGTGTGTTGTTTGCTTATTTTGATGAATCTATGGCTAGTAAAATAGTTTATAATCCATAGAGAAGTTGGAATACAGTAGGTTTAACAACAATATGAATAAAGAATGAGTTCATTACAGTACCGTGAAGTGGTCTTTTGTTTTCTTTCGCTAATGGAGCTCACGAGTTTTCTACTTTAAGTTTTGTGTTGTGAAGTTTTCAAGTTTTGGGTGAATTCTTTTGATGGATTATGGAACAAGGAGTGGCAAGAGCCTAAGATTGGGGATGCGCATGGCACCCCCAAGATAATACAAGGACACCAAAAATTAAAAGCTTGGGGATGCCCCGGAAGGCATCCCCTCTTTCGTCCACTTCTATCGGTAATTTACTTGGAGCTATATTTTTATTCACCAACATGATATGTGTTTTGCTTGCAGCGTCTTGTATTATTTGTGTCTTTGTGATTTAGTATTTCACAATCATCCTTGCTGTACACACCTTTTGAGAGAGTCATACATGAATTAAAATTTGATAGAATACTCTATGTGCTTCACTTATATCTTTTGAGCGTTATAATTTTGCTCCATGTGCTTCACTTAGATCTTTTAGAGCACGGTGGTGGATTTATTTTAAAGAAACTATTGATCTCTCATGCTTCACTTAAATTGTTTTGAGAGTCTCTTAATAGCATGGTAATTTGCTTAATAATAATATGCTTGGTATTCAAGATTTGTGAAACTTTCTTTTGAGTGTGTTGAATACTAAGAAAAGATTGAAGCATGATAATTGTTTTGAGATATGGAGGTGATAATATTAAAGTCATGCTAGTTGAGTAGTTGTGAATTTAAAGAATACTTGTGTTAAAGTTTGTGATTCCCGTAGCATGCACGTATGGTGAACCATTATTTGATGAAGTCGGAGCATGATTTATTTATTGATTGTCTTCCTTATGAGTGGCGGTCGGGGACGAGCGATGGTCTTTTCCTACCAATCTATCCCCCTAGGAGCATGCACGTACTGCTTTGCTTTGATAACTTCTAGATTTTTGCAATAAGTATATGAGTTCTTTATGACTAATGTTGAGTCCATGGATTATACGCACTCTCACCCTTCCACCTTTGGTAGCCCCTCTAATACCGTGCACCATTCGCCGGTATCATACACCCACCATATACCTTCCTCAAAACAGCCACCATACCTACCTATTATGGCATTTCCATAGCCATTCCGAGATATATTGCCATGCAACTTTCCACCGTTCCGTTTATCATGACACATTCATCATTGTCATATTGCATATCCCGGTACACCACGGAGGCATTCATATAGAGTCATATTTTGTTCTAAGTAGCGAGTTGTAATTGTTGAGTTGTAAGAAAAATAAAAGTGCGATCATCATTTTTAGAGCATTGTCCCAAGTGAGGAAAGAATTATGGAGACTATGATTCCCCCATAAGTCGGGATGAGACTCCGGACGAAAAAAAGAGGCCAAAGAAGCCCAAATAGAAAAGAGGCCATAAAAAAGAGAGAAAAAGCCCAAATAAAAATAATAAAAGAATAAAAAAATGAGAGAAAAAGAGAGAAGGGACAATGTTACTATCCTTTTACAGCACTTGTGCTTCAAAGTAGCACCATGATCTTCATAGTAGAGAGTCTCTCATGTTATGTCACTTTCATATACTAGTGGGAATCTTTCATTATAGAACTTAGCTTGTATATTCCAGTGATGGGCTTCCTCAAATTGCCCTAGGTCTTCATGAGCAAGCAAGTTGGATGCACACCCACTTAGTTTCTTTTTGAGCTTTCATATACTTATAGCTCTAGTGCATCCGTTGCATGGCTATCCCTACTCACTCACATTGATATCTATTGATGGGCATCTCCATAGCCCATTGATACGCCTAGTTGATGTGAGACTATCTTCTCCTTTTTGTCTTCTCCACAACCACCATTCTCTTCCACCTGTAGTGCTATATCCATGGATCACGATCATGTATTGCGTGAAGATTGAAAAAGTTTTGAAAAAGTTAGAGTATGAAACAATTGCTTGGCTTGTCATCGGGGTTGTGCATGATTTAAATACTTTGTGTGGTGAAGATAGAGCATAGCCAGACTATATGATTTTGTAGGGATAACTTTCTTTGGCCATGTTATTTTGAGAAGACATAATTGCATTGTTAGTATGCTTGAAGTATTATTAATTTTTATGTCAATATAAACTTTTGTCTTGAATCTTTCGAATCTGAATATTCATATCACAATTAAGAAGATTTGCATTGAAATTATGCCAAGTAGCACTCCGCATCAAAAATTCTCTTTTTATCATTTACCAACTCGAGGACGAGCATCAAAAATTCTCCAACGTATCTATAATTTTTGATTGCTCCATGCTATATTATCTACAGTTTTGGACTATATTGGGCTTTATTTTCCACTTTTATATTATTTTTTGGGACTAACCTATTAACCGGAGGCCCAGCCCAGAATTGTTGTTTTTTTGCCTATTTCAGTGTTTCAAAGAAACGGAATATCAAACGGAGTCCAAACGGAATGAAACCTTTGGAAACATGATTTTCTCACCGAACATGATCTAGGAGACTTGGACCCTACGCCAAGGCATTAGAGAGGCGGTCACGAGGGTGGGGGCCGCCCCCCTAGGGCGCGCCCCTGCCTCGTCGGCCCCTCGGAGCTCCACCGACGTACTCCTTCCTCCTATATATACCTACTGTTGGGGAACGTAGTAATTTCAAAAAATTTCCTACGCACACGCAAGATCATGGTGATGCATAGCAACGAGGGAAGAGTGTGATCTACGTACCCTTGTAGACCGACAGCGGAAGCGTTATGACAACGCGGTTGATGTAGTCGTACGTCTTCACGGCCCGACCGATCAAGCACAGAAACTACGGCACCTCCGAGTTCTAGCACATGTTAAGCTCGATGACGATCCCCGGACTCCGATCCAGAAAATTGTTGGGGAAGAGTTTCGTCAGCACGACGGCGTGGTGACGATCTTGATGTACTATCGTCGCAGGGCTTCGCCTAAACACCGCTACAATATTATCGAGGATTATGGTGGAAGGGGGCACCGCACACGGCTAAGAATATGATCACATGGATGAACTTGTGTGTCTAGGGGTGCCCCCTGCCCCCGTATATAAAGGATCAAGGGGAGGAGGCCGGCCGGCTAGGAGGGGAAAGAACTAGGGAGGGAGAAGGAAAGGGGGGCGCCGCCCCCCTTTCCTAGTCCAATTCGGACCAGGGGGGGAGGAGGCGCGCGGCGCACCTTTGGCTGCCCCTCTCTCTCTCCACTAAGGCCCATATGGCCCATTACTTCTCCCGAGGGGGTTCCGGTAACCCTCTGGCTCTCCGGTTTTCTCCGAAATCACGCGGAACACTTCCGGTGTCCGAATATAGCCGTCCAATATATCAATCTTTATGTCTCGACCATTTTGAGACTCCTCGTCATGTCCGTGATCACATCCGGGACTCCGAACTAACTTTGGTACATCAAAACTCATAAACTTATAACATAACTGTCATCGAAACCTTAAGCATGCGGACCCTACGGGTTCGAGAACAATGTAGACATGACCGAAACACATCTCCGATCAATAACCAATAGCGGAACCTGGATGCTCATATAGGCTCCTACATATTCTATGAAGATCTTTATCGGTTAGACCGCATAACAACATACGGTGTTCCCTTTGTCATCGGTATGTTACTTGCCCGAGATTCGATTGTCGGTATCTCAATACCTAGTTCAATCTCGTTACCGACAAGTCTCTTTACTCGTTTTGTAATACATCATCTTGCAACTAACTCATTAGTTGTAATGCTTGCAAGGCTTATGTGATGTGCATTACCGAGAGGGCCCAGAGATACCTCTCCGACAATCGGAGAGACAAATCCTAATCTCGAAATACGCCAACCCAACATTCACCTTTGGAGACACCTACAAAGCTCCTATATAATCACCCAGTTATGTTGTGGTGTTTGGTAGCACACAAAGTGTTCCTTCGGTAAACGGGAGTTGCATAATCTCATAGTCATAGGAACATGTATAAGTCATGAAGAAAGCAATAACAACATACTAAACGATCGGGTGCTAAGCTAATGGAATGGGTCATGTCAATCACATCATTCTCCTAATGATGTGATCCCATTAATCAAATGACAACACATGTCTATGGTTAGGAAACATAACCATCTTCGATTAACGAGCTAGTCAAGTAGAGGCATACTAGTGACGTTTGGTTTGTCTATGTATTCACACAAGTATTATGTTTCCGGATAATACAATTCTAGCATGAATAATAAACATTTATCATGATATAAGGAAATAAAATAATAACATTATTATTGCCTCTAGGGCATATTTCCTTCAGTCTCCCACTTGCACTAGAGTCAATAATCTAGATTACACAGTAATGATTCTAACACCCATGGAGCTTTGGTGCTGATCATGTTTTGCTCGTGGAAGAGGCTTAGTCAATGGGTCTGCTACATTCAGATCCGTATGTATCTTGGAAATCTCTATGTCTCCCACCTGGACTAGATCCCGGATGGAATTGAAGCGTCTCTTGATGTGCTTGGTTCTCTTGTGAAATATGGATTCCTTTGCCAAGGCAATTGCACCAGTATTGTCACAAAAGATTTTCGTTGGACCCGATGCACTAGGTATGACACCTAGATCGGATATGAACTCCTTCATCCAGACTCCTTCGTTTGCTGCTTCCGAAGCAGCTATGTACTCCGCTTCACATGTAGATCCCGCCACAACATTTTGTTTAGAACTGCACCAACTAACAGCTCCACCGTTTAATGTAAACACGTATCCGGTTTGCGATTTAGAATCGTTTGGATCAGTGTCAAAGCTTGCATCAACGTAACCATTTACGATGAGCTCTTTGTCACCTCCATATGTGAGAAACATATCCTTAGTCCTTTTCAGGTATTTCAGGATGTTCTTGACCGCTGTCCAGTGATCCACTCCTGGATTACTTTGGTACCTCCCTGCTAGACTTATAGCAAGACACACATCAGGTCTGGTACACAGCATTGCATACATGATAGAGCCTATGGCTGAAGCATAGGGAACATCTTTCATTTTCTCTCTATCTTCTACATTGGTCGGACTTTGAGTCTTAGTCAATTTCACACCTTGTAACACATGCAAGAATCCTTTCTTTGCTTGATCCATTTTGAACTTTTTCAAAACTTTGTCAAGGTATGTGCTTTGTGAAAGTCCAATTAAGCGTATCGATCTGTCTCTATAGATCTTGATGCCCAATATGTAGGCAGCTTCACCGAGGTCTTTCATTGAAAAACTTTTATTCAAGTATTCTTTTATGCTATCCAGAAATTCTGTATCATTTCCGATTAGTAATATGTCATCTACATATAATATCAGAAATGCTACAGAGCTCCCACTCACTTTCATGTAAATACAGGCTTCTCCAAAAGTCTGTATAAAACCAAATGCTTTGATCACACTATCAAAGCATTTATTCCAACTCCGAGAGGCTTGCACCAGTCCATAAATGGATCGCTGGAGCTTGCATACTTTGTTAGCTCCCTTTGGATCGACAAAACCTTCCGGCTGCATCATATACAACTCTTCTTGTAGAAATCCATTCAGGAATGCAGTTTTGACATCCATTTGCCAAATTTCATAATCATAAAATGCGGCAATTGCTAACATGATTCGGACAGACTTAACCATCGCTACGGGTGAGAAGGTCTCATCGTAGTCAATCCCTTGAACTTGCCAAAAACCTTTTGCGACAAGTCGAGCTTTGTAGACAGTAATATTACCGTCAGCGTCAGTCTTCTTCTTGAAGATCCATTTATTCTGAATTGCTTGCCGATCATTGGGCAAGTCAACCAAAGTCCATACTCTGTTCTCATACATGGATCCCATCTCAGATTTCATGGCTTCAAGCCATTTTGCGGAATCTGGGCTCACCATCGCTTCTTCATAGTTCGTAGGTTCATCATGATCTAGTAGCATGACTTCCAGAACAGGATTACCATACCACTCTGGCGCGGATCTTACTCTGGTTGATCTACGAGGTTCAGTAGTATCTTGTTCTGAAGTTTCATGATCATTATCATTAGCTTCCTCACTAATTGGTGTAGGTGTCACAGAAATAGGTTTTTGTGATGTACTACTTTCCAATAAGGGAGCAGGTATAGTTACCTCGTCAAGTTCTACTTTCCTCCCACTCACTTCTTTCGAGAGAAACTCCTTCTCCAGAAAGTTTCTGAATTTAGCAACAAAAGTCTTGCCTTCGGATCCGTGATAGAAGGTGTATCCAATAGTTCCTTTGGATATCCTATGAAGACACATTTCTTCGATTTGGGTTCGAGCTTATCAGGTTGAAGCTTTTTCACATAAGCATCGCAGCCCCAAACTTTCAGAAACGACAACTTTGGTTTCTTGCCAAACCACAGTTCATAAGGCGTCGTCTCAACGGATTTTGATGGTGCCCTATTTTACGTGAATGCGGCCGTCAATAGAGCATATCCCCAAAATGATAGCGGTAAATCAGTAAGAGACATCATAGATCGCACCATATCTAGTAAAGTACGATTACGACGTTCGGACACATCATTACACTGTGGTGTTCCGGGTGGCGTGAGTTGCGAAACTATTCCACATTGTTTCAAATGTACACCAAACTCGTAACTCAAATATTCTCCTCCACGATCAGATCATAGGAATTTTATTTTCTTGTTACGATGATTTTCAACTTCACTCTGAAATTCTTTGAACTTTTCAAACGTTTCAGACTTATGTTTCATTAAGTAGATATACCCATATCTGCTTAAGTCATCTGTGAAGGTGAGAAAATAACGATATCCGCCACAAGCCTCAATATTCATCTGACCACATACATCTGTATGTATGATTTCCAACAAATCTGTTGCTCTCTCCATAGTGCCGGAGAAGGTGTTTTTGTCATCTTGCCCATAAGGCACGGTTCGCAAGTACCAAGTGATTTATAATCAAGTGGTTCCAAGAGCCCATCAGTATGGAGTTTCTTCATGCGCTTTACACCGATATGACCCAAACGGCAGTGCCACAAATAAGTTGCACTATCATTATCAACTCTGCATCTTTTGGCTTCCACATTATGAATATGTGTGTCACTACTATCGAGATTTAATAAGAATAGACCACTCTTTAAGGGTGCATGACCATAAAAGATATTACTCATATAAATAGAACAACCATTATTCTCTGATTTAAATGAATAACCATCTCGCATCAAACAAGATCCAGATATAATGTTCATGCTTAACACTGGCACCAAATAACAATTATTTAGGTCTAATACTAATCCCGAAGGTAGATGTAGAGGTAGCGTGCCGACTGCGATCACATCGACTTTGGAACCATTTCCCACGCGCATCGTCACCTCGTCCTTAGCCAATATTCGCTTAATCTATAGTCCCTGTTTCGAGTTGCAAATATTAGCAACAGAACCAGTATCAAATACCCAGGTGCTACTGCGAGCATTAGTAAGGTACACATCAATAACATGTATATCACATATATCTTTGTTCACCTTGCCATCCTTCTTATCCGCCAAATACTTGGGGCAGTTCCGCTTCCAGTGACCAGTCTGCTTGCAGTAGAAGCACTCAGTTTCAGGCTTAGTTCCAGGTTTGGGTTTCTTCTCTTGAGTAGCAACTTGCTTGCTGTTCTTTTTGAAGTTCCCCTTCTTCTTCCCTTTGCCCTTTTTTTTGAAACTAGTGGTCTTGTTGACCATCAACACTTGATGCTCCTTCTTGATTTCTACCTCCGCAGCTTTCAGCATTGCTAAGAGCTCGGGAATAGTCTTATTCATCCCTTGCATATTATAGTTCATCACGAAGCTCTTGTAGCTAGGTGGTAGTGATTAGAGAATTCTGTCAATGATGCAATCATCTGGAAGATTAACTCCCAATTGAATCAAGTGATTATTATACCCAGACATTTTGAGTATATGCTCACTGACAGAACTGTTCTCCTCCATCTTGCAGCTATAGAACTTATTGGAGACTTCATATCTCTCAATCCGGGCATTTGCTTGAAATATTAACTTCAACTCCTGGAACATCTCATATGCTCCATGACGTTCAAAACGTCTTTGAAGTCCTGATTCTAAGCCGTAAAGCATGGCACACTGAACTATCGAGTAGTCATCAGCTTTGCTCTGCCAGACGTTCATAACATCTGGTGTTGCTCCAGCAGCAGGCCTGGCACCCAGCGGTGCTTCCAGGACATAATTCTTCTATGCAGCAATGAGGATAATCCTCAAGTTACGGACCCAGTCCGTGTAATTGCTACCATCATCTTTCAATTTTGCTTTCTCAAGGAACGCATAAAAATTCAACGGAACAACAGCACAGGCCATCTATCTACAATTGAACATAAACAAGCAAGATACTATCAGGTACTAAGTTCATGATAAATTTAGGTTCAATTAATCATATTACTAAAGAACTCCCACTTAGATAGACATCCCTCTAATCCTCTAAGTGATTACATGATCCAAATCAACTAAACCATGTCCGATCATCACGTGAGATGGAGCAGTTTCATTGGTGAACATCGCTATGTTGATCATATCTACTATATGATTCACGCTCGACCTTTCGGTCTCTGTGTTCCGAGGCCATATCTGTATATGCTTGGCTCGTCAAGTATAACCTGAGTATTCTGCGTGTGCAACTGTTTTATACCCGTTGTATTTGAACGTAGAGCCTATCACACCCGATCATCACGTGGTGTCTTAGCACGAAGAACTTTCGTAACGGTGCATACTCAGGAAGAACACTTCTTGATAATTAGTGAGAGATCATCTTAAAATGCTACCGTTAATCAAAGCAAGATAAGATGCATAAAAGATAAACATCATATGCAATCAATATAAGTGATTTGATATGGCCATCATCATCTTGTGCTTGTGATCTCCATCTTCGAAGCACCATCGTGATCACCATCGTCACCGGCGCGACACCTTGATCACCATCATAGCATCGTTGTCGCCTCGCCAATCTTATGCTTCCACGACTATCGCTACCGTTTAGTGATAAAGTAAAGCATTACAGCGCAATTGCATTGCATACAATAAAGCGACAACCATGTGGCTCCTACCAGCTGCCGATAACTTGGTTACAAAACATGATCATCTCATACAATAAAATTTAGCATCATGTCTTGACCATATCACATCACAACATGCCCTGCAAAAACAAGTTAGACGTCCTCTACTTTGTTGTTGCAAGTTTTACGTGGCTGCTACGGGCTTAAGCAAGAACCAATCTTACCTACGCATCAAAACCACAACGATAGTTTGTCAAGTTGGAGTTGTTTTAACCTTCACAAGGACCGGGCGTAGCCACACTCAGTTCAACTAAAGTTGGAGAAACTGTCACCCGCTAGCCACCTTTGTGCAAAGCACGTCGGGAGAACCGGTCTCGCGTAAGAGTACGCGTAATGTCGGTCCGGGCTGCTTCGTCCAACAATACCGCCGAACCAAAGTATGACATGCTGCTAAGCAATATGACTTATATCGCCCACAACTCACTTGTGTTCTACTCGTGCATATAACATCAACACATAAAACCTAGGCTCGGATGCCACTGTTGGGGAACGTAGTAATTTCAAAAAAATTCCTACGCACACGCAAGATCATGGTGATGCATAGCAACGAGGGAAGAGTGTGATCTACGTACCCTTGTAGACCGACAGCGAAAGCGTTATGACAACGCGGTTGATGTAGTCGTACGTCTTCACGGCCCGACCGATCAAGCACCGAAACTACGGCACCTCCGAGTTCTAGCACACGTTCAGCTCGATGATGATCCCCGGACTCCGGTCCAGCAAAGTGTCGGGGAAGAGTTCCGTCAGCACGACGGCGTGGTGACGATCTTGATGTACTACCGTCGCAGGGCTTCGCCTAAACACCGCTACAATATTATCGAGGATTATGGTGGAAGGGGGCACCGCACACGGCTAAGAATATGATCACGTGGATCAACTTGTGTGTCTAGGGGTGCCCTCTGCCCCCGTATATAAAGGATCAAGGGGAGGAGGCCGGCCGGCCCCTATGGCGCACCAAGGAGGAGTCCTCCTCCTAGTAGGAGTAGGACTCCTAGTCCTCCTAGTAGGAGTAGGACTCCTACTAGGAGAGGGAAAGAAGTGGGGAGGGAGAAGGAAACGGGGGCGCCGCCCCCCCTCTCCTTGTCTAATTCGGACCAGGGGGGAGGAGGCGCGCGGCCCACCTTTGGCTGCCCCTCTCTCTCTCCACTAAGGCCCATATGGCCCATTACTTCTCCCGGGGGGGGGGGTCCGGTAACCCTCCGGCTCTCCAGTTTTCTCCGAAATCACCCGGAACACTTCCGGTGTCCGAATATAGCCGTCCAATATATCAATCTTTATGTCTCGACCATTTCAAGACTCCTCGTCATGTCCTTGATCACATCCGGGACTCCGAACTATCTTCAGTACATCAAAACTCATAAACTCATAAAATAACTGTCATCGAAACCTTAAGCGTGCGGACCCTACGGGTTCGAGAACAATGTAGACATGACCGAAACACGTCTCTGGTCAATAACAAATAGCGGAACCTGGATGCTCATATTGGCTCCTACATATTCTACGAAGATCTTTATCGGTCAGACCGCATAACAACATACGTTGTTCACTTTGTCATCGGTATGTTACTTGCCCGAGATTCGATCGTTGGTATCTCAATACCTAGTTCAATCTCGTTACCAGCAAGTCTCTTTACTCGTTTCGTAATACATCATCTTGCAACTAACTCATTAGTTGTAATGCTTGCAAGGCTTATGTGATGTGCATTACCGAGAGGGCCCAGAGATACCTCTCCGACAATCGGAGTGACAAATCCCAATCTCGAAATACGCCAACCCAACATTCACCTTTGGAGACACCTGTAGAGCTCCTTTATAATCACCCAGTTACGTTGTGACGTTTTGTAGCACACAAAGTGTTCCTCCGGTAAACGGGAGTTGCATAATCTCATAGTCATAGGAACATGTATAAGTGAGGAAGAAAGCAATAGCAACATACTAAACGATCGGGTGCTAAGCTAATGGAATGGGTCATGTCAATCACATCATTCTCCTAATGATGTGATCCCATTAATCAAATGACAACACATGTCTATGGTTAGGAAACATAACCATCCTCAATTAACGAGCTAGTCAAGTAGAGGCATACTAGTGACGTTTGGTTTGTCTATGTACTCACACAAGTATTATGTTTCCGGACAATACAATTATAGCATGAATAATAAACATTTATCATGATATAAGGAAATAAAATAATAACCTTATTATTGCCTCTAGGGCATATTTCCTTCACCTACGTACCCCCAAACGATCAGAACATGAGCCTAAAACCTAATTCCACCACCGCAACTTTCTGTATCCATGAGATCCCATCTTGGGGCCTGTTCCGGAGGTCCGTCGGAGAGGGCCGTCATCACGGAGGGCTTCTACATCATCATAGCCCCTCCGATGAAGTGTGAGTAGTTTACCTCAGACCTTCGGGTCCATAGTTAGTAGCTAGATGGCTTCTTCTCTCTTTTTGGATCTCAATACAAAGTTCTCCCCCTCTCTTGTGGAGATATATTCGATGTAATCTTCTTTTTGCGGTGTGTTTGTTGAGACCGATGAATTGTGGGTTTATGATCAAGTCTATCTATGAATAATATTTGAATCTTCTCTGAATTCTTTTATGTATGATTGGTTATCTTTGCAAGTCTCTTTGAATTATCCGTTTGGTTTGGCCAACTAGATTGGTAGTTCTTGCCATGGGAGAAGTGCTTAGCTTTGGGTTCGATCTTGCGGTGTCCTTTCCCAGGGACAGAAGGGGCAGCAAGGCACATATTGCATCATTGCCATCGAGGATAAAAAGATGGGGTTCATTTCATATTGCATGAATTTATCTCTCTATATCATGTCATCTTTCTTAAAGCGTTACTCTATTTTTAACTTAATACTCTAGATGCATGCTGGATAGCGGTTGATGAGTGGAGTAATAGTAGTAGATGCAGAATCGTTTCGGTCTACTTGTCATGGACATGATGCCTATATACATGATCATGCCTAGATATTCTCATAACTATGCTCAATTCTGTCAATTGCTCAACAGTAATTTGTTCACCCACCGTAGAATACTTATGCTCTTGAGAGAAGCCACTAGTGAAACCTATGGCCCCCGAGTCTATTCTCATTATATTAATCTCCATCACTTTAATCTTGTTTTGCTTTTTTACTTTGCCTTTACTTTTCACTTTGCATCGTTATATCAAAAATACCAAAAATATTATATCTATCAGATCTCACTCTCGTAAGTGGCCGTGAAGGGATTGACAACCCCTAATCGCATTGGTTGCGAGTAGCTATCGTTTTGTGCAGGTACGAGGGACTTGAGCGTGGCCTCCTACTGGATTGATACCTTGGCTCTCAAAAACTGAGGGAAATACTTACGCTACTTTGCTGCATCATCCCTTCCTCTTTGGGGAAAACCAACGCAAGCTCAAGAGGTAGCAACCCCTAAATGGTCAGTAAGGGACTTTTGTTCTATGCTTTGAGTAGATTCATGCCATGCCTTTGTTTGCTATGTTATGTTCCTGTAGCATGTTGTTATCTTGCTCTAAATATTGCTTCCTGATGTTAATGCCTGACATGTTAGTATTTTCACTAAGTCTGTGATGCTGATATCTTTTGCACTTTTGCCATGCTTGTTTGAACCTGCTCTTGTGTGATTTAGCCGTAGCTCGGTGTTCATCTTTTGTCAAGCATCTTGAATGGGTCACTTCCATGTGCTTTGTTGCTATGTTGGAGTGCAGTAGCTTAGTTTCTTGTTGCATTCTAGATGGCATCGTGCTGTTAATCGCAGAATTGTGCCATTAGTGTTTTGCCTGCCATTTGCAAACCGTGCATCCGATTCCGGTGATCTTTATATCGATTTCGACCACAATCAACTCATCTTTCCAGCGGCACTCTTGGTTTGCCAAGTTGAGGCCTGGTTCAATATTTCCCTTCCGAAGCATGCATATGCATTGCATATCACATCCCGCATATCATGCCATGTTTTGCATCATGTTGCTTGCGCATTGCACCGTGGTTGATTGTTGTTTCCTTAGCTTGTGTTCTTACCTTGGTTAGAGCCGGGAGACGAGTACGTGATCGAGGAACCCATTGAGTACGCTTACGAGGATCAAGCTTTCGTCAACTCGGAGAACTTTTCAGGCAAGATGACCATACCCTCAAAATCACTTCTATCTTTGCTTGCTTGCCGCGATATCTACCACTTGCTATAACATGCCTCCCATATTGCCATGACAAACCTCTAATCCACCTTTCCTAGGAAACCATTGTTTGGCTATGTTACCGCTTTGCTCAGCGCCTCTTATAGCGTTGTTAGTTGCAAGTGAAGTTGGAGTTTGTTCCTTGTTGGAACATGTTTATTGTTGGGATATCATTATTATATCTTGTTTACTTTAATGCACCTATATACTTGGTAAAGGGTGGAAGGCTCGGCCTTATGCCTGGTATTTTGTTCCACTCTTGCCGTCCTAGTTTCCATCATACCGGTGTTATGTTCCTTGATTTTGCGTTCCTTACGCGGTTGGGTGTTATGGGAACCCCTTGACAGATTGACTTGAATAAAACTCCTCTAGCAAGGCCCAACCTTGGTTTTACCATTTTCCACCTAAGCCTTTCTCCCTTGGGTTTCGTGGACTCAAGGGTCATCTTTATTTTAAACCCCGGGCCCGTGCTTCTCTAAGTGTTGGTCCAACCTGAGCGATGTCCGGTGCCCCCTGGGCAACCAGGGTCTATGCCAACCTGACGTTTGGCTCATCCGGTGTGCTTTGAGAACGAGATATGTGCAGATCCTATCAGGATTTGTCGGCACATTCGGGCGGCATTACTGGTCTTGTTTTACCATTGTCGAAATGTGTTGTAACCGGGATTCTAAGTCTGATCGGGTCTTCCTGGGAGAAGGAATATCCTTCATTGACAGTGAGAGCTTGTGATGGGCTAAGTTGGGACACCACTACAGGGTTTTGAATTTTCAAAAGCCGTGCCCGCGGTTATGGGCAGATGGGAATTTGTTAATATCCGGTTGTAGAAAACCTGACACTTAACTTACTTAAAATGAATCAACTGAAGGAAATATGCCCTAGAGGCAATAATAATGTTATTATTTTATTTCCTTATATCATGATAAATGTTTATTATTCATGCTAGAATTGTATTATCCGGAAACATAATACTTGTGTGAATACATAGACAAACCAAACGTCACTAGTATGCCTCTACTTGACTAGCTCGTTAATCGAAGATGGTTATGTTTCATAACCATAGACATGTGTTGTCATTTGATTAATGGGATCACATCATTAGGAGAATGATGTGATTGACATGACCCATTCCATTAGCTTAGCACCCGATCGTTTAGTATGTTGCTATTGCTTTCTTCATGACTTATACATGTTCCTATGACTATGAGATTATGCAACTCCCATTTACTGGAGGAACACTTTGTGTGCTACCAAACGTCACAACGTAACTGGGTGATTATAAAGGAGCTCTACAGGTGTCTCCAAAGGTGAATGTTGGGTTGGCGTATTTCGAGATTAGGATTTGTCACTCCGATTGTCGGAGAGGTATCTCTGGGCCCTCTCGGTAATGCACATCACATAAGCCTTGCAAGCATTACAACTAATGAGTTAGTTGCAAGATGATGTATTACGAAACGAGTAAAGAGACTTGCCGGTAACGAGATTGAACTAGGTATTGAGATACCGACGATTGAATCTCGGGCAAGTAACATAACGATGACAAAGGGAACAACGTATGTTGTTATGTGCTCTGACCGATAAAGATCTTCGTAGAATATGTAGGAGCCAATATGAGCATCCAGGTTCCGCTATTGGTTATTGACCGGAGATGTGTTTCGGTCATGTCTACATTGTTCTCGAACCCGTAGGGTCCGCACGCTTAAGGTTTTGATGACAGTTATATTATGAGTTTATGAGTTTTGATGTACCGAAGTTAGTTCGGAGCCCCGGATGTGATCACGGACATGACGAGGAGTCTCGAAATGGTCAAGACATAAAGATTGATATATTGGACGGCTATATTCGGACACCGGAAGTGTTCCGGGTGATTTCGGAGAAAACCGGAGAGCCGGAGGGTTACCGGAACCCCCCGGGAGAAGTAATGGGCCATATGGGCCTTAGTGGAGAGAGAGAGGGGCAGCCAAAGGTGGGCCGCGCGCCTCCTCCCCCCTGGTCCGAATTGGACTAGGAGAGGGGGGGCGGCGCCACCCTTTCCTTCTCCCTCCCCACTTCTTTCCCTCTCCTAGTAGGAGTCCTACTCCTACTAGGAGGACTAGGAGTCCTACTCCTACTAGGAGGAGGACTCCTCCTTGGTGCGCCATAGGGGCCGGCCGGCCTCCTCCCCTTGCTCCTTTATATACGGGGGCAGGGGGCACCCCTAGACACACAAGTTGATCCACGTGATCATATTCTTAGCCGTGTGCGGTGCCCCCTTCCACCATAATCCTCAATAATATTGTAGCGGTGCTTAGGCGAAGCCCTACGATGGTAGTACATCAAGATCGTCACCACGCCGTCGTGCTGACGGAACTCTTCCCCGACACTTTGCTGGATCGGAGTCGGAGGATCGTCATCGAGCTGAACGTGTGCTAGAACTCGGAGGTGCCGTAGTTTCGGTGCTTGATCGGTCCGGCCGTGAAAACGTACGACTACATCAACCGCGTTGTCATAACGCTTCCGTTGTCGGTCTACAAGTCGTAGATCACACTCTTCCCTCGTTGCTATGCTTCACCATGATCTTGCGTGTGCGTAGGAATTTTTTTTGAAATTACTACGTTCCCCAATAGTGGTATCAGAGCCTAGGTTTTATGTGTTGATGTTACATTCACGAGTAGAACACAAGTGAGTTGTGGGCGATATAAGTCATACTGCTTACCAGCATGTCATACTTTGGTTCGGCGGTATTGTTGGACGAAGCGGCTCGGACCGACATTACGCGTACGCTTACGCGAGACCGGTTCTCCCGACGTGCTTTGTACAAAGGTGGCTTGCGGGTGACAGTTTCTCCAACTTTAGTTGAACTGAGTGTGGCTACGCCCGGTCCTTGCGAAGGTTAAAACAGCACCAACTTGACAAACTATCGTTGTGGTTTTGATGCTTAGGTAAGATTGGTTCTTGCTTAAGCCCGTAGCAGCCACATAAAACTTGCAACAACAAAGTAGAGGACGTCTAACTTGTTTTTGCAGGGCATGTTGTGATGTGATATGGTCAAGACATCATGCTGAATTTTATTGTATGAGATGATCATGTTTTGTAACCAAGTTATCGGCAACTGGCAGGAGCCATATGGTTGTCGCTTTATTGTATGCAATGCAATTGTGTTGTAATGCTTTACTTTATCACTAAACGGTAGCGATAGTCGTGGAAGCATAAGATTGGCGAGACGACAACGATGCTACGATGGTGCTCAAGGTGTCGCACCGGTGACGATGGTGATCACGACGGTGCTTCGAAGATGGAGACCACAAGCACAAGATGATGATGGCCATATCATATCACTTATATTGATTGCATGTGATGTTTATCTTTTATGCATCTTATCTTGCTTTGATTGACGGTAGCATTTTAAGATGATCTCTCACTAATTATCAAGAAGTGTTCTCCCTGAGTATGCACCGTTGCGAAAGTTCTTTGTGCTGAGACACCACGTGATGATTGGGTGTGATAGGCTCTACATTCAAATACAACGGCTGCAAAACAGTTGCACACGCAGAATACTCAGGTTATACTTGACGAGCCAAGCATATACAGATATGGCCTCGGAACACAGAGACCGAAAGGTCGAGCGTGAATCATATAGTAGATGTGATCAACATAGCGATGTTCACCAATGAAACTACTCCATCTCACGTGATGATCGGCCATGGTTTAGTTGATTTGGATCACCTAATCACTTAGAGGGTTAGAGGGATGTCTATCTAAGTGGGAGTTCTTAAGTAATATGATTAATTGAACCTAAATTTATCATGATCTTAGTACCTGATAGTATCTTGCTTGTTTATGTTCGATTTTAGATAGATGGCCCGTGCTGTTGTTCCGTTGAATTTTAATGCGTTCCTTGAGAAAGCAAAGTTGAAAGATGATGGTAGCAATTACACGGACTGGGTCCGTAACTTGAGGATTATCCTCATTGCTGCACAGAAGAATTACGTCCTGGAAGCACCACTGGGTGCCAGGCCTGCTGCTGGAGCAACACCAGATGTTATGAACGTCTGGCAGAGCAAAGCTGATGACTACTCGATAGTTCAATGTGCCATGCTTTATGGCTTAGAATCGGGACTTCAACGACGTTTTGAACATCATGGAGCATATGAGATGTTCCAGGAGTTGAAGTTAATACTTCAAGCAAATGCCTGGATTGAGAGATATGAAGTCTCCAATAAGTTCTATAGCTGCAAGATGGAGGAGAACAGTTCTGTCAGTGAGCATATACTCAAAATGTCTGGGTATAATAATCACTTGATTCAATTGGGAGTTAATCTTCCAGATGATTGCGTCATTGACAGAATTCTCCAATCACTACCACCTAGCTACAAGAGCTTTGTGATGAACTATAATATGCAAGGGATGAATAAGACTATTCCAGAGCTCTTCACAATGCTGAAAGCTGCGGAGGTAGAAATCAAGAAGGAGCATCAAGTGTTGATGGTCAACAAGACCACTAGTTTCAAGAAAAAGGGCAAAGGGAAGAAGAAGGGGAACTTAAAAAAGAACAGCAAGCAAGTTGCTACTCAAGAGAAGAAACCCAAACTTGGACCTAAGCCTAAAACTGAGTGCTTCTGCTGCAAGTAGACTGGTCACTGGAAGCGGAACTACCCCAAGTATTTGGCGGATAAGAAGGATGGCAAGGTGAACAAAGGTATATGTGATATACATGTTATTGATGTGTACCTTACTAATGCTCGCAGTAGCACCTGGGTATTTGATACTGGTTCTGTTGCTAATATTTGCAACTCGAAGCAGGGACTATGGATTAAGCGAATATTGGCTAAGGACGAGGTGACGATGCACGTGGGAAATGGTTCCAAAGTCGATGTGATCACAGTCGGCACGCTACCTGTACATCTACCTTCGGGATTAGTATTAGACCTAAATAATTGTTATTTGGTGCCAGCGTTAAGCATGAACATTATATCTGGATCTTGTTTGATGCGAGACGGTTATTCATTTAAATCAGAGAATAATGGTTGTTCTATTTATATGAGTAATATCTTTTATGGTCATGCACCCTTAAAGAGTGGTCTATTCTTATTAAATCTCGATAGTAGTGACACACATATTCATAATGTGGAAGCCAAAAGATGCAGAGTTGATAATGATAGTGCAACTTATTTGTGGCACTGCCATTTGGGTCATATCGATGTAAAGCGCATGAAGAAACTCCATACTCATTGGCTTTTGGAACCACTTGATTATGAATCACTTGGTACTTGCGAACCGTGCCTTATGGGCAAGATGACAAAAACACCGTTGTCCAGCACTATGGAGAGAGCAACAGATATGTTGGAAATAATACATACAGATGTATGTGGTCCGATGAATATTGAGGCTCGTGGTGGATATTGTTATTTTCTCACCTTCACAGATGACTTGAGCAGATATGGGTATATCTACTTAATGAAACATAAGTCTGAAACGTTTGAAAAGTTCAAAGAATTTCAGAGTGAAGTTGAAAATCATCGTAACAAGAAAATAAAATTCCTACGATCTGATCATGGAGGAGAATATTTGAGTTACGAGTTTGGTGTACATTTGAAACAATGTGGAATAGTTTCACAACTCACGCCACCCGGAACACCACATCGTAATGGTGTGTCCGAACGTCTTAATCGTACTTTACTAGATATGGTGCGATCTATGATGTCTCTTACTGATTTACCTCTATCGTTTTGGGGATATGCTCTAGAGACGGCCGCATTCACGTTAAATAGGGCACCATCAAAATCCGTTGAGACGACGACTTATGAACTGTGGTTTGTCAAGAAACCAAAGTTGTCGTTTCTGAAAGTTTGGGGCTGCGATGCTTATGTGAAAAAGCTTCAACCTGATAAGCTCGAACCCAAATCAGAGAAATGTGTCTTCATAGGATATCCAAAGGAAACTATTGGATACACCTTCTATCACAGATCCGAAGGCAAGACTTTTGTTGCTAAATTCGAAAACTTTCTGGAGAAGGAGTTTCTCTCGAAAGAAGTGAGTGGGAGGAAAGTAGAACTTGACGAGGTAACTGTACCTGCTCCCTTATTGGAAAGTAGTACATCACGGAAACCTGTTTCTGTGACACATACACCAATTAGTGAGGAAGCTAATGATAATGATCATGAAACTTCAGAACAAGATACTACTAAACCTCGCAGATCAACCAGAGTAAGATCCGCGCCAGAGTGGTACGGTAATCCTGTTCTGGAAGTCATGCTACTAGATCATGATGAACCTACGAACTATGAAGAAGCGATGGTGTGCCCAGATTCTGCAAAATGGCTTGAAGCCATGAAATCTGAGATGGGATCCATGTATGATAACGAAGTATGGACTTTGGTTGACTTGCCCAATGACCGGCAAGCAATTGAGAATAAATGGATCTTCAAGAAGAAGACTGACGCTGACGGTAATATTACTGTCTACAAAGCTCGACTTGTCGCAAAAGGTTTTCGGCAAGTTCAAGGGATTGACTACGATGAGACCTTCTCACCCGTAGCGATGCTTAAGTCTGTCCGAATCATGTTAGCAATTGCCGCATTTTATGATTATGAAATTTGGCAAATGGATGTCAAAACTGCATTCCTGAATGGATTTCTGAAAGAAGAGTTGTATATGAGTAGCCGGAAGGTTTTGTCGATCCAAAGGGAGCTAACAAAGTATGCAAGCTCCAGCGATCCATTTATGGACTGGTGCAAGCCTCTCGGAGTTGGAATAAACGCTTTGATAGTGTGATCAAAGCATTTGGTTTTATACAGACTTTTGGAGAAGCCTGTATTTACAAGAAAGTGAGTGGGAGCTCTGTAGCATTTCTGATATTATATGTAGATGACATATTACTAATCAGAAATGATATAGAATTTCTGGATAGCATAAAAGGATATTTGAATAAAAGTTTTTCAATGAAAGACCCCGGAGAAGCTGCCTACATATTGGGCATCAAGATCTATAGAGATAGATCGAGACGCTTAATTGGACTTTCACAAAGCACATACCTTGACAAAGTTTTGAAAAAGTTCAAAATGGATCAAGCAAAGAAAGGATTCTTGCCTGTGTTACAAGGTGTGAAACTGAGTAAGACTCAAAGTCTGACCAATGTAGAAGATAGAGAGAAAATGAAAGATGTTCCCTATGCTTCAGTCATAGGCTCTATCATGTATGCAATGCTGTGTACCAGACCTGAGGTGTGTCTTGCTATAAGTCTAGCAGGGAGGTACCAAAGTAATCCAGGAGTGGATCACTGGACAGCGGTAAAGAACATCCTGAAATACCTGAAAAGGACTAAGGATATGTTTCTCATATATGGAGGTGACAAAGAGCTCATCGTAAATGGTTATGTTGATGAAAGCTTTGACACTGATCCGGACGATTCTAAATCGCAAACCGGATACATGTTTACATTAAACGGTGGAGCTGTCAGTTGGTGCAGTTCTAAACAAAGCGTTGTGGCGGGATCTACATGTGAAGCGGAGTACATAGCTGCTTCGGAAGCAGCAAAAGAAGGAGTCTGGATGAAGGAGTTCGTATCCGATCTAGGTGTCATACCTAGTGCATCGGGTCCAATGAAAATCTTTTGTGACAATACTGGTGCAATTGCCTTGGCAAAGGAATCCAGATTTCACAAGACAACCAAGCACATCAAGAGATGCTTCAATTCCATCCGGGATCTAGTCCAGACGGGAGACATAGAGATTTGCAAGATACATACGGATCTGAATGTAGCAGACCCGTTGCTAAGCCTCTTCCACGAGCAAAACATGATCATCACCAAAGCTCCATGGGTGTTAGAATCATTACTCTGTAATCTAGATTATTGACTCTAGTGCAAGTGGGAGACTGAAGGAAATATGCCCTAGAGGCAATAATAATGTTATTATTTTATTTCCTTATATCATAATAAATGTTTATTATTCATGCTAGAATTGTATTATCCAGAAACATAATACTTGTGTGAATACATAAACAAACCAAACGTCACTAGTATGCCTTTACTTGACTAGCTCGTTAATCGAAGATGGTTATGTTTCCTAACCATAGACATGTGTTGTCATTTGATTAATGGGATCACATCATTAGGAGAATGATGTGATTGACATGACCCATTCCATTAGCTTAGCACCCGATCGTTTAGTATGTTGCTATTGCTTTCTTCATGACTTATACATGTTCCTATGACTATGAGATTATGCAACTCCCATTTACCGGAGGAACACTTTGTGTGCTACCAAACATCACAACGTAACTGGGTGATTATAAAGGAGCTCTACAGGTGTCTCCAAAGGTGAATGTTGGGTTGGCGTATTTCGAGATTAGGATTTGTCACTCCGATTGTCGGAGAGGTATCTCTGGGCCCTCTCGGTAATGCACATCACATAAGCCTTGCAAGCATTACAACTAATGAGTTAGTTGCAAGATGATGTATTACGAAATGAGTAAAGAGACTTGCCGGTAACGAGATTGAGCTAGGTATTGAGATACCGACGATCGAATCTCGGGAAAGTAACATACCGATCACAAAGGGAACAACGTATGTTTTTATGCGGTCTGACCGATAAAGATCTTAGTAGAATATGTAGGAGCCAATATGAGCATCCAGGTTCCTCTATTGGTTATTGACCGGAGACGTGTTTCGGTCATGTTTACATTGTTCTCGAACCCGTAGGGTCCACACGCTTAAGGTTTCGATGAAAGTTATATTATGAGTTATTAGTTTTGATGTACCGAAGTTAGTTCAGAGCCCCGGATGTGATCACGGACATGACGATGAGTCTCAAAATGGTCGAGACATAAAGATTGATATATTGGACGGCTATATTCAGACACCAGAAGTGTTCCGGGTGATTTCGGAGAAAACCGGAGAGCCGGAGGGTTACCGGAACCCCCCGGGAGAAGTAATGGGCCATATGGTCGTTAGTGAAGAGAGAGAGGGGCAGCCAAAGGTGGGCCGCGCGCTTCCTCCCCCTGGTCTGAATTGGACTAGAAGAGGGGGGGCGGCGCCCCCCTTTCCTTCTCCCTCCCCACTTCTTTCCCCCTCCTAGTAGGAGTCCTACTCCTACTAGGAGGAGGACTCCTCCTTGGTGCGCCATAGGGGCCGGCTAGCCTCCTCCCCTTGCTCCTTTATATATGGGGGCAGGGGGCACCCCTAGACACACAAGTTGATCCACGTGATCATATTCTTAGCCGTGTGCGGTGCCCCCTTCCACCATAATCCTCGATAATATTGTAGCGGTGCTTAGGCGAAGCCCTGCGACAGTAGTACATTAAGATCGTCACCACGCCGTCATGCTGACGGAACTCTTCCCCGACACTTTGCTGGATCGGAGTCTGGGGATTGTCATCGAGCTGAATGTGTGCTAGAACTCGGAGGTGCCGTAGTTTCGATGCTTGATCGGTCGGGCCGTGAAGACGTACGACTACATCAACCGCGTTGTCATAATGCTTCCGCTGTCGGTCTACAAGGGTACGTAGATCAGACTCTTCCCTCGTTGCTATGCATCACCATGATCTTGCATGTGCGTAGGAATTTTTTTGAAATTACTACGTTCCCCAACATCAACCGCGTGTGTAGCCGTGATGGTCTCTTTTCTGCGGAGTCCGGGAAGAGAACACGGTCTCGTGTTATGCTTCAACGTAAGTAGTTTCAGGATCACTTCTTGATCTTTATCGCTTCTCGACCATGCTGTGCTTCTCTTCTCGCTCTCATTTGCGTAAGTTAGCCACCATATATGCTAGTGCTTGCTCCAGCTCCACCTCACCACCTTTTCCTACCCATAAGCTTAAATAGTCTTGATCGCGAGGGTGTGAGATTGCTGAGTCCCCGTGACTCACAGTTTACTTCCAAAACCAGATGCAGGTGCCGATGATGCCAGTACAGGGGACGCTACCAAATTCAAGTGGGAGTTCGATAGGATTCGGTACGTTACTATGTTTCCTTTCCAGACGATTAGTAGAGGAGGCCCGTTGGGGCGATCGGGGATCTATGCATTTGGGGTTGTCTTTATTATGTTGGTTCCATAGACGGACCTTGATTGTATTCTGGATGATGTAATGTTATATTTATGTATTGTGTGAAGTGGCGATCGTAAGCCAACTCTTTATCCCTTTCTTATTCAGTACATGGGATGTGTAAAGATTACCCCTCTTGTGACATGCCTACTATGCGGTTATGCCTCTAAGTCGTGCTCCGACACGTGGGAGATATTGCCACATCGTGGGTGGAACAAGTTGGTATCAGAGCCTTCCCCGACTTAGGAGCCCCCTGCTTGATCGAATCCCTGACGTTGTTGAGTTTAGAAAAATGTTTTGAGTCTTATAGGATTATATATATCGGAGAGTAGGATTCTTTTTACTCCTCAGTCCCTTCGTCGCTCTGGTGAGGCCTCCTGACGTAGAGTTTTGACTCTTCTCTTCTCAAATTTCACTAAAAAAATTTAGGATCACGCGGGTATCTTGGAATCGTTCCGATGGTTTTGTGACGAGAACATTATTCTTGCTACCTCCTGACATTTACGGGTTGTGGCAGTGTCCCGGGGAGTTGAGCTCCGAGGCGTTGTCGTCACAATTTTATCGTTGAAGTTCTGGAATACCTGAGTTCGCTGACATCAAAAATCTCCTTTATGTAGTTGTTGGTGAGATAACCTCGACGCCACCCAGTACTGGGGAGGGAGTTCGGGAGTATTGCCATAATTCGTATAACGGATGCTTTTCGAAGGTTGAGGTAAATGATTTCCGAAGGTTTCTTGGTTATGTGTTGAAGGATGGATACAACTGGATGTAGGATTTGCTAGTTTTGGGTGAGATATTATGCTTCCCCTGCATCCCCAACACCTGATTGCATAACCAGAAAGTTTCGGGAGTTTCATATGTGGGAATTCATGTAGCTCTAGTATTTGTTCCCGCAGATATTTGGTTTGTGATTGGGTAATCCTTACAAATTATTTCCTCATATACGTGCCTTGTTGTTTTATTCATATACCTTTACCTAAGTGGCTTCTCAATTTATGGAAGTGTGATCATGCACTTTGGAATTCATTCGTTCATTCTTGTTCGAATGTTAAGGCTATATGTTGCAATTTCGATCCATTGATTGAGCTTGAATATATGTCTTTCAAGATGCTAACGGATGTCAACCTCTTCAGGATGGCTCCTCCAATGCGTCAGAACCCGGAACCTCCGCCACCACCTCCACCTCCGGAGGCATGGCAAGCTTTCATGGCCGCCACCAACGCGAACACGCAGATGCTTATGCAACTCTTGCAAGAGCGCAACCAAGGAAATCAAGGCCAAGGCAACAATAAAGCTCAGTTTGCTACCCTCAATCAGTTCCTCGCAAACCAGCCGAAGTCCTTCAGTAACTATGTCGAGGCCACAGACGCTGACGATTGGCTCATGGATATCTGCAAACATTTTGAGTGTAGTAATGTCAGGCCTAAGGACTTTGTCAAGTTTGGTTCGTTCCAACTCAAAGACCAAGCTGCTGAGTGGTATCAACAATACAAAGATTCCAGAGGAGGTCATGTGATTACCTGGGATGATTTCCACCGAGACTTCAAAGCTCACCACATTCCACAAAGTGTTGCTGAGAGTAAGTGCGAGGAGTTCTGCAATCTAAAGCAAGGCAGCATGTCTGTTTACCAATACAACATCCTGTTTCAGAGGCTCGCTCGCTTCGCTAAACAAGACGTCCCTGACGAGAAGAGCATGATTTATCAATTCAGACGTGGCCTCAGAGAAGATCTGCAACTAGCTCTCGTGCTTTTTGAGCCGACCAAGTATGATGATTTTACAACATGGCACTAAAGCAAGAGGCTGCTCAGCTAAAGTGCGATGCTTCTAAGAAGAGAGTTTGGGATGCAGCTCCATCTTCTTCTTCAACTCAAGTGGCAGCTAAGCAACAGAAGTTCTAGTTGCCCCCTCCTCCTCCATTCTGCCAGCCTTATCAGCAGAAGAGTAAAGGTGGCAATGGATCTTCCCACCCACCCAACCCAGGCTATCAGAACAAAGCTCCGTCTCATGCTCCAAGGTCAAGTGCTCCGTATCACCGGCCGCTCTCAGAGGTTACTTGCAACAAGTGTTAGCAGAAATGGCACTATGCAAACAAATGCTTCAACCAAAGGTGCCTTCCGCCTCCTCCTCCTGTGAGATCTACCAGCAATGCAGTGGTCAAGCATAATCCCAAGTCTGCTAAGGTCAACATGATGAACGCAGCTCAGGCAGAGGACTCTTCAGAAGTGATCATGGGTAATCTTCATGTTAATGATATTCCTGTAAAATTCCTTTTTGATACTGGTGCATCACATTGTTTCATTTCAAGACTATTTGCATCTAAGCATGAGTAGCTTTTCCAAGATTTGCCTAGGTAGTTATCAGTTGTCTCTCCGGGTAAATTCATGAACGCAAGCTCTATGGTTCCAAATGTTTCTATCAAGATGGGCGACTATAAGTTTCTGTCTTCTCCTATTGTTCTTGGTAACTCGGATATTAATCTAATTCTCGGCATGGACTGGCTTTCTAAGAACAAGGCTCAGCTTGATTGTGCTACCAGGAAAATTCAGTTGACACACTCGTCTGAGGATGTGATCATCTATGCCACTCGTGATGATACCATTCGACTGTTTTCTCTCAATGAGAAGGGCAAGTTGAATGCCATCTCTCAGATTCCAGTCGTTTGTGAATATCAAGACGTCTTTCCAGAAGAGCTTCCAGGAATGCCTCCTCACTGGCCAGTTGAATTCGTCATCGATCTTGAGCCTGGCACGGAACCTGTTTGCAAACGTCCTTACAAGCTTGGACCAGAAAAGTTGAAGGAGCTGAAGAAACAACTCGATGAACAAGAGCGTATGGGTCTAATCCGACCGAGTTCTTCTCCATGGGGTTGTGGTGTTCTTTTTGTCAAGAAGAAGGATGGAACGGAACGACTTTGTGTCGACTACCGTCCATTGAACAAGAAGACCATAAAGAACAAGTACACACTTCCCAACATCAATGAGCTATTCGAGCAACTTAAAGTGCCCATGTATTCTCCAAGCTTGACCTCCGTATGGGTTATCATCAGATTCGCTTTCGTGAACAAGATATCCCCAAGACAGCATTCAGAACAAGCTATGGTTCTTATGAATACATTGTCATGTCTTTCGGCCTTGTCAATGCTCCTCCAACGTTCTCTCGCATGATGAACTTCATATTCAACCCTTACACAAATGATTTCGTCTTGGTGTATCTCAATGATATTTTGGTCTTTTCAAAGAACAAAGAGGATCATGCCAAGCATTTTAGATTGGTACTCGACAAACTCAGAGAACATCAGTTCTATGCGAAGTTTTCAAAGTGCGAGTTTTGGCTCGATGAGGTGCTCTACCTTTGGCATATCATCTCCGCCAACGGAATTGCTGTTAATCCTGAGAAGGTGCCTGCAATTGTGAATTGGGAACCGCCTCAGAATGTGAAGCAGCTCCGCAGTTTCCTTGGGCTTGCAAGCTATTGTCAAAGATTCAATGAGAATTTCTCTAAGATTGCAAAGCCTCTTTCCAACCTCCTCCAGAAGCACGTCAAGTATGTCTGGACGCCTGAATGTGACATCATTTTGAACACCCCCAAAGAGAAGCTAGTCGCAGCTCCTGTTTTGACTCCTCCAGATGAATCCAAACCATTCGAAGTTTTCTGTGATGCTTCCTGCAAGGGCTCGGTGTTGTGTTAATGCAAGAGAAGAAAGTTGTGGCTTATACCTCTCGCCAGTTGAAGCCCAACGAAAATAACTACCCCACTCATGACCTTGAGTTGGCGGCAGTTGTCCATGCTCTTTTAACATGGAGACATCTCGTGTTGGGAAGGCAAGTGGACATCTTCACTGATCATAAGAGCCTCAAGTACATCTTCACTCAGCCCAACTGTGGGAGTCCTGGATTAGGGGGTCTCCGGACAGCCGGACTATCTCCATTGACCGGACTGTTAGACTATGAAGATACAAGATTGAAGACTTAGTCTCATGTCCGGATGGGACTCTACTTGGCATGGAAGGCAAGCTAGGCAATACAGATATGGATATCTCCTCCTTTGTAACCAACCTTGTGTAACCCTAACCCTCTCCGGTGTCTATATAAACCGGAGGGTTTTAGTCCGTAGGACGCAACAACTACAACATACAATGATACCATAGGCTAGCTTCTAGGGTTTAGCCTCTCCGATCCCGTGGTAGATCTACTCTTGTACTTCCCATATCATCAATATTAATCAAGCAGGACGTAGGGTTTTACCTCCATCAAGAGGGCCCGAACCTGGGTAAAACATTGTGTCCCCTGCCTCCTCTTACCATCCGCCTTAGACGCATAGTTCGGGACCCCCTACCCGAGATCCGCCGGTTTTGACACCAACATTGGTGCTTTCATTGAGAGTTCCTCTCTGTCGTCGTCGTTAGGCTTGATGGCTCTCACTATCATCGATAGCGATGCAGTCCAGGGTGAGACTTTTCTCCCCGGACAGATCTTCGTGTTCGGCGGCTTTGCACTGCGGGCCAATTCGCTTGGCCATCTAGAGTAGATTGAAAGTTACGCCCCTGGCCACCAGGTCAGGTTTGTAAGCTTAAACTACACGGCCGATATCTGTGGAGACTTGATCTTCGACGGATTCGAGCCTCTGCCTTGTGCGTCATGCGGTCACGATGAGTACGATTTAGCTCTACCGTCGGACAGTGTTTAGGAGATCGCATAGGCAGCCGCCCCGACCATCCATTCGGAGCCAGTTGCGCCGTCCGTGGACGGGTGGATGGACCCCGCCATGGAGGCCTTACCCTCAGCGGCGATCGAGCCAAACATCGACCTTACCTTGCACGAGAGCCATGTTGATAAACTGCCGGATCCCTCTCCGGCCACGGACTCCGAACCGCCCGCGCCAGTTCCTATCGAATCCGATTGGGCGCCGATCATGGAGTTTACCTCCGCGGATATTTTTCAGCACTCGCCCTTTGGCGACATACTGAACTCAATAAGGTCTCTCTCCTTGTCAGGAGGATCCTGGCCGAACTATGTCCGGCAGGACTGGGATACGGACGACGAAGAAATTCGCGGCCAACCCACCACCCACTTAGTAGCCACTGTCGATGACTTAACCGACATGCTCGACTTCGACTCCGAAGACATCGACAGTATGGACGATGATGCGGGAGACGAAGAGGAACCACTGCCCACAGGGCACTGGACAGCCACCTCATCATACAATATATACATGGTGGATACACCCAAAGAAGGCAATGGCGACGAGATAGCGGAGGATGACCCCTCCAAGAAGCAACCCAAGCGCCAATGTCAGCGGCGCCGCTATAAGTCCCACCAAAGCAAAAGTGGTGATACCGGCACAGGAGCTAATAACACTCCGGATAGTGCTGAAGACAACAACAATCCCCTCCATCAAGATTTACAGCAGGAGGATGGAGGAGCCAGCCCTCCTGAGAGAGCGGCAGATGGAGAGACGGAGGATGATAATTACATGCCCCCTCCGAAGACAAGGCAAGCCTCGGCGACGACGAATTCGCCTTGCGAGAGGATCCCGTCGAATAAGAGCGCTTCAAACGCCGGCTTATAGCCACGGCAAATAGCCTTAAGAAAAAGCAGCAACAGCTTCGAGCTGATCAAGATCTGCTAGCTGACAGATGGACTGAAGTACTCACGGCCGAGGAATATAAACTCGAGCGCCCCTCCAAGAGTTACCCAAAATGCAGGTTGCTACCCCGACTGGAGGAAGAAGCGTACGACGCGGCTGATTGGCCACCTCGTGGCCGCGATAGAGAGGCATTCCAGCCAAAAACTCAGCCCGCACCCGAGGCCATTCAAATAAAAAGACATGGGGAGATATGCCAGACATGCAAGACATATTGGAGGACAAAGGAAAGCATGCAAGATCAATCTACGGATCACGAGGGCGCGCCACTATGCGAGACGATAAACGTCACGCCGGATACAGTAAAAGTAAATCCGGTCGGGCCGAACATAGCGGGCAAGACCAATTCGAGCTGTGTCGCGATATAGCCCAATATAGAGGCGCCGCACACCCCTTATGCTTCACAGACGAAGTAATGGATCATCAAATCGCAGAAGGTTTCAAACCTGTAAATATTGAATCATATGATGGCACAACAGATCCCGCAGTATGGATCGAGGATTTCCTCCTCCACATCCACATGGCCCGCGGTGATGACTTACACGCCATCAAATACCTCCCACTAAAGCTCAAGGGACCAGCGCGGCATTGTCTTAACAGCTTGCCAGCAGAGTCCATCAGCTGTTGGGAAGATCTGGAAGCCGCATTCCTCGACAACTTTCAGGGCACTTATGTGCGGCCACCAGATGCCGATGACTTGAGCCACATAATTCAGCAGCCAGAAGAATCGTCCAGGCAATTCTGGACTCGGTTCCCAACAAAGAAAAAATCAAATTGTCGACTGTCCGGATGCAGAGGCCCTAGCGGCTTTCAAACACAACATCCGCGATGAATGGCTAGCCCGGCACCTTGGTCAGGAAAAGCCGAAATCTATGGCAGCCCTCACGACACTCATGACCCGCTTTTGTGCGGGAGAAGACAGCTGGCTGGCTCGCAGTAATAACATATCAAAGAACCATGGTACTTCGGATACCAAGGACGACAATAGCAGGTCACGTCGCAACAAGCATAAGCGCCGCATTAACAGCGATAATACCGAGGATACGGCAGCCAATGCCGGATTCAAAGGCTATAAACCCGATTAATAGAAAAAGCCATTCAAACAAAGTACGCCGGGTCCGTCCAGCTTGGACCGTATACTCGATCGCTCATGTCAAATACACGGCACCCCAGAAAAGCCAGCCAATCACACCAACAGGGATTGTTGGGTGTTCAAGAAGGCCGGCAAGTTAATTGCTGAAAACAAGGACATGGGGTCACATAGCGATGACGAGGAGGAGCCCTGGCAGCCACACACCGGAGGACACAAGAGGTTTCCCCCACAAGTGCGGACGGTGAACATGATATACGCAACCCACATCACCAAGAGGGAGCGGAAGGATGTGCTCAGGGACGTATATGCGTTGGAGCCAGTTGCCCCAAAGTTCAACCCATGGTCCTCCTATCTGATCACTTTCGATCGCATGGACCATCCCACTAGTATCCGTCATGGCGGATTCGCCACACTGGTTTTGGACCCAATCATTGACGGATTTCACCTCACTCGAGTCCTTATGGATGGCGGCAGCAGCCTGAACCTGCTTTATCAGGACACAGTGCACAAAATGGGTATAGACCCCTCAAGGATTAAAACCACAAAAACGACCTTTAAAGGCGTCATTCCAGGAGTAGAGGCCCATTGCACAGGCTCAATTACACTGGAAGTGGTCTTCGGATCCCCGGATAACTTCCGAAGCGAAGAGTTAATCTTCGATATAGTTCCGTTCCGCTGTGGTTATCACGCACTGCTCGGGCGAACTGCATTTGTGAGATTCAATGCGGTACCGCATTATGCATACCTCAAGCTCAAGATGCCAGGACCTCGCGGGGTTATTACAGTCAATGGAAACACAGAGCGCTCCCTCCGAACGGAGGAGCACACCGCGGGCCTTGCAGCAGAAGCGCAAAACAGCCTCTCAAGGCAATCCACCAGTTCGGTGTTTCAATACCCGGACACCTTCAAGCGCGCCTGGAGCAATCGGCAACTAGACCGCCTGGTGCGATCTAAGCTCGCGTAGCAATGCGGCCCCCACCCTAGTCCTAGCCAAATGGTGAAACTCGTGTCGCGCGTACATCATTACGCATTATAGATACCATGGGCACAGGTGGGGAGGGGGGCACAACTGCGGCACGCCCCAAGACGCGGCTTAAACCGCACTAGGGGCTTCCCATTTGGTCATTTTTCTCTTTTTCTGGACCTTAATCTCTGGAAACCCTGTCCGACAACACTATTGCCGAACACATGATGCAGCAACCAAGGAGGGAGAAAGCTACATCACACCACGGCATTCCCAGGTGGATTACAATAACGAGCGAAATATTTGATTTAATACTATTCCTCAGCTTTCCCTTGGAAGGGAAATAGTCCTACTCTTTGCTTATCGCACTATCTGTATCATTCTGCTTTAACGCACCTTTTTGAATAAACAATGCATAACATCACGACTATTATTGCATTCTTGTTATATATATATATGTGTGTGTGTGTTCATTAACGACGCCTTGCAACCGTACACTTTGGTACGGCCAATACACCAGGGGCTTACGTACCCCACAATATGGTGTGAAAAGTCCGAACACTTTCACAAGTGCGGCACCCCGAACTTTTAGCATTATATGCATCAGCTCCGAATCATGTCTTTGGTCAAATGTTGGGTTTGCCCGGCTCCTATGTTTTGGTACCTTACGTTCCGCTCTATCGGCTAAGGTAGCGCTAGGAGAACTACTGCGATTGTGCCCCGGTTCTGCTGGGCTGAGCACCTCAGTAGAGAAAGCTAAAACTGACTGTCATGATAAGGCAAGAGACTGGTCGCTGTTCGGTGAGCTTTTCGAGTCCCTAAAGACTTATGCCACTTAGAGCGAGGGGCTGGCCCTGTCCGGCTTAAAGGCGTGTATCGCGCCCCGAATTCAGCCTTCCGAATACTAGGGGTTTCATCGAAATTTAAAATGATAGAATTCTATGGCTAAGTGAGAGTGATAAAGCATTATTAGGCCGGTTGCTTGGTTCGTTGTGCTGAGCACCTCCCTTGAAGGATCCAAACATGGGAACAAGAGTGCTCAGGTTTATCCCGAACACCCCAACACTAGTGGCATGGGGGCAGAAGCTGAGGACTAGCCATCTCTCAGATTGGATAAACAGCCAAACATAAGGTAATATTTTAAATTCACACAAGCATTGCATAGCGCATACGAAACAAGTTTTCATCATACAGGATCACACAAGCAAGTTTACTCAAATATTACATCCTTTGGACATTCGTCCGCCACAAGACGGGCACCCTTCAGGACACCCTCATAATAAATTTCGGGGGTGCGATGCTCCTTGCCCTGCGGCGGCCCTTCCTTGATCAGCTTCACAGCGTCTAGCTTGGCCCACTACACCTTCACACGGGCGAAAGCCCGGCGTGCACATTCAATGCAGACGGACAGCTTGACGACCTCCAGCCGTGGGCAGGCATCCACAAGCTGCCTCACCAGGCCGAAGTAGCTGTTCGGCAGGGCGTCGCCAGGCCACATCCGGACTATAAGGCCCTTCATGGCCTGTTCGGCTGCCTTGTGCAGCTCGACCAGCTGCTTTACCTGGTCGCTCAGAGGCATTGGGTGTTCGGTCCTAGTATACTGAGACCAGAATAGCTTCTCCGTTGAGCTTCCCTCCTCGGCCTGGTAAAATTGTGCGGCATCCGACATGCTGCGGGGTAAATCTGCGAATGCTCCTGGAGAGGTCCAAATTTGGGTAAGTAATCGGTAATTTACTTTTACATGCTTGCTCTGCATGTAGAATGCCTTACCCGCCGCTAACATCTTCATTGTGTCGATCTCCTGGAGGGCCTTTTGGGCTTCGTCCTTAGCACTTTTTGCGCTCTCGAGGGCCACGGCAAGCTCAGACTCTCGCGTCTTCGAGTCAAGCTTCAACACCTCGTGCTTCGTCACGAGAGCCTGGAGCTCTTGCTGCACCTCGCCCACCCGAGCCTCTTGCTTTTCTCGCTCGGTGCGCTCCTTGGCCGCTTTATCTTCGGCCTTGGACAACGCTTGCTTTAGGGTTGCCACTTCGGTCGTGGCCCCTGACAAATATACAATGATCCTGTCATTTTGCAATCGCATCTTCTTTTATATATACATATCTATAGACAGGGTATTACTTACCCTTGTTCTCCTCGAGCTGCCTCTTGGCAAGGCCGAGCTCTTTCTTGGACCCCTCGAGGTCCTGCTTCAATACGGCGACCTCCGCAGTCAGTGCGGCGGACGCCAGCAGCGAAGCCTGCATACGCATATTGACATACTCATATTAGACTCCTGTGATATTGTTTGATCCTCTGTTTGGCTTTTCTTTGTGAACATCGAACAGAGCATCAGGGGCTACTGTCTATGCGGTAATATTTTCCTATATTTCAAACACTTACCTCAAAGCCTGTCAAAAGGCTGGCACAGGCTTCAGTCAATCCTCTCTTGGCGGACTCAACCTTCTGGACCACCACACTCATAACAGTATGGTGCTCCTCGTCGATGGAAGCGCTACGAAGCGCTTCCAGCAGATTGTCCGGTGCCTCTGGATGGACAGAGGTCACCGGCACAGGCGGCGCACCCCTCTTAGAAGGAGGCCGCCTGCCCTAGTCCGGAACCACTGGAGGTTCCAGCGCGGTGTTTGGCTGAGGGCCGAACTCGGGGCCCTCAGGGGCCTTATCCCCTTGGATCCCGGAGTCCGGGAGGCCGCCTTGAGGCGCCTCCGGGACTGTCTCCCCTCGACCCAGTGCCTCGTGAGACAACACCTCGGTGTCGTTCGTAGGATGAGGGGAGGTGGCGGTCGGGACGGGATCACTATCCATGTCCAACGAGCCCAGGGAGCCGTCCGATGATACATCGATACTGGCTCGTGGTGGCCTGCACAAGCATGTTCGGCGTTAGGGAAAGCAGTGGGACAAAGGAATACTATGAGTTACTCTGGTATCCGAATACTTACAATCTCCCCAGGGGCTTGGCCCTGGGCAACCACTCGTCTTCGCCTTCGTCTGCAGCAGTGGAACTTTCCGGAAGGAGTCCTTCCCTTCTTGGACCCTTCACCCCCCAGTTGGGACGGCCTTCCTTTTCTTGTCTCCCCCACCTGGAGGGGGAGCATCTTCTTCTTCCTCCTCGTCTTCGGGGGAGGAGTGTGCCGCAGAGTCATCGGACGATGAGTCTGATAACACCTGGCACCGGGAACTCTTTCGGGTTCCATTGGCCTTCTTGGTCTTCTCTGGCACCTTGTAAGGAGCCGGAGTCAGCATCTCCGTTAGGAGAGCGTTTGCTGGGCCTTCGGGCAAAGGAGCCGGACAGTTGATCTGTCCGGCCATTTCCTGCTAGTCCTGTCAAAGGAACGGGAGCTTAGATCCTGCATAGAGTCAAACTATGTAAAACAAGTATCTTGTAAGAGGTAAAACATCTTACCGCGCTGGCTTGGCGCTTCGCGCAGAATCCGCGATCCTCGGTAGTAGGAGGAGGGACCTCGGTGCCCTTGAATAGCACCTTCCAGGCATCCTCGTGTGTTGTATCGAAGAGCCTGTTGAGAGTTTGGTGCTGCGCCGGGTCGAACTACCACAAGTTGATGGCCCATTGTTGACACGGGAGGATCCGACGGATGAGCATGACCTGGACTACGTTGATGACTTTGAGCTTCTTGTTCACCATGTTTTGAATACATGTTTGGATTCCGGTCAGCTCTCCCGAACTACCCCAAGACAGGCCCTTCTCTTTCCAGGAGGTGAGCCGCATGGGGATGCCAGATCAGAACTCGGGGGCCGCTGCCCATGCAGGGTCACACGACTCGGTGATGTAGAACCACCCCGATTGCCACCCCTTTATGGTTTCCACAAAGGAGCCCTCAAGCCATGTAACGTTGGGCATCTTGCCTACCATGGCGGCTCCGCACTCCGCCTGGTGGCCGCCCACTACCTTCGGCTTGACATTGAAGGTCTTCAGCCATAAGCCGAAGTGGGGCCTGATGCGGAGGAAGGCCTCGCACACGATGATAAACGCCGAGATGTTGAGGATGAAGTTCGGGGCCAGATCGTGGAAATCCAGACCATAGTAGAACATGAGCTCCCGGACGAATGGGTGGAGAGGGAATCCCAGTCCATGGAGGAAATGGGTAAGGAACACTACCCTCTCATGGGGCCCGGGGGTGGGGATGAGCTGCCCCTCATCTGGGAGCCGGTGCACGATATCGTCGGCAGGTATCCGACACTCCTCAACTTCTTGATGTTTCCCTCCGTGACGGAGGAGACCATCCACCTGCCACCCGCTCCGGACATGGTTGGAGAAGGTTGAGGTGGGAAGTGCGGACTTGGGCGCTAGAGCTCGAGTGTGCGAAAACGGATGAGCAAAGGAGGAAGAAGGCGTGGATGAAAAGGTGAGTCCTTATCCCTTTATATGGGTGGCGAAACTAAGCGTCCCCACTAGCCTGGTAAAACTTGCTTATCCCCCAACCATCGTAATCGATGGCGCGGTTGGGTTACCCACACCCGTATTGATGAGAATCCCGTGATAAGGGGACACGATCTCTGCTTTGACAAGGCATGTCGAAAAACTGCCTCGCGTTATGTGCGGGGCTAGTTAAAGGAAACGGTTCGAATAATCACCGGACCATGACATAATGTCGTGTTGCCAAAACAAGTCAGCAAATTGGATTTGTGGAAATATTATTCTCTCTACGGTGGTATATGTGGAACTTATTTTGCAGGGTCGGACACTATCCTTATATTCAAATTCTTCCGTGGTATATTCAGAGGAGGAACCCGCCTTGCAATGCCGAAGACAATACTGCACGCCGGACTTATCGTCATTGAAAGCTTGGTTCAGGGGCTACTGTGGGAGTCCTGGATTAGGGGGTCTCCGGACAGCCGGACTATCTCCATTGGCCGTACTGTTAGACTATGAAGAGACAAGATTGAAGACTTCGTCTCATGTCCGGATGGGACTCTACTTGGCGTGGAAGGCAAGCTAGGTAATACGGATATGGATATCTCCTCCTTTGTAACCGACCTTGTGTAACCCTAACCCTCTCCAGTGTCTATATAAACCGGAGGGTTTTAGTCCATAGGACACAACAACTACAACATACAATCATACCAGAGGCTAGCTTCTAGGGTTTAGCGTCACCGATCTCGTGGTAGATCTACTCTTGTACTACCCATATCATCAATATTAATCAAGCAGGACGTAGGGTTTTACCTCCATCAAGAGGGCCTGAACCTGGGTAAAACATTGTGTCCCCTGCCTCCTGTTACCATCCGCCTTAGACGCACAGTTCGGGACCCCCTACCCGAGATCCGCCGGTTTTGACACCGACACCAACCTCAACCTCAGACAGACTCGTTGGGTCGAAATGATTCAAGAGTATATTCCGAGTATTGAATATACTCCAGGCAAGGCCAATGTCATTGCAGACGCTTTGAGCAGGAAGGCTTACTCCAACAGTTTGATTCTCAAGCCCTTCCAACCGGACCTTTGTGAAGGTTTCCGCAAACTTAATCTCCAAGTTGTTCCTCAAGGATTTCTTGCCAACCTTCAAGTGTCTCCTACTTTGGAAGATCAGATTCGTGAGGCACAACTTCTTGATGCAATGGTGAAGAAGGTGAAAAATGGGATTGCCAAGAGCCAACCCAAGTACAAGTGCTATCGCCTTGATGACAAAGATACTCTTTTCTTCGAGGATCGAATTGTTGTTCCTAAAGGTGACCTTCGTAAAGTCATTATGAACGAGGCTCACAATTAACTCCTATCTATTCATCCTGGAAGTACAAAGATGTACCATGACCTCAAGCAGTCGTATTGGTGGACTCGAATGAAGCGAGAAATTGCTCAGTTCGTGAATGAATGTGATGTCTGTAGAAGAGTGAAAGCAGAACACCAACGACCAGCTGGTCTCCTCCAACCTCTTGCCATCCCAGAATGGAAGTTTGACCATATTGAGATGGACTTCGTGACTGGATTCCCCAAGTCCAAGTGTGGAAATGATGCTATCTTTGTTGTCACCGACAAGCTTACTAAAGTGGCTCATTTTCTTCCTACCAAAGAATCTAACACAGCAGCTCAGTTGGCAGAGCTATATACCTCCAGGATTGTCTCCTTGCACGGCATTCCGCAGTTGACATCTTTAGATTGTGGAAGCATCTTTACTTCTAAGTTTTGGGATTCCTTCCAGAAGGCCATGGGCACCAACATTCTTTTTAGCACAGCCTTCCATCCTCAAACTAGTGGACAAGTCGAGCGATTCAATCAAATCCTTGAAGATATGCTCAGGACTTGTGTCATTTCTTTCGGTATGAAGTGGGAAGATTGTCTTCCATATGCCGAGTTCTTGTACAACAACAGATTCCAAGCGAGTTCGGGAAAGGCCCCATTCGAGATTCTCTATGGCAGAAAGTGCCATACTCCTCTTAATTGGTCAAAGACTGGTGAACGCCAACTTCTTGGCAATGACTTAATCACAGAAGCTGAAGAAATGTGCAAAGTCATATGTGAAAATCTCAAAGCCACGCAATCACGCCAGAAGAGTTAATATGATAGCAAGCATTGTGATTTGGCTTTCGAGATAGGATACCATGTCTACCTCCGCGTCTCTCCAATGAAAGGTACTCGTCGCTTCGATATCAAAGGGAAGCTTGCACCTAGATACGTGGGTCCTTTGAAGATCATTGGCAAAAGAGGCGATATCGCCTATCAACTTGAGCTTCCATCAAAATTTGCAAATGTGCACGACGTGTTTCACGTGTCTCAGCTTCGCAAGTGCTTCAAGACTCCTAACCGCACCATCAACTTCGAAGAGATTGTTCTCCAAGAAGACCTATGTTATCGTGAGCATCCCATTGCTATTCTTGTAGAAACTGAGCGCAAGACTCACAACAAGTCTATCAAATTCCTGAAAGTGTAGTGGTCACACCATTCCGACCGAGAAGACACCTGGTAACGCGAGGACCACCTTCGTTACGAATATCCGGAGTTCTTTCAGTCCTAGATCTCGGGACAAGATCCTTTCGTAGTGGTGGAGTGTTTTAACGCCCCATATGTAACTTACCATATTTGTACTCCGACTCTTGCCATTTTCGGCGTTAAGTTATAATTTTTCCCTTCGTGGTTGGGTCTTGTCTTCGTTTTGCATTTTGTTCATGTCATGCATTTCATATCATGTCATCATGTGAATCGCATTTGCATACGTGTTCGTCTCATGCATCCGAGCATTTTCCCGGTTGTCCGTTTTGCAATCCGACACTCCCACGTCCTCCGGCGCCTCCTTTTGCCTCTTTTCATGAGCGGGTGTTAAACTCTCTCGGAATGGACCGAGATTTGCCAAGCGGCCTTGGTACACCACCGGTAGACAGCCTGTCAAGTTTCGTTCTATTTGGAGTCCGTTTGATACTCCAACGGTTAACCGAGGAACCGTAAAGGCCTCGTGTGTGTTGCAGCCCAACACCCCTCCAAAGTGGCCCAATAACCCATCCAAACCTATCCCATGTCCTCCGCTGTTCGATCACGATCGCGTGGCCGAAAACCGCTCTCCATTTGGACACTCCTACCTCCTTCTATGTATAAATATGTGCACCCCTCCAAATTTTCACAGTCCAACCCTAGCCCCTTCCCCACTCTGCCGCCGGACACGTCCGGCCTGCACCAGTCAGACACCGCCACGTGGCACCCGACCACCGCGGGCGCCGCCGGCCCGCCAGGCCCGCGGCCAGCCCCCGAGCCCGCGTGTCCGCCGCCCGCCGCCCGATCTCCCCGCCACCTCGCGCCCGTTGCTCTGCCCCGCCGCCGTGCCGAACCTCCACAGCCGCTGCCGTGCCACCCAAAGCTCCGCCGCCTGCGCCCCGCACGTCCGCCACCCCGAGCCTCTCCGCCCACCGCCCGACGCCGATCCGGCCACCCCGTGCCCGGATCCGGCCGGACCCTCCACTCCGGCCATCTCCCTCCACTCCGGCAAGTTCACCGGCGAACCTCGGTTCGCGTGCCGCCCCAGATCCAGATCCAGAAACCCTAAGGCTGACCCCCAAATATCTTCTAAGTCCTCAAAATCTGCATTCTAAAGCCTTTTTCATCATCTCATAACTTCTTGTGTGATGGTCCGTTTGATGGGGATCATAGCAGAAATTTAAAATTTTCTACGCATCACCAAGATCAATCTATGAAGTCATCTACCAACGAGAGGGAGAGGAGTGCATCTACATACCCTTGTAGATCGCGAGCGGAAGCGTTCAAGAGTACCGAGTTGAAGGAGTTGTACTCGATGTGATCCAAATCACCGAAGATCCTTGCGCCGAAAGGATGGCACCTCCGCGTTCAACACACGTACGGAGCGGTGACGTCTCCCGCGCCTTGATCTAGCAAGGAGGAGGGAGAGGTTGAGGAAGAGAGCTCCAACAGCAGCACGACGGCGTGGTGGTGGTGGAGCGGCAGTACTCCGGCAGGGCTTCGCCAAGCTCTTAACGGAGGAGGAGAGGTGTTGGGGAGGGGAGGGGCTGCGCCTTGGATGTGGTATGCAGCCCTCCCCTTCGCCCTCTATTTAGAGGGGAAGGAGGAAGGGGGCCAGCCCCCTCTAGATGAGATCTAGAGGGGGGCGGTGGCCAAGGGGGTGGCTTGCCCCCCAAGCAAGGGGGCGCCCCCTCTAGGGTTTCCCCCCAACCCTCGGTGCATGGGCCCAAGGGGGGGATGCGCCCAGCCCACTTGGGACTGGTTACCTTTCCTCTACGGCCCATGAGGCCCTCCGAGAGAGGTGGCCCCTCCCAGTGGACCCCCGGAACCCCTCCGGTGGCCCCGGTACAATAACGATATGCCCCCGAACCTTTCCGGTGACCGTATGATAACTTCCTATATATAAATCTTCACCTCCGGACCATTCCAGAACTCCTCGTGACGTCCAGGATCTCATCCAGGACTCTGAACAACATTCAGTAATCACATACAAGTCTTCCTAATAACCCTAGCATCATCGAACCTTAAGTGTGTAGACCCTACGTGTTCGGGAACCATGTAGACATGACCGAGACCACTCTCCGGCCAATAACCAATAGCGGGATCTGGATACCCATGTTGGCTCCACATGTTCCATGATGATCTCATCGGATGAACCACGACGTCAAGGATTCAAGCAATCCCGTATACAATTCCCTTTGTCAATCGGTACGTTACTTGCCCGAGATTCGACCGTCGGTATCCCAATACCTTGTTCAATCTCGTTACCGGCAAGTTACTTTACTATTTCCGTAACACATCACCCCGTGACCAACCCTTAGTCACATTGAGCTCATTACAATGATGTCTTACTGAGTGGGCCCAGAGATACCTCTCCGTCATACGGAGTGACAAATCCCAGTCTCGATTCGTGCCAACCCAACAGACACTTTTGGAGATACCCGTAGTGCACCTTTATAGTCACCCAATTACGTTGTGACGTTTGGCACACCCAAAGTATTCCTACAGTATCCGGGAGTTGCACAATCTCATGGTCTAAGTAAAAGATACTTGACATTAGAAAAGCTTTAGCAGACGAACTCCACAACCTTGCGCTATGCTTAGGATTAGGTATTGTCCATCACATCATTATCCTAATGATGTGATCCCATTATCAATGATATCCAATGTCCATGGTGAGGAAACCGTAACCATCTATTGATCAACGAGCTAGTCAACTAGAGGCTCACTAGGGAAATGTTGTGGTCTATGTATTCACACATGTATTACGATTTCCGGATAACACAATTATAGCATGAACAATAGACAATTATCATGAACAAGGAAATATAATAATAACCATTTTATTATTGCCTCTAGGGCATATTTCCAACAGTCTCCCACTTGCACTGGAGTCTATAATCTAGTTACATTGTGATGAATCGAGCACCCATAGAGTTCTGGTGTTGATCATGTTTTGCTCGAGGAAGAGGTTTAGTCAATGGATCTGCGACATTCAGGTCCGTATGCACTTTACAAATATCTATGTCTCCATTTGAACATTTTCACGGATGGAGTTGAAGCGACGCTTGATATGCCTGGTCTTCCTGTGAAACCTGGGCTCCTTGGCAAGGGCAATATCTCCAGTGTTGTCATAGAAGAGAGTCATCGGGCCCGACGCATTGGGAATAACTCCTAGGTCGGTAATGAACTCCTTTATCCTGATTGCTTCTTGTGCTGCCTCCGAGGCTGCCATGTACTCCGCTTCACATGTAGATCCCGCCACGACGCTTTGCTTGCAACTGCACCAGCTGACTGCCCCACCATTCAAAATATACACGTATCCGGTTTGTGACTTAGAGTCATCCAGATCTGTGTTGAAGCTAGCATCGATGTAACCCTTTACGACGAGCTCTTCGTCACCTCCATAAATGAGAAACATATCCTTTGTCCTCTTCAGGTACTTCAGGATATTCTTGACCCGTTGTCGAGTGTTCCATGCCGGGATTACTTTGGTACCTTCCTACCAAACTTACGGCAAGGTTTACATCAGGTCTGGTACACAGCATGGCATACATGATAGACCCTATGGCCGAGGCATAGGGGACGACACTCATCTTTTCTCTATCTTCTGCCGTGGTTGGGCATTGAGCCGTGCTCAATCTCATACCTTGCAATATAGGCAAGAACCCCTTCTTGGACTGATCCATATTGAACTTCTTCAATATCTTGTCAAGGTACGTACTTTGTGAAAGACCAATGAGGCGTCTCGATCTATCTCTATAGATCTTTATGCCTAATATATAAGCAGCTTCTCCAAGGTCCTTCATTGAAAAATACTTGTTCAAGTAGGCCTTTATGCTTTCCAAGAATTCTATATCATTCCCCATCAATAGTATGTCATCCACATATAATATGAGAAATGCTACAGAGCTCCCACTCACTTTCTTGTAAACACAGGCTTCTCCATAAGTCTGCGTAAACCCAAACGATTTGATCATCTCATAAAATTGAATGTTCCAACTCCGAGATGCTTGCACCAGCCCATAGATTCAGCGTTGGAGCTTGCACACCTTGTCAGCATTCTTAGGATCAACAAAACCTTCCGGCTGCATCATATACAATTCTTCCTTAAGGAAACCATTAAGGAATGTCGTTTTGACGTCCATTTGCCATATGTCATACTCATAGAATGCGGCAATTGCTAACATGATTCGGACAGACTTCAGCTTCGCTACGGGTGAGAAAGTCTCATCGTAGTCAACCCCTTGAACTTGTCGATAACCCTTAGCGACAAGCCGAGCCTTATAGATGGACACATTACCATCCGCGTCTGTCTTCTTCTTAAAGATCCATTTATTTTCTATGGCTCGCCGATCATCGGGCAAGTCAGTCAAAGTGCATACTTCATTTTCATACATGGATCCTATTTCGGATTTCATGGCTTGCAGCCATTTGTCAGAATCTGGGCCCGCCATTGCTTCTTCGTAGTTTGAAGGTTCACCATTTTGTCTAACAACATGATTTCCAGGACAGGGTTTGTCGTACCACTCTGGTGCAAAACATGTCCTTGTGGACCTATGAAGTTAAGTAGCAACTTGATCTGAAGTTTCATGATCATCATCATTAACTTCCTCTCTAGTTGGTGCAGGCACCTCAGAAACATTTTCTTGAGCTGCGCCACTCTCCGGTTCAAGAGGCAATACTTCATCAAGTTCTACTTTACTCCCACTTACTTCTTTCGAGAGAAACTCTTTCTCTAGAAAGGATCCATTCTTGGCAACAAAGATCTTGCCTTCGGATCTGAGGTAGAAGGTATACCCAATAGTTTCTTTAGGGTATCCTATGAAGACGCATTTTTCCGATTTGGGTTTGAGCTTTTTAGGTTGAAGTTTCTTAACATAAGCATCGCATCCCCAAACTTTCAGAAACGACAACTTAGGTTTCTTACCAAACCACAATTCATACGATGTCGTCTCAATGAATTTCGATGGAGCCCTATTTAAAGTGAATGCGGCAGTCTCTATAGCATAACCGCAAAATGATAGCGGTAGATCGGTAAAAGACATCATAGATCGCACCATATCCAATAGGGTGCGATTATGACGTTCGGACACACCATTACGCTGTGGTGTTCCAAGCGGCGTGAGTTCTGAAACTATTCCACATGTCCTTAAGTGCGTGCCAAATTCGTGACTCAAATATTCTCTCCCACGATCTGATCGTAAGAACTTGATTTTCCTGTCACGTTGATTCTCAACCTCACTCTGAAATTCCTTGAACTTTTCAAAGGTCTCAGACTTGTGTTTCATTAAGTAGACATACCCATATCTACTCAAGTCATCAGTGAGGGTGAGAACATAACGATAGCCACCGCGAGCCTCAACACTCATTGGACAGCACACATCGGTATGTATGATTTCCAATAAGTTGGTTGCTCGCTCCATTGTTCTGGAGAACGGGGTGTTGGTCATTTTGCCCATGAGGCATGGTTCGCACGTGTCAAATGATTCATAACCAAGAGACTCCAAACGTCCATCTTCATGGAGTTTCTTCATGCGTTTGACACCAATGTGACCAAGGCGGCAGTGCCCCAAGTATGTGGGACTGTCATTATCAATCTTACACCTTTTGGCATTCACACTATGAATATGTGTAACATCACGTTCGAGATTAAATAAGAATAAACCATCGACCAGCGGGGCATGACCATAAAACATGTCTCTCACATAAATAGAACAACCATTATTCTCATATTTAAATGAGTAGCCATCTCGCATTAAACGAGATCCAGATACAATGTTCATGCTCAAAACTGGTACTAAATAACAATTATTGAGGTTTAAAAATGATCCTATAGGTAAATGTAGAGGTAGCATGCCGACGGCGATCACATCGACCTTGGAACCATTCCCGACGCGCATCGTCACCTCGTCCTTTGCCAGTCTCCGTTTATTCCGCAGTTCCTTTTTTGAGTTACAAATATGAGCAACTGCACCGGTATCAAATACCCAGGAGCTACTACGAGCGCTGGTTAGGTACACATCAATAACATGTATATCACATATACCTTTGGTATTGCCGCCCTTCTTATCCGCTAAGTACTTGGGGCAGTTCCGCTTCCAGTGACCGTTTCCCTTTTAATAAAAGCACTCAGTCTCAGGCTTGGGTCCATTCTTTGCCTTCTTCCCGGCAGCTTGCTTACCGGGTGCGGCAACTCCCTTGTCGTCCTTCTTGAAGTTCTTTTTACCCTTGCCTTTCTTGAACTTAGTGGTTTTATTCACCATCAACACTTGATGTTCCTTTTTGATTTCCACCTCCGCTGATTTCAGCATTGAATATACCTCAGGAATGGTCTTTTCCATCCCCTGCATATTGAAGTTCATCACAAAGCTCTTGTAGCTAGGTGGGAGTGACTGAAGGATTCTGTCAACGACCGCATCATCCGGGAGATTAACTCCCAGCTGAGACAAGCGATTGTGCAACCCAAACATTTTGAGTATGTGCTCGCTGACGGAACTATTCTCCTCCATCTTACAACTGTAGAACTTGTCGGAGACTTCATATCTCTCGACCCGGGCATGAGCTTGGAAAACCATTTTCAGCTCTTGGAACATCTCATATGCTCCGTGTTGCTCAAAACGCTTTTGGAGCCCCGGTTCTAAGCTGTAAAGCATGCCGCACTGAAACAGGGAGTAATCATCACTAGCGTCTGCCAAGCATTCATAACGTCTTGTTCTGCAGGGAAAACAGGTGCTTCACCTAGTGGTGCATCAAGGACATATGCTTTCCTGGCAGCTATGAGGATAATCCTCAGGTTACGGACATAGTCCGTGTAGTTGCTGCCATCGTCTTTTAGCTTGGTTTTCTCTAGGAACATGTTGAAGTTGAGGGCAACATTAGTGTGGGCCATTTGATCTACAAGACATATTGCAAAGATTTTTAGACTATGTTCATGATAATTAAGTACATCTAATCAAATTATTTAATGAACTCCCACTCAGATAGACATCCCTCTAGTCATCTAAGTGATACATGATCTGAGTCAACTAGGCCGTGTCTGATCATCACGTGAGACGGACTAGTCATCATCGATGAACATTTTCATGTTGATCGTATCTTCTATATGACTCATGTTCGACCTTTCGGTCTTCCGTGTTCCGAGGCCATGTCTGTACATGCTAGGCTCGTCAAGTCAACCTATGTGTATTGCGTGTGTAAATCTGGCTTACACCCATTGTATGCGAACGTTAGAACCTATCACACCCGATCATCATGTGGTGCTTCGGAACAACGGACCTTAGCAACGGTGCACAATTAGGGGGAACACTTTCTTGAAATTATTGTGAGGGATCATCTTATTTATGCTACCGTCGTTCTAAGCAAATAAGATGTAAAACATGATAAACATCACATGCAATTAAATAGTGACATGATATGGCCAATATCATTTTGCTCCTTTTGATCTCCATCTTCGGGGCGCCATGATCATCATCGTCACCGGCATGACACCAAGACCTCCTTCATCATGATCTCCATCATCGTGTCTTCATGAAGTTGTCTCACCAACTATTACTTCTACTACTATGGCTAAGGGTTAACGATAAAGTAAAGTAATTACATGACGTTTATGTTGACACGCAGGTCATAAATGAATTAAGACAACTCCTATGGCTCCTGTCGGTTGTCATACTCATCGACATGCAAGTCGTGATTCCTATTACAAGAACATGATCAATCTCATACATCACATATATCATTCATCACATCCTTTTGGCCATATCGCATCACACGGCATATGCTGCAAAAACAAGTTAGACGTCCTCTAATTGTTGTTGCAAGTTTTACATGGCTGCTATAGGTTTCTAGCAAGAAGGTTTCTTACCTATGCCAAAACCACAACGTGATATGTCAATTTCTATTTACCCTTCATGAGGGCCCTTTTCATCGAATCCGATCCGACAAAAGTGGGAGAGACAGACACCCGCTAGCCACCATATGCAAGAAGTGCATGTCAGTCGGTGGAACCAGTCTCACGTAAGCGTATGTGTAAGGTCGGCCCGGGCCGCTTCATCCCACGATGCCGCTGAATCAAGATAAGACTAGTAACGACAAGTAAATTGACAAAATCGACGCCCACAACAACTTGTGTTCTACTCGTGCATAGAAACTACACATAGACCTAGCTCATGATACCACTGTTGGGGATCGTAGCAAAAATTTAAAATTTTCTACGCATCACCAAGATCAATCTATGAAGTCATCTAGCAACGAGAGGGAGAGGAGTGCATCTACATACCCTTGTAGATCGCGGGCAGAAGTGTTCAAGAGAACCGGGTTGAAGGATTCGTACTCGACGTGATCCAAATCAACGAAGATCCTAGCGCCGAATGGACGGCACCTCCGCGTTCAACACACGTACGGAGAGGTGACGTCTCCCGCGCCTTGATCCAGCAAGGAGGAGGGAGAGGTTGAGGAAGAGAGCTCCAACAGCAGCACGACGGCGTGGTGGTGGTGGAGCGGCAGTACTCCGGCAATGCTTCGCCAAGCTCTTATCGGAGGAGGAGAGGTGTTGGGGAGGGGAGGGGCTGCGCCTTGGATGTGGTATGCATCCCTCCCCTTGCCCCTCTATTTATAGTGGAAGGAGGAAGGGGTCCGCCCCCCTCTAGATGAGATCTAGAGGGGGGGCGGTGGCCAAGGGGTGGCTTGCCCCCCAAGCAAGGGGGGCGCCCCTCTAGGGTTCCCCCCCCCAACCCTAGGCGCATGGGCCCAAGGGGGAGGATGCTCCCAGCCCACTTGGGGCTGGTTCCCTTTACTCTATGGTCCATGAGGCCCTCCGAGAGAGGTGGCCCCTCCCGGTGGACCCCCGGAACCCCTCCGGTTGCCCCGGTACAATACCGATATGCCCCCGAACCATTCCGGTGACCGTATGATAACTTCCTATATATAAATCTTCACCTCCGGACCATTCCGGAAATCCTCGTGACGTCCGGGATCTCATCTGGGACTCCGAACAACATTCCTTAATCACATACAAGTCTTCCTAATAACCCTAGCATCATCGAACCTTAAGTGTGTAGAACCTACGGGTTCGGGAACCAAGCAGACATAACCGAGACAACTCTCCGGCCAATAACCAACAGCGGGATCTGGATACCCATGTTGGCTCCCACATGTTCCACGATGATCTCATTGGATGAACCACGATTCGAGGATTCAAGCAATCCCGTATACAATTCCCTTTGTCAATCGGTACATTACTTTCCCGAGATTCGATCGTCGGTATCCCAATACCTCGTTCAATCTCGTTATCGGCAAGTCACTTTACTCGTTCCGTAACACATCATCCCGTGACCAAGCCTTAGTCACATTGAGCTCATTACGATGATGTCTTACCGAGTGGGCCCAGAGATACCTCTCCGTCATACGGAGTGACAAATCCCATTCTCAATTCGTGCCAACCCAACAGACACTTTCGGAGATACCCGTAGTGCACCTTTATAGTCACCCAGTTACGTTGTGACGTTTGGCACACCCAAAGTATTCCTACAGTATCTGGGAGTTGCACAATCTCATGGTCTAAGGAAAAGATACTTGACATTAGAAAATCTTTAGCAGACGAACTACACGATCTTGCGCTATGCTTATGATTGGGTCTTGTCCATCACATCATTCTCCTAATGATGTGATCCCGTTATCAATGACTTCCAATGTCCATGGTCAGGAAACCGTAACCATCTATTGATCAACGAGCTAGTCAACTAGAGGCTCACTAGGGACATGTTGTGGTCTATGTATTCACACATGTATTACGATTTCCGGATAACACAATTATAGCATGAACAATGGACAATTATCATGAACAAGGAAATATAATAATAACCATTTTATTATTGCCTCTAGGTCATATTTCTAACACCATTTTGGGTGTGTAATATATCAAAATGTTCATCTGGATGTGCTCTTCATTTTGTTCCATTGTTACCTGCTTTTTTGAGTCCATCTTGATGCCCAAATTGTTGATGCAAGAGTGCTATAAAATGTTAGTTCCTGTTACTTAGCAGTTTATGAGCATTTGTCATTTTTTTGCCACATTTGTTGTGTGCCGCATATGGGCATGAGCTCTACATGTCTTTTGGGTTATGCCATGCCATCTTTACAGGGGTGTATGCCATGTATTCATGTTGCTACAAGTATGCAAAGTAGCTCTCGTGATATTGCTGATTTCAGGGACTTAGAATTTCACTAAGTCATTTCCCTGCTGTTATTTTTATGCCATGTATTCATGTTGCTACAGTGAGATCCATGCTTCTTTTTAGTATGTTCAGTAAGGATGATTTGGACATATGGTCATTCTCTATCCATCCATGCCCCTGTTTGCATTTATGGAGTTCCCTAGCATGACTCAATCTTGCTCTAGTTTTGCTATAAAATGTGCCTGGCAGATTGTTTACGTGTTAATCAATTTTGCCAAGGTTGTTGTAGTTGATCCAAGCATGCTTTGAACTTGTTATTGCCATGGCTAGCTTCTTGAACATGTCTTCTTGCTAGTAGTATGCCCAGTTTGTCATGCAATGCCTTGTGTTGATTGAATCGAGCTCGCAAAGTGGCATTCATAGTTCTGTTTTTGCCATGTCCAGTTTTCTGCTAAGTCTGAATCTGGTAACGAAACTTGCTATGTTTACATGGGTGCCATCATATTTTCTGTGCCCTTTTGGCTTATGGTCAGTAAGGGACTTTTGTTCTATCCTTTGAGTATATTCATGCCATGCCTTTGTTTGCTATGTTATGTTCCTCTAGCATGTTGTTATCTTGCTCTAAACATTGCTGCCTGATGTTAATTCCTGACATGTTAGTATTTTCACTAAGTCTGTGATGCTGATATCTTTTGCACATTTGCCATGCTTGTTTGAACCTGCTCTTGTGTGATTTAGCCGTAGCTCAGTGTTCATCTTTTGTCAAGCATCTTGAATAGATCACTACCATGTGCTTTGTTGCTATGTTGGAGTGCAGTAGCTTAGTTTCTTGTTGCATTCTAGATGGCATCGTGCTGTTGTGGCATTAGTGTTTTGCTTGCCATTTGCAAACCGTGCATCCGATTCCGGTGATCTTTATATCGATTTCGACCGAAATCAACTCATCTTTTCAGCGGCACTCTTGGTTTGCCAAGTTGAGGCCGGGTTCAATCTTTCCCTTCCGAAGCATGTATATGCATTGCATATCACATCCCGCATATCATGCCTTGTTTGCATCATGTTGCTTGCGCATTGCACTGTGGTTGATTGTTGTTTCCTTTGCTTGTGTTCTTGCCTTGGGTAGAGCCGGGAGACGAGTACGTGATCGAGGAACCCATTGAGTACGCTTATGAGGATCAAGCTTTCATCAACTCGGAGAACTTTGCAGGCAAGATGACCATGTTGGAAATATGCCCTCGAGGCAATAATAAAATGGTTATTATTATATTTCTTTGTTCATGATAAATTTCTATTGTTCATGCTATAATTGTGTTATCCGGAAATCGTAATACATGTGTGAATACATAGACCACAACACGTCCCTAGTGAGCCTCTAGTTGACTAGCTCGTTGATCAAAAGATAGTCAGGTTTCCTGACTATGGACATTGGATGTCATTGATAACGGGGTCACATCATTAGGAGAATGATGTGATGGGCAAGACCCAATCCTAAGCATAGCTCAAAGATCGTGTAGTTCGTTTGCTATAGCTTTTCCGAATGTCAAGTGTCATTTCCTTAGACCATGAGATTGTGCAACTCCCGGATACCGTAGGAGTGCCTTGGGTGTGCCAAACGTCACAACGTAACTGGGTGACTATAAAGGTACACTACAGGTATCTCCGAAAGTGTCTGTTGGGTTGGCACGAATCGAGACTGGGATTTGTCACTCCGTATGACGGAGAGGTATCTTTGGGCCCACTCGGTAATGCATCATCATAATGAGCTCAATGTGACCAAGTGGTTGATCATGGGATCATGCATTACGGCACGAGTAAAGTGACTTGCCGGTAACGAGATTGAACGAGGTATTGGGATACTGACGATCGAGTCTCGGGCAAGTAACGTACCGATTGACAAAGGGAATTGTATACGGATTGATTAAATCCTCGACATCGTGGTTCATCTGATGAGATCATCGAGGAGCATGTGGGAGCCAACATGGGTATCCAGATCCCGCTGTTGGTTATTGACCGGAGAGTCGTCTCGGTCTTGTCTACGTGTCTCCTGAACCCGTAGGGTCTACACACTTAAGGTTCGGTGACGCTAGGGTTGTTAACATATTAGTATACGGTAACCCGAAAGTTGTTCGGAGTCCCAGATGAGATCCCGGACGTCACGAGGAGTTCCGGAATGGTCTGGAGGTGAAGATTTATATATAAGAAGTCAAGTTTCGGCCATCGGGAAAGTTTCGGGGGTGATTGGTATTGTACCGGGACCACCGGAAGGGTCCCGGGGGTCCACCGGGTGGGGCCACCTATCCCGGAGGGCCCCATGGGCTGAAGTGGGAGGGGAACCAGCCCCTAGTGGGCTGGTGCGCCCCCCATGGGCCTCCCCCTGCGCCTAGGGTTGGAAACCCTAGGGGTGGGGGCGCCCCACTTGCCTTGGGGGGAAGCCACCCCCTTGGCTGCCGCCCCCCTTGGAGATTATTTCTCCTAGGGCCGGTGCCCACCCTAGGGACCCTATATATAGTGGGGGGAGGGAGGGCAGCCGCACCCTAGCCCTTGGCCTCTCCCACTCCCTCGCGTGACACTCCTCCCTCTCCCTGTGCTTGGCGAAGCCCTGCCGAGATCACCGTTGCTTCCACCACCACGCCGTCGTGCTGCTGGATCTTCAACAAGCTCTCCTTCCCCCTTGATGGATCAAGTTGGAGGAGACGTCTTCCCAACCGTATGTGTGTTGAACGTGGAGGTGCCATCCGTTCGGCGCTAGGTCATCGGTGATTTGGATCACGACGAGTACAACTCCATCAACCCCGTTCTCTTGAACGCTTCCGCGCGCGATCTACAAGGCTATGTGTTGGGGGACGTAGTAATTTCAAAAAATTTCCTACGCACACGCAAGATCTTGGTGATGCATAGCAACGAGAGGGGAGAGTGTGATCTACGTACCCTTGTAGACCGACAGCAGAAGCGTTAGCACAGCGCGGTTGATGTAGTCGTACGTCTTCACGGCCAGACCGATCAAGCACCGAAACTACGGCACCTCTGAGTTTGAGCACACGTTCAGCTCGATGACGATCCCTGGACTCCGATCCAGCAAAGTGTCGGGGAAGAGTTCCATCAGCACGACGGCATGGTGACGATCTTGATGTTCTACCATCGCAGGGCTTCGCCTAAGCACCGCTACAATATTATCGAGGATTATGGTGGAAGGGGGCACCGCACACGGCTAAGAAAACGATCACGTGGATCAACTTATGTGTCTATGGGGTGCCCCCTGCCCCCGTATATAAAGGAGTGGAGGAGGGGAGGGCTGGCCCTCTCTATGGCACGCCCTAGGGGAGTCCTACTCCCACCGGGAGTAGGATTCCCCCTTTCCTAGTCCAACTAGGAGTCCTTCCATGTAGTAGGAGTAGGAGACAAGGAAGAGGAAGAGGGAAGAGAAGGAAGGAGCGGGTGCAGCCCCTCCCCCTAGTCCAATTCGGACTAGGCCTTGGGGGGGGGCGCGGCCTGCCTCTCCCTCTCCCCTAAAGCCCAATAAGGCGCATATACTTCTTCTCCCGTATTCCCATAACTACCCGGAACTCCGAAACATACCCGAACCACTCGGAACCTTTCCGATGTCCGAATATAGTCGTCCAATATATCGATCTTTACGTTTCAACCATTTCGAGACTCCTCGTCATGTCCCCGATCTCATCCGGGACTCCCAACTCCTTCGGTACATCAAAACTCATAAACTCATAATATAACTGTCATCGAAACCTTAAGCGTGCGGACCCTATGGGTCCAAGAACAATGTAGACATGACCGAGACATGTCTCCGGTCAATAACCGATAGCGGAACCAGGATGCTCATATTGGCTCCCACATATTCTACGAAGATCTTTATCGGTCAGACCGCATAACTACATACGTTGTTCCCTTTGTCATCGGTATGTTACTTCCCCGAGATTCGATCGTCGGTATCTCAATACCTAGTTTAATCTCGTTACTGGCAAGTCTCTTTACTCGTTTCGTAATACATCATCTCGCAACTAACTCATTAGTTGCAATGCTTGCAAGGCTTATGTGATGTGCATTACCGAGAGGGCCCAGAGATACCTCTCCGACAATCGGAGTGACAAATCCTAATCTCGAAATACGCCAACCCAACATGTCCCTTTGGAGACACCTGTAGAGCTCCTTTATAATCACCCAGTTACGTTGTGACGTTTGGTAGCACACAAAGTGTTCCTCCGGTAAACGGGAGTTGCATAATCTCATAGTCATAGGAACATGTATAAGTCATGAAAAAAGCAATAGCAACATACTAAACGATCGAGTGCTAAGCTAACGGAATGGGTGAAGTCAATCACATCATTCTCCTAATGATATGATCCCGTTAATCAAATAACAACTCTTTGTCTATGGTTAGGAAACATAACCATCTTTGATTAACGAGCTAATCAAGTAGAGGCATACTAGTGACACTTTGTTTGTCTATGTATTCACACATGTAGTATGTTTCTGGTTAATACAATTCTAGCATGAATAATAAACATTTATCATGAAATAAGGAAATAAATAATAACTTTATTATTGCCTCTAGGGCATATTTCCTTCAGTCTCCCACTTGCACTAGAGTCAATAATCTAGTTCACATCGCCATGTGATCTAACATCAATAGTTCACATCTTTATGTGGTTAACACCCATAGTTCACATCGATATGTGACCAACACCCAAAGGGTTTACTAGAGTCAGTAATCTAGTTCACATTGCTATGTGATTAACACCCAAAGAGTACTAAGGTGTGATCATGTTTTGCCTGTGAGAGAAGTTTAGTCAACGAGTCTGCCATATTCAGATCCATAAGTATTTTGCAATTTTCTATATCTACAATGCTCTGCACGGAGCTACTTTAGCTAATTGCTCCCATTTTCAATATGTATCCAGATGAAGGCTAAGAGTCATCCGGATTAGTGCCAAAACTTGTATCGACGTAACCCTTTTACAACGATCCTTTTGTCACCTCCATAATCGAGAAAGATATCCTTATTCCACTAAGGATAACTTTGACCGCTGTCCAGTGATCTACTTCTAGATCACTATTGTACTCCCTTGACAAAATTAGTGTAGGGTATACAATAGGTCTGGTACACAGCATGGCATACTTTATAGAACCTATGGCCAAGGCATAGGGAATGACTTTCATTCTCATTCTATTTTCTGCCGTGGTCGGGCTTTGCGTCCTACTCAATTTCACACCTTGTAACACAGGCAAGAATTCTTTCTTTGACTGTTCCATTTTGAACTACTTCAAAATCTTGTCAAGGTATGTACTCATTGAAAAAAAAACATATCAAGCGTCTTGATCTATCTCTATAGATCTTGATGCTCAATATGTAAGCAGCTTCACCGAGGTTTTCTTTGAAAAAATCCTTTCAAACACTCCTTTATGCCTTGCAGAATAATTCTACATTATTTCCGATCAACAATATGTTATACACATACACTTATCAGAAATGTTGTAGTGCTCCCACTCACTTTCTTGTAAATACAGGCTTCGCCGCAAGTCTGTATAAAACTATATGCTTTGATCAACTTATTAAAGTGTATATTCCAACTCTGAGATGCTTGCACCAGTCCATAGATGGATCGCTGGAGCTTGCATATTTTGTTAGCACCTTTAGGATTGACAAAACCTTCTGGTTGCATCATATACACCTCTTCTTTAAATCCATTAAGGAATGTAGTTTTGTTTATCCATTTGCCAGATTTCATAAAAATGCGGCAATTGCTAACATGATTTGGACAGACTTAAGCATCGCTACGAGTGAGAAAATTTCATCGTAGTCAACACCTTGAACTTTGTCAAAAACCTTTTTCGACAAGTCTAGGTTTGTAGATAGTAACACTACTATCAGCGTCCGTCTTCCTCTTGAAGATCCATTTATTTTCTATGGCCTGCAGATCATCGGGCAAATCCATCAAAGTCCATACTTTGTTCTCATACATGGATCATATCTCAGATTTCATGGCCTCAAACCATTTCGCGGAATCTGGGCTCATCATCGCTTCCTCATAGTTCGCAAGTTCGTCATGGTCTAGTAACATGACTTCCAGAACAGGATTACCGTACCACTCTGGTGTGGATCTCACTCTGGTTTACCTACGAGATTCGGTAGTAACTTGATCTGAAGTTACATGATCATCATCATTAGCTTCCTCACTAATTGGTGTAGTAGTCACAAGAACAGATTTCTGTGATGAACTACTTTCCAATAAGGGAGAAGGTACGATTACCTTATCAAGTTTTCTACTTTCCTCCCACTCACTTCTTTCAAGAGAAACTCCTTCTCTAGAAAGGATCCATTCTTAGCAACGGATGTCTTGCCTTCGGATCTGTGATAGAAGGTGTACCCAAAAGTCTCCTTTGGGTATCCTATGAAGACATATTTCTCCGATTTGGGTTTGAGCTTATCAGGATGAAACTTTTTCACATAAGCATCATAACCCAAAACTTTAAGAAACGACAACTTTGGTTTCTTGCCAAACCATAATTCATATTGTGTCATCTCAACGGATTTAGATGGTGCCCTTTTAACGTGAATGCAGTTGTCTCTAATGCATAACCCCAAAACGATAGTGGTAGATCGGTAAGGGACTTCATAGATTGCACTATATCCAATAAAGTACGGTTATGACGATCGGACACACCATTATGCTGTGGTGTTCCAGGTGGCATGAGTTTGTGAAACTATTCCACAATGTTTTAATTGAAGACCAAAGTCGTAACTCAAATATTTGTCTCCGCGATCAGATCGTAGAAACCTTTTCTTTTCTTGTCACGAAGATTTTCCACTTCACCCTGAAATTATTTGAACTTTTCAAATGTTTCAGACTTATGTTTCATCAAGTAGATATACTCATATCTGCTCAAATCATCTGTGAAGATCAGAAAATAATGATACCTGTCGCGAGCCTCAATATTCATCGGACCACATACATCAGTATGTATGATTTCCAACAAATCTTTTGCTCGCTCCATTGTTCCGAAGAACGGAGTCTTGGTCATCTTGCCCATGAGGCATGGTTCGCAAGCATCAACAGATTCATAATCAAGTGATTCCAAAAGCCCATCAGTATGGAGTTTCTTCATGCGCTTTACACCAATATGACCTAAACGGCAGTGCCACAAATAAGTTGCACTATCATTATTAACTTTGCATCTTTTGGTTTCAATATTATGATTATGTGTATCACTACGATCGAGATCCAATGAACTATTTTCATTGGGTGTGTACCCATATGAGGTTTTATTCATGTAAACAGAACAACAATTTATTCTCTTACTTAAATGAATAACCGTATTACAATAAACATGATCAAATCATATTTATGCTCAACGCAAACACCAAATAACACTTATTTAGGTTCAACATTAATCCCGAAAGTATAGGGAGTGTGCGATGATGATCATATCAATCTTGGAACCACTTCCAATACACATCGTCACTTCACCCTTAACTAGTCTCTGTTTATTCTGCAACTCCCGTTTCGACTTACTAATCTTAGCAACTGAACTAGTATCAAATACTGAGGGGTTGCTATAAACACTAGTAAAGTACACATCAATAATATGTATATCAAATATACTTATGTTCACTTTGCCATCCTTCTTATCCACCAATCACTTGGGGTAGTTCCGCTTCCAGTGACCAGTCCCTTTGCAGTAGAAGCACTTAGTCTCAGGCTTAGGATCAGACTTGGGCTTCTTCACTTGAGCAGCAACTTAATTGCTGTTCTTCTTGAAGTTCCCCTTTTTTCCTTTGCCCTTTTCTTGAAACTAGTGATCTTGTCAACCATCAACACTTGATGCTCTTTCTTGATTTCTACCTTCATCGATTTCATCATGAAGAGCTTGGGAATTGTTTTCGTCATCCCTTGCATACTATAGTTCATCACGAAGTTCTACTAACTTGGTGATGGTGACTAGAAAATTCTGTCAATCACTATCTTATCTGGAAGATTAACTCCCACTTGATTCAAGCGATTGTAGTACACAGAAAATCTGAGCACATGCTCACTAGTTGAGCGATTCTCCTCCATCTTTTAGCTATAGAACTTTGTGGAGACTTCATATCTCTCAACTCGGGTATTTGCTTGAAATATTAACTTCAACTCCTGGAACATCTCATATGGTCCATGACGTTCAAAACGTCTTTGAAGTCCTGATTCTAAGCCATTAAGCATGGTGCACTAAACTATCAAGTAGTCATCATATTGAGCTAGCCAAACGTTCATAACGTCTGCATCTCCTCCTGCAATAGGTCTGTCACCTAGCGGTGCATCAAGGACATAATTCTTCTGTGCAGCAATGAGGATAAACCTCAGATCACGGATCCAATCCGCATCATTGCTACTAACATCTTTCAACACAATTTTCTCTAGGAACATATCAAAATAAACACAGGGAAGCAACAACGCGAGCTATTGATCTACAACATAATTTGCAAAATACTACCAGGACTAAGTTCATGATAAATTTAAGTTCAATTAATCATATTACTTCAGAACTCCCACTTAGATAGACATCCCTCTAATCCTCTAAGTGATTACATGATCCAAATCAACTAAACCATGTCTGATCATCACGTGAGATGGAGTAGTTTCATTGGTGAACATCACTATGTTGATCATATCTACTATATGATTCACGCTCGACCTTTCGGTCTCCGTGTTCCGAGGCCATATATGTATATGCTTGGCTTGTCAAGTATAACCTGAGTATTCCGCGTGTGCAACTCTTTTGCACCCATTGTATTTGAACGTAGAGCCTATCACACCCGATCATCACATGGTGTCTCAGCACGAAGAACTTTCGCAACATTGCATACTCAGGGAGAACACTTCTTGATAATTATTGAGAGATCATCTTAAAATGCTACCGTCAATCAAAGCAAGATAAGATGCATAAAAGATAAACATCACATGCAATCAATATAAGTGATATGATATGGCCATCATCATCTTGTGCTTATGATCTCCATCTTCGAAGCACCATCGTGATCACCATCGTCACCGGCACGACACCTTGATCACCATCGTAGCATCGTTATCGTCTCGCCAATCTTATGCTTCCACAACTATCGCTACTGCTTAGTGATAAAGTAAAGCATTACAGCGCAATTGCATTGCATACAATAGAGCGACAACCATATGGCTCCTGCCAGTTGCCGATAACTTGGTTACAAAACATGATCATCTCATACAATAAAATTTAGCATCATGTATTGACCATATCACATCACAACATGCCCTGCAAAAACAAGTTAGACGTCCTCTATTTTGTTGTTGCAAGTTTTACGTGGCTGCTACGGGCTTAAGAAAGAACCAATCTTACCTACGCATCAAAACCACAACGATAGTTTGTCAAGTTGGTGTTGTTTAAACCTTCCCAAGGACCGGGCGTAGCCACACTCGGTTCAACTAAAGTTGGAGAAACTGTCACCCGCTAGCCACCTTTGTGCAAAGCACGTCGGGAGAACCGGTCTCGCGTAAGCGTACGCGTAATGTCGGTCCGGGCCGCTTCATCCAACAATACCGCCGAACCAAAGTATGACATGCTGGTAAGCAGTATGACTTATATCGCCCACAACTCACTTGTGTTCTACTCGTGCATATAACATCAACACATAAAACCTAGGCTTGGATGCCACTGTTGGGGAACGTAGTAATTTCAAAAAAATTCCTACGCAGACACAAGATCATGGTGTTGCATAGCAATGAGAGGGGAGAGTGTGATCTACGTACCCTTGTAGACCGACAGCGGAAGCGTTAGCACAATGCGGTTGATGTAGTCGTACGTCTTCATGGCCCGACCGATCAAGCACTGAAACTACGGCACCTCCGAGTTTTAGGACACGTTCAGCTCGATGACGATCCCCGGACTCCGATCCAGCAAAGTGTCAAGGAAGAGTTCCGTCAGCACAATGGGGTGGTGACGATCTTGATGATTTACCGTCGCAGGACTTCGCCTAAGTACCGCTACAATATTATCGAGGATTATGGTGGAAGGGGGCACCGCACACGGCTAAAAAAACGATCACGTGGATCAACTTGTGTGTCTATGGGGTGCCCCCTGCCCCCGTATATAAAGGAGTGGAGGAGGGGAGGGCCGGCCCTCTCTATGGCGCGCCCTAGGGGAGTGCTACTCCCACCGGGAGTAGGATTCCCCCTTTCCTAGTCCAACTAGGAGTCCTTCCATGTAGTAGGAGTAGGAGACAAGGAAGGGGAAGAAGGAAGAGAAGGAAGGAGGGGGCGCAGCCCCTCCCCCTAGTCAAATTCGGACTAGGCCTTGGGGGGGGGGGGCTGCCTCTCCCTCTCCCCTAAAGCCCAATAAGGCCCATATACTTCTTCTCCCGTATTCCCGTAACTCCCCAGTACTCCGAAAAATACCCGAACCACTCGGAACCTTTCCGATGTCCGAATATAGTCGTCCAATATATCGATCTTTACGTCTCGACCATTTCGAGCCTCCTCGTCATGTCCCCGATCTCATCCAGGACTCCGAACTCCTTCGGTACATCAAAACTCAAAAACCCATAATATAACTGTCATCGAAACCTTAAGCGTGTGGACCCTACGGGTTCGAGAACAATGTAGACATGACCAAGACACGTCTCCGGTCAATAACCAATAGCGGAACCTGTATGCTCATATTGGCTCCCACATATTCTACGAAGATCTTTATCGGTCAGACCGCATAACAACATACGTTGTTCCCTTTGTCATCGGTATGTTACTTGCCCGAGATTCGATCGTCGGTATCTCAATACCTAGTTCAATCTCGTTACCGGCAAGTCTCTTTACTCGTTTCGTAATACATCATCTCGCAACTAACTCATTAGTTGCAATGCTTGCAAGGCTTATGTGATGTGCATTACCGAGAGGGCCCAGAGATACCTCTCCGACAATCGGAGTGAAAAATCCTAATCTCGAAATACGCCAACCCAACATGTACCTTTGGAGACACCTGTAGAGTTCCTTTATAATCACCCAGTTACGTTGTGACGTTTGGTAGCACACAAAGTGTTCCTCCAGTAAACGGGAGTTGCATAATCTCATATTCATAGGAACATGTATAAGTCATGAAGAAAGCAATAGCAACATACTAAAGATCGAGTGCTAAGCTAACGGAAAGGGTGTCGGTGTACTAGAGTAGGGGTACACTAGTATCCCGAACTTGTGCACGGGCAGTCCCAGCATCCCGCGGCAAGGCTTGCCGGGTGACCGCTAAGGTCCTCCGTGGATCCTTTGGAGCCATTCAAGAACAAAGTATCCAACCAAGACACCACAAGACCCCGGCAAGAGGAGCTTGCCGGGAAGGCCAACCAAGGCAAAGCGTTTAAGGAGACAAGACCCTGGCAAGAGGAGCTTGCCGGGAAGGCCAACCAAGGCACCTCAAGGAACTTGCCGCGGCGCGCCTCGCGTCCCGGCAAGGCCCGGTGAGCGACAAGCTCCCGGACGCGACAAGACAACAACCGCGGCAAGGCGCTTGCCGCGGCAAGCCACCACTCTGTGCCCGCGCTCCAGCACATCCACCAACGTGTCGCTCTGGGACCCTTCCGGGCGTGCATGGCAGGAGGCTGTGCAGCCAGCGGTGCGCAGTGGCAAGCGGCGCTGACAAGATTGCCATCGTGGCGAGTGGTGGCGTCCCTGACGGTCCCTTTTGCACTGTTTAGGCGACACAGACGGGCATTTAATGCCCTTGTCCCCTGCCGTCAGGGTTAGGTATGATACACTGTAGCAGGTAGCTGTACCTACCGCAGCACCTTTCCATTTTTACCCTTCGTCTCCGTTGCCACCTGTCGGTGACCCCTTGAGCATATAAAATGAGGCCCGTGCGCAATGTAGGGGGGGGTAGCTAGTTCAGAGAACACTCACGCTCGGTCTCGTTAGCCGCTGGTGTGTACTGTATCACTCCGCGCTCCCGAGCAAGAACTCAATACAAACCACAAAGCAGGAGTAGGGTTTTACGTATCCGTGCGGCCCGAACCTGGGTAAACTACTCGTGTGCTTCGCCTCGATCCGCTCTTTGCACGACCTCCGCCCCGCCCGAACCGAAAGGGACTCGGTCCGCTGGTCCCATAGGTGTTCGTGGATTAGTCCCCCGACATCTTTGGCGCGCCAGGTAGGGGGCGTCGAGGTTGTGTGAACCAGATCCGGCGTTCGCGCGAACTAGATCTTCATTACCTTCATCAACATGCCGCCAAAGAAGAAGGCTTCGGAGGCGGCTGCTCCTTCCACGCTTTACCCACCACTGCCGGAGCAAACGGCTGATGGGGCAGACGCTGGCGGAAGAACGAGCGTCGACGAGGGAGCTCATGGTGCTACCAGGTCCAAGGACAAGGCTGCGCTGCCCATCGGCGGTGTAGCCGGCTCCCACAACGACCGGGCGCACTCCAAGACCTCGGCGTCCGTACATGCACCGCACCCATCTCAGGAGGCGCGGGACCGGCAGCGTCATGGTACTCACAGTACCATGCGTTTGCTGGACCAAGATCGAGTTAGCGGATCCTGGAGTGCTCAAGACCAGCATGCACGCCAACATGCTGGCACGAGCGAGGCACGGTCGCCTGGACGGGACACTGCTCCTTCTAACATAGTTAGAAGTTCGAGCATATCCCGCTCCTCGCACCGTTCGCCACCGCCACCCGCCACTGTAGTAGAAGATTTAGCGCGAGCTCAAGTGCTCCTGGACTACCCTCCAACGGCGGACAAGATCGACGACTGGAGGGCCACCATTCAGAGTCTCATTGGCTTTGCCAACGGCGACACTCAACAGCAGCCGAGCACGTCGCAGCCGCGGCAAGCCAGGCAGGCACGAGCCGGTGGCGACAAGACCGATGGGGGTGCAACCACTGTGCACTCTCCGCCCCGAAGGCCAAGATCGCCGACTCGCCGGATCTACCTCGACAGCGACTCTACCGCGTCATCAGATCCACGAGCTCGTCGCGATCAGCGCCAAGTTCTTCACGAACGACAGCAAGAAGACGCTCGTACGCGCATCGAGCGCCGAAGAGAAGCGCGATGTCAGTCGGACCAGCGCGCTGGGCCCTCTGTTGACATGCATGCGCCAGGGGAACCAGGCGACTTGCCGTACGCGGTAGGTTGCCCTGCGTTTACTCGTGAGCTGCGGCAAGTCCAGTGGCCCAGCATGAAGAATTTCAAGCCAGATGTACCAGAGAAGTACGACAGCAAGTCGCACCCGTCGGAGTTCCTCAGCATCTACACCATCGCGGTGCATGCTGCCGGGGGACGGGACGACAAGATCCTTGCCAACTACTTCCCGCTGGTGCTCAAGCCCAACGTCAGGTCCTGGCTCATGCACTTGCCGGACAACTCCATATCCTCCTGGGCAGACCTTTGCCATCAGTTTGTCAGGGCCTTTACAGGCGGCCACATACCTCATGGCCAAGAGAGTGACCTTCATCTGCTCGCCCAGAAGGAAGGAGAGCCCATGCGCTAGTACATTCAGAGGTTCAGCCGTGTACAGCACAACATCCCAGATGTCCACCCTGCCACGGTCATCAGCGCGTTCCATCAGAACGTGCGTAACCGCAGTATGCGGGAGGAGATGGCAATGTGCAAGATTAGAGACGTCAGTGAGCTGTATGCCCTGGCCGACAAGTGTGCACGTGCTGAGGAAGGGAGGAAACTCCCCGGAGAGAATACAGGAGCAGGAGAATCTGACAGCGAGGATGCTGCCCCGGCAAAGAAAAACCGGCGGCGGAACAGGAAGAAGAAAGGCAAAGATGTGCTAGTCGTTGAGCAGTCCGGCAATGAAGCTGGCGCCAAGAAAGCCAAAGTTGGTAGCTCCGGCAAGGATATTGCCGCATGCACCAACTGCCAGGCTGTGGCAGTCGCCGACAAGCAGGACGGCAAGATCCACCGCACCAAGGGCCATGACCTCCAGAGCTGCAAGAAGGTCGAACAGCTTGTCCAGCAGCAAAAAGCCGAATACGAGCGACGCGACAAGGAGGGGGCCCAAGGTGGCGATGGAGAATCCGGCAAGAAGCGCGCCGGCCGGGGAGGACGCCGCGGCAAGGCCAAGCAGCGGCAAGGAGACAGACCTCCCCGTGGCTGCGACAAGGATGAAGACGACGACGACGACGAAGACATGGATGACGCCGAGACCAGTGAGCAGGAGTTCCAGAAAGCCACAGAGGTCTTGTGCGTTGATGGCGGTGCTTCTCTGCATACTTCACACTGCCAACTCAAGCAGTGGGTGCGGGAAGTCAATGCGGCGGAGCCACCCGTCGAGTCACGCAAGCTTCTGAAATGGTCCAGCACGCCTATCATCTTTGATATTGAGGACCACCCTGATCGCACAACTGCGGGCGGGTGCTTGCCAATGTTGGTTTCACCAACTATCCGCAACCTCAAGGTCACTAAGATGTTAGTTGATGGCGGGGCCGGCTTGAACCTGATCTCCTCCGCTGTACTCCAGAAACTCCAGATCCCTGACAGCGATCTCTAAGAGACCGGCACATTCCAAGGAATCAACCCGGGAAGGAGCAAGCCGAAGGGGAAGGTCACGTTGCCAGTAACATTTGGAAGTGAGCTGAACTTCAGGACTGAGAGGGTCACTTTTGACGTTGCCGATATTCCATTGCCTTACAATGGGATACTTGGCCATCCAGCACTCGCCAAGTTCATGGCAGCCTCTCACTACGCATACAACATGCTGAAGATGCCAGGCCCGATAAGCGTCATCTCTGTCCCCGACGACAAGAAGGATGCTCTTATCTGCGCCGACAAGATCTACCGGGAAGCGGCAGCCGCAACAGATCGCAAGTTACTTGCCGCTGAAGCTCCCGGGGGGAAGAAGAAGACCAAGTCCGGCAAGAGTTCTGATGCCCACTCCGGCAAGCGCACCTCTTCGGAGTGCTGCGCTGCCGTCGAGGACGCACCATCGAGCTCCACCGGCAAGTGTAAGAAGACAATGGCAGCTCCGCCAGAGACGAAGAAGGTGTCCGCCAAGGAGGACGGCACTGGTGGTACCTTCACCATAAGTGCCACTCTCGACCCTAAATAGGAAAGCGCGCTCATTGCTTTCCTGCGGGCGAACGTCGACGTGTTTGCGTGGCAACCGTCTGACATCCCCGGTGTTCCCAGGAAAGTAATTGAGTACCACCTGGCCGTTTGTCCTCATGCGCGGCCCGTCAAGCAGAAGATTAGGAAGCAAGCAGTGGAGCGCCAAGAATTCATTGCAGAGGAGATCAAGAAGTTGGAAGCAGCAGGCCTTGTCAGAGGAGTGCTCCATCCTACTTGGTTGGCCAATCCTGTAGTCGTGTGCAAGGCGAATGGGAAATGAAGACTTTGTATCGATTTTACCGATGTTAACAAAGCTTGTCCCAAAGACTCATTTCCTTTGCCGCGCATTGACCAGATTGTTGACTCCACAACCGGATGTGATTTGCTTTCATTTCTTGACGCATATTCAGGATACCATCATATCTTCATGGTAGAAGAGGATGAGGAGAAGACCGCATTTATTACTCCATGTGGCACGTACTGTTTCATATGGATGCCTTTCGGATTAAAAAATGCTGGTTCAACATTTGCAAGAGTAGTCCATGTCGCTCTTGAGCCACAAATACACAGAAATGTGGAAGCCTATATGGATGGCATAGTGGTCACGAGCAAGGACAAAGCAACTCTGATCCAAGATTTAGACGAGACCTTTGCAAATCTGCGCAAGATCAGCCTCAAACTCAACCCAGAGAAGTGTGTGTTTGGAGTCCCCTCCGGCAAGCTTCTCGGGTTCTTCGTGTCTCAGCGGGGAATTGAAGCCAATTCCGACAAGATCAAGGCCATTGAGCAGATTGAAGCACCAAAGCACGTCAAGGATGTACAAAGACTTGCTGGTTGCGTGGCTGCTCTCAGCAGGTTTATCTCTAAGTCTACTGAGCGCGCCCTGCCATTTTTCAAATTATTGAAAAAGGAAGGTCCAATGAAATGGACTCCGGAAGCGGAGGCTGCGCTGCAAGACTTGAAGAGATACCTGTCCTCCCCTCCAATACTTGTCGCACCTAAGCCACAAGAGAAGTTGCTGCTGTATATTGCGGCAACCAATCAAGTGGTTAGTGCTGCATTAGTAGCAGAGAGGGAGGCGGATGACGAGCCAGCAACCACGGAAAGCACATCCAGCGACAAGCAAGGGGCTTCCCCGGCAAGCTCTGGTCCCGACAAAGATGGATCTGCGCAGATGCGCGAGGAGATACAAAAGAAAATGGTGCAGCGCCCAGTTTAGTTTGTCAGTTCCCTTCTGCAGGGGGCTAGGTCAAGGTACTCTGGCGTGCAGAAATTGCTTTTCGGCCTTCTCATGGCCTCGAGAAAGCTGCGTCATTACTTCCAAGCACATGAGATCACAGTTGTCACTCACTTTCCGCTGAAGAGGATACTACAGAATCCAGAAGCGACAGGCAGGATTGTTGAGTGGGCACTGGAACTGTCAAGCTTTGGCCTCAAGTTTGAGAGTACTTCAACTATCCATAGCAGAGCATTGGCAGAATTCATAGCAGAATGGACGCCAACACCAGATGAAGAAATTCCAGAAACGAGCATCCCCGTCAAGGAAGCAAGCAAAGAGTGGCTGATGTACTTTGATGGTGCCTTTTCGCTGCAAGGAGCCGGCGCTGGCGTGCTGCTTGTCGCACCCACCGGAGAGCACCTCAAGTATGTAGTCCAGATGCACTTTCCCAAGGAACAAGCAACAAACAATACTGCAGAGTATGAAGGCTTGCTTGCCGGTCTCAGGATCGCGGCAGACCTTGGGATCAAGAAGCTCATTGTCCGGGGTGACTCACAGCTTGTAGTCCGCCAAGTGAACAAGAGTTATCAGAGTCCGTTGATGGAAGCTTACGTCGACGAAGTGAGAAAGCTAGAAGAGCACTTTGACGGCCTACAGATGGAGCATGTTCCAAGAGCTCAGAACGCCATTGCCGATGGCCTGTCAAAGTGCGCTGCACTTAAGTTACCTGTGGAACTAGGGATCTTTGTGCTCAAGCTGACTCAACCATTCGTGACGCCATCAACTGGACAGAGCAAGAAGAGGAAGTTGATCTCTGGTGACTATTTTCCGGCAGAGCTTCCCGAAGCCGCCGCCAAGAAGGTCCCCAAGATCAACGCCAAGAGCGCTGAGGAGCAATCTGCTCCGGCAAGCCCTAGGGTTTGTTCCATTGAAGCATAAGCTCCCGGCAAGTTTTGCCCCGGCAAGCTTGCCGGGGAACGTCAAGCCCCAGCAGGGCCAAAGGTTCTCGCCGTAGAAGCGGACGTTCCCGCAGCAACAGATTTGCCTTGCGCTGAGGAGCAATCTGCTCCGGCAAGCCCTAGGGTTTGTTCCGTCGAAGCAGAAGCTCCCGACAAATTTTGCTCCAACAAACTTGCCAGGGAACTTCAAGCTCTAGCGGAGCCGCAGGTTCTCGCCGTGGAAGCGGATGTTCCCGCAGCAGCAAATTTGCCTTTAGTCCTTGTTGTCGAGCCACAAGCTCCAGCATGGGCACAGCAGATTGTCCGTTTCCTTCAGACAGGAGAACTTCCCGAAGAGCAAGAAGAAGCGGAAAGAGTAGCCCGGCAGTCAAGTATGTACCAGTTTGTCGACAAGACACTTTACAGAAGAAGACTCAACGGTGTGAAATTGAAGTGTATTCACCGGGAAGACGGACGAAAGCTGTTGGCATAGATACATGGAGGCATATGTGGTCACCACATTGGCGCAAGAGCACTTGTCGGCAAAGCATTCCGGCAAGGTTTCTTTTGGCCGACAGCCCTCCAGGATGCAACTGCACAAGTAACCAAGTGTGAAGCGTGCCAGTTCCATTCCAAGCAGATACACCAACCAGCTCAAGCTCTCCAGACGATCCCTTTATCCTGGCCATTTTCGGTCTGCGGGCTCGACATCCTCGGCCCCTTTCCCCGAGCAGTCGGGGGCTTTGAGTACTTGTACATTGCAATCGACAAGTTCACAAAGTGGCCGGAAGTGGAACCAGTGAGGAAGGTGACAGCACAGTCAGCAGTCAAGTTCTTCAGGTCGATTGTTTGCCGCTTCGGGATCCCTAACAGGATAATCACCAACAACGGTACGCAATTCACGAGCCGCACCTTCATGCAGTACGTCCAAGATCTTGGCGCCATGGTCTGCTTCGCTTCTGTTGCTCACCCGAGAAGCAACGGTCAAGCGGAGAGGGCAAATGCTGAAGTGCTGCGCGGGCTCAAGACCAGGACTTTCGACAGGCTGCACAAGTGCGGAAAAAACTGGATCGAGGAGCTGCTGGTGGTTCTTTGGTCGATCAGGACGACGCCAAATCGAGCCACTGGACAGACACCTTTCGCTCTAGTCTATGGAGCAGAGGCAGTTATCCCCACGGAACTCGTATACGGGTCACCTCGAGTGCTCGCTTATGATGAGCTTGAGCAAGAGCAGCTGCGACAAGATGACGCGCTGCTCCTTGAGGAAGACCGTCTTCAGGCTGCTGTACGAGCTGCTCGCTACCAGCAAGCTTTGCGCCGCTACCATAGCCGCAAAGTTAACGCCAGAGTCTCGAGGAAGGCGACCTTGTTCTTCGGCGTGTTCAGTCCGCCAAGAATTCCAACAAGTTGACGCCAAAGTGGGAAGGCCCTTACCGGGTGAAACGAGTCACTAGGCCTGGCGCTGTCCGCCTTGAGACCGAAAATGCCATTCCGGTGAGCAACTCCTGGAACATTGAGCATCTTCGTAAGTTTTACCCGTAAGGCGCGGTTGCCGGAACCTGTTCCGGCAACCACCTTTTGTACAAGTCTTGCCGCTGTTGCATGTAATCCTTTGTACAAAGCCGGGCGCAGACCCCGTGCATAAGTAAAGCTCATGTGCTCCGCACATTTTGTCAATTTTATGCTCTCTATTTTTTGGCATATATGATCTGACACTTTGTGCAGCACCTACTCCACGGTAAACAATAACGAGCCGTAAGGCTCCGTATCTTTATTTTCTCTTCTTTCTTTTTTCTCAAGGAAAGAAAGGTTCCCTCGCCCACAAGTTTGCCGGGGAGGAAAGGAGAAGATAATGGTATGGACCAAGCGTCGTTCAAGAAAATTCCGCCTTACCGGGAAGCAAACAACAGAAAATCTAAGTTGCCAAAGTTTGAGCAATCAAATTTTTTAAATTTTAAGTTATCTCCCTTGAACGACCGCACTTTGTATGGAAAACCTGTGCGCGGAGGAACCAACTCGTAGCTAGTTGCGCCCTTACTTTGTTTCGATTCTGCTCAACAACTTAAGTGAGCTGCAACTAGTTGCGACAAGGTTTCTTGTCGGTAGCGGCACCGCCAGCAGGCTGCTGACGTCCCGCACTGAGCGCTCGCGGCTCAGGTGCCTGCACCGGCAAGTTCCCTAAAAGCGTAGGGAAAAAACATACAAAGGGAGGAATCAAGTAAAGGGAATAACATTGCAATCATTACCCAGAATAGAGTTATATTACAAAGATAGCTTGTCACAGCTCTAACAGACTGTTTTCATAACATAACAAACAGCGACAAGAAAAGGAGAAATGGGCGGCCTAATCTACACGGTCGCCTTCGATCCTCTTGATCCCGCTCACCTTGTCCACAATGGGTGCGACAAGGGTCTTGAGCGCCTCCAGATCAGCATCCGGCGGCAAGGTCTTGAGGACGTTGGTGAGGTTGAGGCCCGGATTGCGGAAGGCCACCTTCACCAACACTTTCTGAAGGGCTCCTGCGCAGATTTTGCGCGACTCGTCGGCCAGCTGCTTAGGGATCTTCTCCCGGAGCCGCTGAAGGGCCTTCGCCACGCCCTTGAAGAACAAGACGAGCTTGGCACTGGGTTGGAGGTTCTCGTCGGAGGGATACCCGAGATCCTGCATCCCCAGCTGCGCCAGCTCCCTGTCAATGTCTGTGGCAGCGTTCACAAGACTCTCCGTCCAGTGCTCCACAGTTTCCCTGAAGGCATTTTGGGTGGCGGCAACACTCTCTAGCAGCGCCTTGTCGGCCTTGATCTCCTCCCTCAAGGCCGCCTCCTGCTTCTTGGCGCTGTCCAATGTCTTGGCCAAAGCGGTCAGCTTCAATTCAAGACCCATGTTCGAGTCCTTGGCGGCGCTGAGCTCTTTGCTCTTCTCGGCGAGAGCGGCCTCCAGCTACGCCACCTTCGTCTCCAACTCCTTCTTGGTGGCCTCGGCGGCGGCGGCAACATCCTCTGCTTGCTTGAGGGCTCCGACGAGTTTTTCCTCGCGCACAGCGAGCTCCTCCTCGTGGGCGTCAAGATTAACCTTCCGTTGCGCCAGCTCGCCCTCCTCAGCGGATAGCTTCACGCCGGCAAGGCGCTGGTGCTCTTCGATTTCAGCTTTTTCGAGGAGGAAGGCCTTCTGCGCTTCGTCGAGTTGCTCCCGCTCCTCTGCCAAGGACCGACGAGCTTCCTGGTGGAAGCCCCGGATCTCCTCCGCGTGCTTCTCGATGTCTGCTCCCGCCTTCGTGACAAGCGCCTCGCGGGACTCCAGCTTTGCTTGCCGCGTGCGGTAGAGCGACACCAGCTTCCGCAGCAGCCGCTCCTCCTCAGGCTCGTTGCTGCTGCTTGGCGCGTCAACCATCGTCAACCCAGCAGAGGCGAGCACCTCCCCGTCGAAGGTCTCTCCCTCGACCGGCGCCCTGGAGCTTGACGCCCAGGGGAGGTTGATGAAGACGTCATCGCCGGCCTTCAAGTAGACGCCCAGCTGGGGCTCCTCGGAGCTTGGCGCTGCGGCTTCAGCGGACGGGTCGGCGGTCGGCATAGCGCCTGGCGCTCCTGTGGCCTCTGGGCCGTCAGTACGATCGCCAGACCCCCTCGCCAGTTGCTGCGGCGGCAGCCTTGGCGGCCTCGGCGCCGGTGGGATCGCCAGCGCCGGCTGCTTCTTCGGTGGCGACCTCGGTCTCCATCTGCTCCACAGCAGATGGGTTTGACAGCCGGCAAGGGGAGAAGAGTCAAGAAAAATCCAGCAAAAACCCAGGAAGATCAAGAGAAGAAGGACCCAAGGGAAGTTTTGCAGCAAAAGGATTACCTGTGCCAGTTTCTGCAGTCAGGTTTTCCGCCGTCGGAGGGCCGCTTGCGCTGTCCCTTGCCGGAGAACCCTCCCTTGCCGGAGACTTCTCCCTTACCGGAAAGCCCTCCCTCGCCGGAGGACTCTCCCTTGGCTCCTGGTGGGGCTTCTCGGCTCCTACACAAATCAACAAGCAGATATCAGCAAAGACAAGTACCCATGCGCGCCTCGCAGCGGAAAGTAAATCATACACTTACGCTGGGGGCTGCTCTGGAGAAAAGTCGCCGGGTCCGGCAAGGTTGTCTCGGGCGCGCCACCTGCTGTCGCAGTAGGCTCGTCCTCGATTACGATCACCGGGACCTTAGCTCTCTTTGCCGCTCTCTGGGCCAGAGTCCTAAAGAGGAACAAGTTCAGAGTCAAGCAAATGAGATATAAGAAAAACAGCAAGAGAAGCTTACTCTTCTTCTTCTTCCTTGTCGGAGCTGAATGCGGAGAAGTCGAAGTCCGACACGCGCCCGGCGCGAGGAGGCGGAGGAGAAGCTTCCCTTTGCCGCTTGGCGGGAGCAGTGGCGGTGGTCTGAGACGACCCCGCTCCAGCTGCTGGTGCGGCATCAGCAGCGGCAGGAACTGAAGCGGTGGTCCGGCTAGATCCCGCTCCAGTTGCCGTTGCAGCATGAGGCGCTCCCGCGGCAACGGTGTTTGCCGCGGTGGAGCGTGTCACGCGGCGCGGCGACTATTGACCCGCTTGCCGCTCCGCTACATCATCGACCTTGCGGAGGCGCCTTCTTGGTGGGGATGAAGGTTCTGCTTGCGGCGAGCTGCCCGAAGATGAGGAGGAAGAGGAGTGGATTTCCAGCGAGCCGCTCGTGTCCTTGGCGGGCTCGCTCGGCTCGGCGTCACGCCCGGCAAGCTTCTTCTTGCCAGCGGGCTCCTCTCGCTCGGCACGGCTTGCCGCTTCTGCTGCATCTGCCTCCTCCACGGTGAATCCAAAATCGCCCATGGCTGCGGCTGCCGCTGCCTCTTCCAGCCTAGTGGCAATGAGCGCCATCTCTGCATCGGTGGTGTCGCGGGTGAGGCTGTCCTTCTCGTTGGAGCGGATCGGAACTTCCACCAAGTCATTGAAGAACTGCTGCACGACGTCGTCCGCAGGCTCCTGCCAAGTTGGCACAATTCCATGCGAGTCGCACAGTGGCATCATTGCACGGATGCGGTCGAGCGAGGAATTGTTGCACAGCGGAACGACACCCCCCGGCAACCTAAAAACTTCGGGATGTTGGGGGTCATACTTGAACAGCTCTTGCAGCATCGCGTTGAGCTCCAGGACAGTGAAGTTGAAGTTGAGGCCCGGCCGCAGCTTCATAATATCTGCCGCGTTCTTGAACTCCCAAGCGGGTCTCCCCCGTTCCTGCAGGGGGGCAATGCGGCGGCAAAGAAAGTCTGCGCCAACAGCGCCTACAGTAAGCCCGGCAAGACTGAGGCGTAGGATCCTGGTGACGGCAATCTTCAGCCTGTCGTCTTCCGGGGCCACGTCGCTCCAATCGCTGCCGCGTGCTACTGGGGTTGGGCGCCGGGCGGTGAATGGCTGCGGGTTCTCCTCGTCAATCCAGCACCAATCTGCTCTCCACTCCTCCCACTTGCCGCGGAACTCTCCCTCCAGATAGGTTTCTTTCTTGCCGGCCCTCGAGATCCAGGCGATTCCACCGGATAATGGCACCCCTCTCTCTACTCGGGGTATGAAGAAATGGCGAAAGAGGGCTACACTGGGGTGGACTCCGACAAAGTTTTCGCAGAGATGTGCGAAAACCGCCATGGTCAGAACGGCATTGGGGGTGAAGTCAAGGAGGTGGAATCCGTAGGTATTCATGATGTCGCAGAAGAATTCAGAGAAAGGCGGGCAGAGCCCGCAGTAGAAGAACAATGCGAAGAAAGGGTATCCGTTTGGGGCCTTCTTCCAAGCGGCGGCGGGGAGTACCTTCGTGCGCGGATGCGTGCGCGTCTCCGTCGACCAGAAGAGGTAGTAGTTCTCCCTCAGCTCCTTCGCAGCAAGCTTGGGGGGGAAGACGGCCCGCTCCTTCCGCAGCGCCGCAAGCCGCTGCGCCTCGGTCGACTTCACGACCTTCCCCTTGTCAGCTTTTGGAGCCATGATGGAAGTGGTGGATGAGGTCGACGGTGTTGGTGGTGCTGGTGGCGATGGGGGGGCAGAGCGCTGCTCTCTCTTTCTCAGCTTTGGGAAGGCGAGGGAGCGGTGGAGATTTCTGAGATTGGAAGCAGCAACCGGCGAATGGGCGAACTACCCCTGTTCCCCCTGCTTATAAAGGGGGAGGGGGCGGACGTTCCGCATTTCCGAATAAAGAAACCACCCACGATCTCTCCCACGACGCCGCATTCAACGCGTGCCGTTCAGGGAGGGCGCGGCGGATACGGAGAGAGATACGGCGTAACCTAGGCCGCGCGTGCCCGTGCCCTGTTTTGGGCCTGGCCCAACAGCGCTCGGCACCGTGTATGGCCCAGGCCCGGGGGCTCCTGTCGGTGTACTAGAGTAGGGGTACCCTAGTATCCCGAACTTGTGCACGGGCAGTCGCAGCATCCCGCGGCAAGGCTTGTCGGGTGACCGCCAAGGTCCTCCGTGGATCCTTTGGAGCCATTCAAGAACAAAGTATCCAACCAAGACACCACAAGACCCCAGCAAGAGGAGCTTGCCGGGAAGGCCAACCAAGGCAAAGCGTTTAAGGAGACAAGACCCCGGCAAGAGGAGCTTGCCGGGAAGGCCAACCAAGGCACCTCAAGGAACTTGCTGCGGCGCGCCTCGCGTCCCGGCAAGGCCCGGTGAGCGAAAAGCTCCCGGACGCGACAAGACAACGACCGCGGCAAGGCACTTGCCACGGCAAGGCGCTTGCCGCGGCAAGCCACCACTCTGTACCCGCGCTCCAGCACATCTACCAACGTGTCGCTCTGGGACCCTTCCGGGCGTGCGTGGCAGGAGGCTGTGCAGCCAGCGGTGCGCAGTGGCAAGCGGCGCTGACAAGATTGCCATCGTGGCGAGTGGTGGCGTCCTTGACGGTCCCTTTTGCACTGTTTAGGCGACACAGACGGGCATTTAATGCCCTTGTCCCCTGCCGTCGGGGTTAGGTATGATACACTGTAGCAGGTAGCTGTACCTACCACAGCACCTTTCCATTTTTACCCTTCGTATCCGTTGCCACCTGTCGGTGACCCCTTGAGCATATAAAAGGAGGCCCGTACGCAACATAGGGGGGGTTAGCTAGTTCAGAGAACACTCACGCTCGGTCTCGTTAGCCGCTGGTGTGTACTGTAGCACTCCGCGCTCCCGAGCAAGAACTCAATACAAACCACAAAGCAGGAGTAGGGTTTTACGCATCCGTGCGGCCCGAACCTGGGTAAACTGCTCGTGTGCTTCACCTCGATCCGCTCTTTGCACGACCTCCGCCCCCGCCGAACCGAAAGGGACTCGGTCCGCCGGTCCCATAGGTGTTCGTGGATTAGTCCCCCGACAAAGGGTCAAGTCAATCACATCATTCTCCTAATGATGTGATCCCATTAATCAAATAACAACTCTTTGTCTATGGTTAGGAAACATAACCATCTTTGATTAACGAGCTAGTCAAGTAGAGGCATACTAGTGACACTTTGTTTGTCTATGTATTCACACATGTATTATGTTTCCGGTTAATACAATTCTAGCGTGAATAATAAACATTTATCATGAAATAAGGAAATAAATAATAACTTTATTATTGCCTCTAGGGCATATTTCCTTCAGTATGTAGATGCACTCCTTTCTCCCTCGTTGCTAGATGACTCCATAGATTGATCTTGGTGATGCGTAGAAAATTTTAAAATTCTGCTATGTTCCCCAACAGTAGTATCAGAGCCAGGTTTATGTGTAGTTTCTATGCACGAGTAGAACACAAAGAAGTTGTGGGCGTCGATATTGTCAATTTGCTTGTCGTTACTAGTCTTATCTTGATTCGGCAGCATCGCGGGATGAAGCATCCCGGATCGACCTTACACGTACGCTTACATGAGGCTGGTTCCACCGATTGCCATGCACTAGTTGCATAAGGTGGCTGGCGGGTGTCTATCTCTCCCACTTTAGTCGGATCGGATTCGATGAAAAGGGTCCTTATGAAGGGTAAATAGAAATTGGCATATCACGTTGTGGTTTTGGCGTAGGTAAGAAACGTTCTTGCTAGAAACCTATAGCAGCCACGTAAAAACTTGCAACAACAATTAGAGGACGTCTAACTTATTTTTGCAGCATGTGTCGTGTGATGTGATATGGCCAAAAGGATGTGATGAATGATATATGTGATGTATGAGATTGATCATGTTCTTGTAATAGGAATCACGACTTGCATGTCGATGAGTATGACAACTGGCAGTAGCCATAGGAGTTGTCTTTATTTATTTATGACCTGCGTGTCAACATAAACGTCATGTAATTACTTTACTTTATTGCTAAAGCATTAGCCATAGTAGTAGAAGTAATAGATGACGAGACAACTTCAAGAAGACACGATGATGGAGATCATGATGATGGAGATCATGGTGTCATGTCGGTGACAACGATGATCATGAAGCCCCGAAGATGGAGATCAAAAGGAGCAAATGATATTGGTCATATCATGTCACTATTTGATTGCATGTGATGTTTATCATGTTTTACATCTTATTTGCTTAGAACGACGGTAGCTTAAATAAGATGATCCCTCGTAATAATTTCAAGAAAGTGTTCCCCCTAACTGTGCACCATTGCGAAGGTTCGTTGTTTCGAAGCACCACGTGATGATCGGGTGTGATAGATTCTAATGTTCGAATACAACGGGTGTAAGCCAGATTTACACACGGAATACACTTAGGTTGACTTGACGAGCCAAGCATGTACAGACATGGCCTCGGAGCACAGAAGACCGAAAGGTCGAGCATGAGTCGTATAGAAGATACGATCAACATGAAGATGTTCACCGATGTTGACTAGTCCGTCTCACGTGATGATCGGACACGACCTAGTTGACTCGGATCATGTTTCACTTAGATGACTAGAGGGATGTCTATCTGAGTGGGAGTTCATTGAATAATTTGATTAGATGAACTTAATTATCATGAACTTAGTCTAAAATCTTTACACTATGTCTTGTAGATCAAATGGCCCACGCTAATGTTGCCCTCAACTTCAACGCGTTCCTAGAGAAAACCAAGCTGAAAAGATGATGGCAGCAACTATACGGATTGGGTCCGGAACCTGAGGATCATCCTCATAGCTGCCAAGAAAGATTATGTCCTAGAAGCACAAAGTATGGACTTTGACTGACTTGCCCGTTGAGCGGGGAGCCATAGAAAATAAATGGATCTTTAAGAAGAAGACAGACGCGGATGGTAATGTGACCATCGATAAAGCTCGGCTTGTTGCTAAGGGTTATCGACAAGTTCAAGGGGTTGACTACGATGAGACTTTCTCACCGGTAGCGAAGCTGAAGTCCGTCCGAATCATGTTAGCAATTGCCGCATTCTATGATTATGAGATATGGCAAATGGACGTCAAAACGGCATTCCTTAATGGTTTCCTTAAGGAAGATTTGTATATGGCAGCCGGAAGGTTTTGTCGATCCTAAGAATGCTGACAAGGTGTGCAAGCTCCAACGCTCGATTTATGGGCTGGTGCAAGCATCTCGGAGTTGGAACATTCGCTTTGATGAGATGATCAAAGCGTTTGGGTTTATGCAGACTTAGGGAGAAGCCTGCGTTTACAAGAAAGTGAGTGGGAGCTCTGTAGCATTTCTCATATTATATGTAGATGACATACTTTAGATGGGAAATGATATAGAGCTTTTGGACAGCATTAAGGCCTACTTGAATAAGAGTTTTTCAATGAAGGACCTTGGAGAAGCTGCTTATATATTGGGCATCAAGATCTATAGAGATAGAAAGACGCCTCATAGGTCTTTCACAAAGCACATACCTTGATAAGATATTGAAGAAGTTCAATATGGATCAGTCTAAGAAGGGGTTCTTGCCTATGTTGCAAGGTGTGAAATTGAGCTCAGCTCAATGTCCGACCACGGCAGAAGATATAGAAGAGATGAGTGTCATCCCCTATGCCTCAGCCATAGGTTCTATTATGTTTGCCATGCTGTGTACCAGACCTGATGTAAACCTTGCCGTAAGTTTGGTAGGAAGGTACCAAAGTAATCCCGGCAAGGAACACTGGACAGCGGTCAAGAATATCCTGAAGTACCTAAATAGGACTAAGGAAATGTTTCTCGTTTATGGAGGTGACGAAGAGCTCGTCGTAAAAGGTTACGTCGACGCTAGCTTCGACACAGAACTGGATGACTCTAAGTCACAAACCGGATACGTGTATATTTTGAATGGTGGGGTAGTAAGCTGGTGCAGTTGAAAGCAGAGCGTCGTGGAGGGATCTACATGTGAAGTGGAGTACATGGCAGCCTCAGAGGCAGCGCATGAAGCAATTTGGGTGAAGGTGTTCATCACCGACCTAGGAGTCATACCCAATGCGTCGGGGCCGATCAAGCTCTTCTGTGACATCATTGGAGCTATTGCACTTGCCAAGGAGCCCAGGTTTCACAAGAAGACAAGGCACATCAAGCGTCGCTTCAACTCCATTCGTGAAAATGTTCAAGATGGAGACATAGATATTTGTAAAGTACATACGGACCTGAATATAGCAGATCCGTTGACTAAACCTCTCCCTAGAGCAAAACATGATCAACACCAGAATTCCATGGGTGTTCGATTCATCACAATGTAACTAGATTATTGACTCTAGTGCAAGTGGGAGACTCTTGGAAATATGCCCTAGAGGCAATAATAAAAGGATTATTATTATATTTCCTTGTTCATGATAATTGTCTTTTATTCATGCTATAATTGTGTTATCCGGAAATCATAATACATGTGTGAATACTTAGACACCAACATGTCCCAAGTAAGCCTCTAGTTGACTAGCTCGTTGATCAACAGATAGTCATGGTTTCCTGACTATGGACATTGGATGTCATTGATAACGAGATCACATCATTAGGAGAATGATGTGATGGACAAGACCCAATCCTAAACATAGCACAAGATCGTATAGTTCGTTTGCTAGAGTTTTCCAATGTCAAGTATCTTTTCCTTAGACCATGAGATCGTGTAAATCCCGGATACCGTAGGAGTGCTTTGGGTGTACCAAACGTCACAACGTAACTGGGTGACTATAAAGGTATACTACGGGTATCTGCGAAAGTGTCTGTTGGGTTGACACGGATCAAGACTGGGATTTGTCACTCCGTATGACGGAGAGGTATCTCTGGGCCCACTCGGTAATGCATCATCACAATGAGCTCAAAGTGACCAAGTGTCTGGTTATGGGATCATGCATTACGATATGAGTAAAGTGACTTGCCGATAACGAGATTGAATGAGGTATTGGGATACCGACGATCGAATCTCGGGCAAGTAACGTACCGATTGACAAAGGGAATTGTATACGGGGTTGCTTGAATCCTCGACATCGTGGTTCATCCGATGAGATCATCGAGGAGCATGTGGGATCCACCATGGGTATCCAGATCCCGCTGTTGGTTATTGACCGGAGAGCCTTCTCGGTCATGTCTACATGTCTCCCGAACCCGTAGGGTCTACACACTTAAGGTTCGGTGACGCTAGGGTTGTAAGGAAGACTTGTATGTGATTACCGAAAGTTGTTCGGAATCCCGGATGAGATCCTGGACGTCACGAGAAGTTCCGGAATGGTCCGGAGGTAAAGATTTATATATGGGAAGTTGTCATACGGACGCCGGAAAGGTTCGGGGGCATATCGGTATTGTAACGGGGCCACCGGAGGGGTTCCGGGGGTCCACCGGGAGGGGCCACCTCTTCCGGGGTGGCCTTATGGGCTGTATGGAGAAGGGAACCAGCCCAAGTGGGCTGGGGCGCCACACCCCCTAGGGCCCATGCGCCTAGGGTTGGGGGAAACCCTAAGGGGGCGCCCCCTTGCTTGGGGGGCAAGCCCCCCTCCCCTTGGCCGCCGCCCCCCTAGGAGATTGCATCTCCTAGGGCCTCCCCCCGAGGCCCCCTAAATATAGTGGGGGGAAGCAAGGGCCTCAAACCCACGCCTTTGGTGCCTCCCTCTCCCTCTCCAACACCTCCTCTCCATAGAGCTTTGCGAAGCCCTGCCGGAGTACTTCAGCTCCACCACCACCACGCCGTCGTGCTGCTGCTGGAGCCATCTTCCTCAACCTCTCCTTCCCCCTTGCTGGATCAAGAAGGAGGAGACATCATGCTGACCATACGTGTGTTGAACGCGGAGGTGCCATCCATTCGGCGCTAGGATCTCCGGTGATTTGGATCATGTCGAGTACAACTTCCTCATCCCCGTTCTTTGAACGCTTCCGCGCATGATCTACAAAGGTATGTAGATGCAATCCGATCACTCGTTGCTAGATGAACTCATAGATGGATCTTGGTGAAACCGTAGGAAAATTTTTGTTTTCTGCAACGTTCCCCAACATGATCTAGCTTTGCCGCCGAATAGTGCCCTAGAGGCCGCACCCGCATCGGCTCTGACCCTTAGTCCGGAGCCAACCGTGCCGATCGAGGATAGGCGGTTGGACGCCGCCTCGGGGGCTGCGATCCCAACGGCGGTTGAGCCGAACACCAGCCCCGTATTCTGCGGGACTCGTGACTCCAAGGAGTCGGACTCCTCTCCGGACTCCGAACCCTCCACACCCCTGCCAATCGAATCCGATTGGGCGCCGAGCATGGAGTTCACTGCCGCAGACATCTTTCAGCACTCGCCTTTCGGCGATATCTTGAAGACACCGAAGTCTCTCTCTTTATCAGGAGAGCCCTGGCCGGACTACGGTCAGCAAGGTTGGGGTACAGACGATGAAGAAATTCAAAGCCCACCCACCACCCACATTGTAGCCACTATCGACGACCTAACCGACATGCTTGAAGTCGACTCCGAACACATCGACGATATAGAGGCCGATGAAGGAGACGATGAAGAACCAGCGCCTGTTGGGCCCTGGAACGCCACCTCATCATATGACGTATACACGGTGAACGCACCAAAAGATGATGACGAGGAGCGGAAGGACGCACCGAAGGCTTGTTCCCTCGAAAAGCAGTCAAAACGGCGACGCATGCGCCGCCCCAAATCCCGCCTCGACAGAAATAGCGATCACACAGACCCAGCACTGGAGCAGGGCGAACCGCTGCCGGACAACGGCAATTTGGATGTTCACACCGGATAATGGCCCGGACAACATAACGCCGGACAGGCACCCGGAGCATCAGAATGCCCGCAAAAGGCTCATTGCCACCGCGAGGAGCCTTAAAAAGTAGAAGCGAAGGCTCAAGGCCGCGCAAAACACACTCCAATTCAGATGGAGTAAAATACTCAATACAACAGCAATGTACGGCGACAATCGCCCCTCAAAGAGCTACCCAAAGCGGAAGCTACTACCTGAATTCGATGAGGAGGCCTCCGACCCCCCACAACCAAATATCAAAGTAGCCACCCGGTCGGATAGACGACCCCTCTATCAACACATAATGGCATACAACGCCGCTCACAATACAACACGTGACCCATGCGAGGGCTTGCACCCAAAGGACGGCACAACAAGATCCATTTATGGACCACGCAGGCGCGCCCCAGCATACAATGCAACACAACAAACATCCGAACAACATGGCACACCCAGCTACAGGGGTGCCGCACATCCCCTATGTTTCACCGATGAGGTGCTAGACCATGAATTTCTAGAGGGATTCAAGCCCGTAAACATAGAGGCATATGACAGAACAACAGACCCGGGGGTCTGGATTTTGGACTACATCCTTCATATCCATATGGCTCGAGGAGATGATCTCCACGCCATCAAGTACTTACCCCTCAAGCTCAAAGGGCCAGCTCGTCACTGGCTCAAAGGCCTCCCCAAAAGCTCCATTGGAAGTTGGGAAGAGCTCAAAGACGCCTTTCAGGCAAATTTTCAAGGGACTTATGTCCGACCTCCGGATGCGGATGATCTGAGTCATATAACTCAGCAGCCCGGAGAGTCAGCCCGAAAGCTTTGGAATAGGTTTCTTACTAAAAAGAACCAGATTGTCGACTATCCGGACGCCGAAGCCTTAGCGGCTTTCAAGCATAGCGTCCGTGACGAATGGCTCGCCAGACACCTCGGCCAAAATAAGCCGAGAACAATGGCCGCATTAACTAACCTCATGACCCGCTTTTGCACGGGTGAGGACAGCTGGCTAGCCAGATGCAGCACTAGCGATCCCAACACATATGAAGTTAGAGATGGAAACGGGAAATCACGGCGCAATAGCAATAACAAACGCCGGAATAAAGAAGACAGCACGAAGGGCACGGTAGTAAACGCCGGATTCAAAGTCTCTCGGCCAGGCCAAAAGCCACCCCCTAAAGGCACCAGGGATGAACTGTCCAGCCTCAACAAAATTCTGGACCAAGTATGTCAGATCCATAGTACCCCTGGCAAACCTGCCAATCATACCCACAGAGAATGTTGGGTCTTCAAGCAGTCCGGCAAGCTCAACGCCATACACAAGGGGGAGGATACACCAAGTGAAGACGAGGACGAACCTCCCAAGCGAGACACGGGGGAACAAAAGAAATTTCCACCCGAAGTCAAAACAGTAAACGTGTTACACGTGATCAAGGGAAAAAGCAATGCGGCACTCCCAGAAAAATATACCCAAGCGCCTATCACCGCGAAGTCCTGCCACTGGTCATCTCAACCGATCAGTTTCGACCATCACGATTACTCAGCAAGTATCCGACACGCAGGATGGGCCGCCCAGGTGTTAAACCCAGTAATTGGCGGATATCACTTCACACGAGTATTGATGGACGGCAGCAGTAGGCTAAACCTAATATATCAGTATACAATCCGTGGGATGGGGTTAGACCCAACACAAATTCGCCATAACAACAATACCTTTAAAGGAGTAACGCCAGGCCCATGGGCTCGTTGCATGGGCTCCCTCCTATTCAGTCATATTCGGCTCCCTCGATAACTTCCGTCATGAGCATTTAACTTTCCAAATCACTTCGTTCCAAAGTGGCTATCAAGCACTGCTCAGACGCGAAGCTTTCACTCGCTTTAATGCAATACCACACTACGCCTCCCTTACACTCAAGATGCCCGGTCCATGAGGCATCATTTCAGTGCACGGAAGTATCAAGCGATCTCTGCGCGCCGAAGAGAGTGAGGCTGCCTTGGCAGCCGCACACTAAAGGCGCCCGGACCAATGAAAGCATCCAATAGGTCGTCAAGACCTCAGACACAACTAATCGAGTCCGGCGCCACTACTTATACCGCATAAATGGTCACACCCCTATTTTTCAATACAAGGGGCTCCACGCACGCAGACAAGTGCCAATTTCTCCTCCTCTTGAATTACACATGGTTTCTTTAGAAAACTATCTTTTTCCACGACCACCTTTTCACCCAAATTCCTCTCTTTTACAGACGATCATCGTGCTACACCCGTCCAGGATACGGCACAATGGAGACACAGGCGCATATGTGCAGCAGGGACCCGTCCCAAGGATTCTTTTTAGTTTAAGATCCTGCATAAACCTTTTTTACTGTCTCTTGTTGATACATATCCACCGTTGAGAAGGATGCTAACATCTTGGCATGTGGCCATGCCAGAACAATGCATGTACCTGGACACAAGGGGCTTCTTTCAAAGGCCATTTTTAGGCCCAGTTTATACCACAAAGACCGAATACCTTAAGGAGTGTTCCATGACGCGAGTTTGGCCCTATATGCATCAGCTCCGAATCATTGTCTTTGGTCAAATGTTGGGTTTGCCCGGCTCCTGTGTTTTGGTGCCTTATGTTCCGCTTTACTGGCTAAGGTAGCACCAGGAGAACTATTGCGATTGTGCCCTGGTTCATCCGTACGAGCACCTTAGTAGAGAAAGGCGAAAACTGACTGTCATGATATAGCGTGAGACTGGTCAACCACTTGACGACCTATGGGAATGTTAGAATTCCCCCACCTTAACGAAGGGCCGTTTCCCGGCCAGGCATGTACGCACCCCGGGATCGGGAGAGTGCGGAGCCACCAGGGGCTATCTAGTAGCCCCACTCTCAAACTCCTATGGCTAAGTGAAAGTCTTAAAGCATTATAGTCTGGTTGCCTCGCTCGCTCCGCTATCACCTCCTTTATAGGACCAAGACGTTTGGTTAAGTGTGAACGCGTGTCTTTGTGAACACCCCCGCATTATATGCGTGGGGGTTGAAGCCGACGACTGCAATCTTTCAGGTTATATACATGTATACATAAACGGCCGCCCAGGAGGCATCATATTACTTTCCGGCAAAAGTATAAAAGTAGCCGTATGAAAATTTATAAAAGCATTTCGCTTACAATGAGATTACATATCACTCAAACATAATATTTTTTGAGCACTGGGTCTCTATGAAACGAGCACCCTCAAGAACTTCCTCAAAGTAGTGCTCCGCAGCCCTTCGACCTATGGCCGAATCCCGCGCTGAAATAGTGGTAGCATCCATCTCCGCCAGGTTTGCTTTAACACGGGCAAAGGCCATTCGTGCGCCTTCTATACACGCCGACCTCTTCATCGCATTAATGCGCGGCACCACGTCAAGGAACTGCTGCACCAAGCCAAAATAGTTGTTCGGTTTTAGCCTTTTCGGCCATAGCTGATCCACAACAGACCTCATGGCGAGTCCGGACAACCTATTCAGTTCGGCCCATTCGGGTAGTTGGTCAGACAACGAAAGTGGACGCTCGGGAGAATGGAATTGTGTCCAAAACAGCTGGTCCACTTCACGGTCCGTCTGACCCTTGAAGTACTTGGCCGCATCAGCAGCGCTCGCCGCCAAATCCATATACTTATCCTCCGAACTCCACAGCCGATCCAGAGGGGCATACCGTGGATCTCCGAACTTCCTCTGCAACATAAAGGGTTTCCCACCTACAATATCCTCGGCTTCCTGCAGCTCCTCCTTCTTTGCCCTCATAGCAGAGCGGAGGTCTTTTCCCGTTGCATCAGCCTTCTCGAGGTCCGATGCTTTCGTCTGGTTTTCCTTTTCAAGAACCCGGCAACGGTCGACGGCGGCTTTTAATTCTATGGCCATATTGGCCATCTTATCTCGGCTCTCACCATGGGCGGCCTTCTCGGCTCGCAACTCTTTGGCCGCCTTCAAAGCAGCCGCATTATCCAATTTCGCTTGTTCCTTGGCTCGGGCAAGTTCCGCCCGCAAGGCTTCAACAGTGGCAGCTCCATCTGCAGTCATAACATGTTAAACATACTGGCTTCATGCTGCTCTCACTATGCGGCGTTTACTAGATAATAACACTTACCCTGCGCCTCGTCAAGCCTTTTGTTAACAAGCTCGATGTCGGCGTCTGCCGCATCCAATTGCCGTCTTAAATGAGCAAACTCGCTAATCCGGCTAGCCACCGAAGCTTCCATCACCTGCTCATAGAGGCAGTATGGTTACTACCTGGGATTATGATCCTCTGATCGTTGACGTTCCCAACGACAACCAGAGTCTCAGGGGCTACTATCTACACAGGGCACACTTAGCATGTGCAGGGTTATTATACATTATTTTACATACCTCAAAACCTGTCAGTAGACTCATAAAAACTTTATGCAATCCGCTTTCGGCGGACAAGATTCTCTCCATCACCGTATTCATCAGCACACGGTGTTCATCTGAGATGGCCGCTCGCCCCACCAACTCCCTCAGAACATCCGACCGCACACTAGATGGTGCCGGACTCATTTGTTTGCTCTATTCGGGAGCCGGACACTGGGAACTTCGGGGGTCGATGGGATTATCTTCTAGCCTCGCCGGACTCGGAGAGGCCCTCCACGACGACACTTCAGGGTTGCCCGCTTCCAGAGCGGAGGAGTCCGGAGGAGGCGTTTCACTCTCCATCATCTCTGGAAGAAGATCCCCCGAAGACGAGCTCATTTGAGAGGGGCTAAGGCCCGAACTGCAAAGATACATGCAGTGGTTATCTTCTCAGAAGAAAAGACGACATATCTGTACTATTAAGGTATTTTGGGTCACTTACGACTCGTGGGAGAATTGATCCCCCCGCGGACTTTGTGCGGAAACCGCACCCCCCGGGGTAGGACCCTCTGTGGGAGACTTCTTCTCCCGTTTGGAAGCTTCGGCTTCCGAATCCCCAGACGCAATCCTTTTCCTCTTCTGGTCGTCTTCCTTCATGGAGACGCTCGCTCCCTCGGCTAGAGCGGCCAGCGTTTCGGGCCCGCGACCGCCCGCATTTTCCTTCAAGGGCTCCGGGCAAGGTGTGGTCTGGAGCATCTTTTCCAATATCGGATTTTCCAAACCCTCAGGGAGGGGGGCCGAGCACCGAATCAACTTCGCCTTCGTTAGCCAGTCCTGGTCAAAAAGAGAGGTAGTACGCTCGGTCTGAAGATGCCTTACCTGTTCGGCGGCACGGTTGCTACTCAGGCCCACGTCCTCGGTAATTTCCGGACACTCCACTTGAGGTCCGAAGAACAACTTGTACATCTCCTCGTGCGTCAGGCCGAGGAAGTTTCGAATGGCGCTCGGTCCCTCGGGATTGAACTCCCACAAGCGAAGAGGCCGGCGTTTGCAAGGCTGGACTTGACGAACCAGTATAACTTGTGTTACCGCGACCAAACTGAAATCTCCATTAAAGAGATCTTGAATGCGGCTTTGCAGTATAGGCACATCCTTGGCCGGACCCCAGCTCAATCCTCTGCTAATCGATGACATCAATTGTGGAGGAGGGCCCGGGCGGAAAACGGGGGCGGCCGCCCACTTGGCACTTCTAGGAGCCATGATGTAGAACCACTCCTGTTGCCACAATTCAGACACCTCTGGAATGAAACCTTTGGGCCATGCAGCTCCCGTCATCTTGCATATTGAGGCACCTCCACACGCCGCATGTTGCCCCTCGATCATCTTCGGCTTTACTTCAAAAGTGTTGAGTCATAGGCCAAAGTGAGTGGTAACCCGGAGGAAGGCCTCGCACACAACAATAAATGTCGTGATATGAAGAAAGGAGTCCGGAGCTAGATCATGGAAATCTAGCCTGTAGTAAAACATCAAGCCTCTGACAAAAGGATCCAATGCAAGGCCTAGACCTCAGAGGAAGTGGGAGACAAACATGACGCTCTCG
>NC_041388.1:667078878-667090685 GCF_002162155.2 Triticum dicoccoides | reverse complement strand
CGGGGAGGCAGCCGATGTAGAATCTCGGCGGTCAGATATCTGGCCTCCCTCAACTTTTTGATGTCTTCTTCCGTAATGGAGGAAGGCACCCATTGGCCTTGAAGGCTAGATTCGGACATGACTGAAGGTTCGGAGCTCCCGACCTGAACTTTGGGCATTTGAGCTTGAGGTGGGAGAAAGATTTGATTGAGCATAGGAGGGAAAAATAAAAAGCCTCGTCCCTTTATAAAGAGGCGAACATTAAGTGTCCTCTCCGTGTCCGTTTGGACTTGCCTATAATCTAGGAGTCCTAGAAACGGTTGGGTTACCTACGCCCATATTGATGAGAATCCCGGAATAAGGGGACACGATCTCTGCTTTGACAAGACGTGCCAAGGAAACCGCCTCGCATGACGCGTTGAGGTGGGATAATGAAACGACTCGGATAAAAGCTTGGCCGTGGTGTGTCGCACTATGGAATACGTTAGCAGATTAGATTTGTGTAAATATTATTCTCTCTATGGCAATATGTGGAAAACTTATTTTGCAGAGCCGGACACTATCTTTGTGTTTAAAATCTTCTATAAAGTACTTGGAGGAAGAACCCGCCTTGCAATGCCGAAGACAATCAACGTGCCGGACTCGTCGTCATTGAAGCCTGGTTCAGGGCCTACTGAGGGAGTCCTAGATTAGGGGGTGTTCGGATAGCCGAACTATACCTTCAGCCGGACTCCTGGACTATGAAGATACAAGGTTGAAGACTCCGTCCCGTGTCCGGAAGGGACTTTCCTTGGCGTGGAAGGCAAGCTTGGTGATACGGATGTTCAGATCTCCTACCATTGTAACCGACTCTATGTAACCCTAACCCTCTCCAGTGTCTATATAAACCGGGGGGTTTTAGTCCGTAGGACAACATACACATCAACAACCATACCATAGGCTAGCTTCTAGGGTTTAGCCTCTCCAATCTCATGGTAGATCTACTCTTGTACTACCCATATCATCAATATTAATCAAGCAGGACGTAGGGTTTTACCTCCATCGAGAGGGCCCGAACCTGGGTAAAACTTCGTGTCCCTTGCCTCCTGTTACCATCCGGCCTAGACGCACAGTTCAGGACCCCCTACCCGAGATCCGCCGGTTTTGACACCGACAGCTTGTCTCTTAGGTTCGGAGAAACGTCGAAGAGCCTGCTTGACTGGCTTGAATCCTTTTAGGATATTTTGGTTGTGCTCAGCCAGCCTGCGTGAGATTCCTGGCATGTCTGAAGGGTGCCAGGCAAAAATGTCCCAGTTCTCGCATAGGAACTCTCGCAGTGCGGCGTCGACATCAGGGTTTAGTTGTGCCCCGATGGAAGCTATTCTTGTAGGGTACGTTCGATGGACTTGGAATTTGACTATTTCGTCTGCCGGTTTAAGGGAGGTGGACTTGGATCTTTTATCGAGTATCATGTCGTCCCTGTTCACTGTGAAGCACAGCGCAGATAGTTCCTCGGCCGCTAGGGCTTTGGATAGTGCCTCAAGGGCCAGTGCGACTGTCTTATTTTTGGCGCGGAGTGCTATGTCCGGATCACTAGCAAGAGTGATGATTCCATTGGGCTCGGGCATTTTGAGCTTCATGTACCCGTAATGGGGTATGGCTTGGAAGATTGTAAACGCCTCCCGCCCTAGTAGAGCGTGGTATCCGCTGCTGAACATGGCCACTTGGAATGTAATTTCTTCGGACCTGTAATTATCCGGCGTGCCGAATACCACATCTGGTGTGATTTTCCCAGCACAGCGTGCTTCCTGACTGGGGATGATTCCTCTAAAGGTTGTTCTACTTTGCTCAATGCGGCTCCAGTCTATTTCCATCTTTTGAAGAGTTTCCTCATAGATGAGGTTTAATCCGCTGCCGCCGTCCATGAGTACCTTGGTGAGTCGAAAGCCATCCACGATTGGACTGAGGACCAGTGCGGCTGGTGCTCGGGCTGTTCAGAATTTGGGTTCGTTACTGGCATTGAAGGTAATAGCCGTGTCACTCCAAGGGTTTATTTCTGCTACGTGGCAGATTTCGGCCATGCTGCGGAGTGTTCGCTTGCGTCTATTATTTGATGCGAAGGTCTCAAAGACCGTTAACACCATATTGTTTTCCACGGGATGGTGCTCTGTGGTATTTGGGAGGAGTAGATCCTCACCACTTTTGGCCACCTGCCGGAGTATCCAACATGCTCTAGGGTTGTGTGTTGGTATTGCATCCGCTGTACTATGAATTTTGCAGGGTCCGTTGAGCCATCCCTCCAGTACGGTTCCTTGCCCCATAGAGGGCTTTTGCTTTTTGGTAGTTAACCCAGGTGTATTGTGATAATGCACCCTTTTATTTCGGACTGGGTTTGTATTCAGGGCCGGATTATCCCAAAATTTTATTTCGGTTTTCCAGGCGCTTTCCATCACACAGTACTTTTGTACTATGGACACCAAGTTGGCAAAGCGTGTAATTTTGCAGCGACTTATGGCGTTGAGGATTCCCTTGTCCGTGCAATTATTGCAGAAGAATGAAATTGCGTCTTCCTCGCAGCAGTCCTTTATCCTGTTCATGACCAGGAGGAATCTGGCCCAGTAATGGTGTACTGTTTCTTCGGGCTCTTTCCTAATTTGGGATAGATCGCTTAAGTTTGGGTGGGTGGGTGGAATTGAATCCGAATCCTCAACCAATCTGAGACTCAGGGGCCAAGGAGTTTACGAACTCGGAAGTTTGGATTCTTGGATGTTTTCCGATAAATCTAGCCCGCTGCCTGATTCTAGGTTCAGGCCTTGAGTGACGTCCTCCCCTCTGCGGGTATTCGGCTTGGAGGGATCGGGAATCCGGACATAGCTAGTCCTTAAGATAGATGAAGGGTTGCCGCATTGTTCATCCACCACTGCAACGCGATGGGTGACCTGGGGAGAGTTGATCTCTCTCAGATCGGGTTTAGGCCCAATCTGATCGTAGTCTGTAGCGACTCCCAGGGCGGCGATGCGATCCAAGAGCTCGTTCAGGGAAGAGAGCTCCATTTGATCTAACTGCTCGGCGAGTTCTGAGTTGACGTGAAGATTGCTTTCAATGACCCGAGAAGTCATCGTCGGCGCAGCGGATGAACGGGTGCTCATAAGAAAACAACCTAGCCGGAGAGTTTAGCCGAACTCTCAATGAAAGCACCAATGTCGGTGTCAAAACCGGTGGATCTCGGGTAGGGGGTCCCGAACTGTGCGTCTAGGCCGGATGGTGACAGGAGGCAGGGGACACGATGTTTTACCCAGGTTCGGGCCCTCTTGATGGAGGTAAAACCCTACGTCCTTCTTGATTACTATTGATTATATGGGTAGTACAAGAGTAGATCTACCACGAGATCAGAGAGGCTAAACCCTAGAAGATAGCCTATGGTATGATTGTATGTTATGGTTGTTGTCCTATGGACTAAAACCCTTCGGTTTATATAGACACCGGAGAGGGTTAGGGTTACACAAGGTCGGTTACAAAGGAGGAGATATCCATATCCGTATTTCCTACCTTGCCTTCCATGCCATGTAGAGTCCCATCCAGACACGAGATGAAGTCTTCAATCTTGTATCTTCATAGTCTAACAGTCCGGCCAATGGATATAGTCCGACTATCCGGAGACCCCCTAATCCAGGACTCCCTCAGACCCCCTTATCCTTGAGGGGTCTATACCCATTTTGCGCACTGTGTCCTGATAAAGTAGGTTCAGGCTGTTGCCGCCATCCATAAGGACTCGAGTGACGTGAAATCCGTCAATGATTGGGTCCAGAACTAGTGCGGCGAATCCGCCATGACGGATACTAGTGGGATGGTCCCTGCGATCAAAAGTGATTGGATAGGAGTACCATGGGTTGAACTTTGGGCGACTGGCTCCAGCGCATATACGTCCTTGAGCGCGTGCTTCCGCTCCCTCTTGGGCTGTGGGTTGCGTATATCATGTTCACCGTCCGCACTTGTGGGGGAAACCTCTTCTCTCCTTCGGTGTGTGGCTGCCGGGGCACCTCCTCGTCATTGCTATGTGGCCCCTTGTCCTTGTTTTCGGTAATTAACTTGCCGGCATGCTTGAACACCCAACAATCCCTGTTAGTGTGATTGGCTGGCTTGTCTGGGGTGCCGTGTATTTGACATGAGCGATCGAGTATACGGTCCAAGCTGGACAGACCCGGCGTACTTTGTTTGAATGGCTTTTTCCGCTGACCGGGTTATAGCCTTTGAATCCGGCATTGACTGTCGTATCCTCGGTATTATCGCTGTTAATGCGGCGCTTATGTTTGTTGCGATGTGACCTGCTATTGCCGTCCTTGGTATCCCAAGTACCATGGTTCTTTGATATGTTATTACTGCGAGCCAGCCAGCTGTCTTCTCCCGCACAAAAGCGGGTCATGAGTGTCGTGAGGGCTGCCATAGATTTCGGCTTTTCCTGACCAAGGTGCCCGACTAGCCATTCGTCCCGGATGTTGTGTTTGAAAGCTACTAGGGCCTCTAGATCCGGATAGTCGACGATTTGATTTTTCATTGTTAGGAACCGAGTCCAGAATTGCCTGGCCGATTCTTCTAGCTGCTGAATTATGTGGCTCAAGTCATCGGCATCTGGTGGCCGCACATAAGTGCCCTGAAAGTTGTCGAGGAATGCGGCTTCCAAATCTTCCCAATAGCTAATGGACTCTGTTGGCAACCTGTTAAGCCAATGCCGTGCTGGTCCCTTGAGCTTTAGTGGGAGGTATTTGATGGCGTGTAAGTCATCACCGCGGGCCATGTGGATGTGGAGGAGGAAATCCTCGATCCATACCGCGGGATCTGTTGTGCGGTCGTATGATTCAATATTTACAGGTTTGAAACCTTCTGGGATTTGATGATCCATTACTTCGTCTGTGAAGCATAAGGGGTGTGCGGCGCCTCTGTATTGTGCTATATCGCGACGCAGCTCGAATGGGTCTTGCCGGCTGTGTTCGGCCCGACCGGATTTGCTTTTATTGTATCCGGTGTGACGTTTATCGTCTCGCAGAGTGGCGCGCCCTCGTGATCCGTAGATCGACTTGCATGCTTTGCTTTGTCCTCCAATATGTCTCGCAGGTCTGGCTTATCTCCCCATGCCTTTTTATTTGAATGGCGTCGGGGTGCAGGCTGAGTTTTTGGCTGGAATGCCTTTCTATCGCGGCCATGAGGTGGCCGATCAGCCGCGTCATACGCTTCTTCCTCCAGTCGGGGTAGCAACCTGCACTTTGGGTAAGTCTTGGAGGGGCACTCGAGTTTACATTCCTCGGCCGCGAGGACTTCAGTCCATCTGTCAGCTAGCAGATCCTGATCAGCTTGAAGCTGCTGCTGCTTTTTCTTAAGGCTATTTGCCGTGGCTATAAGCCGGCATTTGAAGCGCTCTTGTTCGACGGGATCCTCTGGCACAGCGAATTCGTCATCACTGAGGCTTGCCTCGTCTTCGGAGGGGGCATGTAATTATCATCCTCCTCCTCTCCATCTGCCGCTCTCTCAGGAGGGCTGGCTCCTCAATCCTCCTGCTCTAAATCTTGCTGGAGGGGATTGTTGTTGTCTTTGGCACTATCCGGAGTATTATTATCTTCTGTACCGGTATCACCACTTTTGCTTTGGTGGGACTTAGAGCGGCGCTGCTGACATCGGCGCTTGGGTTGCTTCTTGGAGGGGTCATCCTTCTTTGGGTGTATCCACCATGTATATATCGTATGATGAGGTGGCTGTCCAATGCCCCATGGGCAGTGGTTCCTCTTTGTCTCCCGCATCGTCGTCCATACCGTCGATATCTTCGGAGTCGAAGTCGAGCATGTCGGTTAAGTCGTCGACAGTGGCTACTAAGTGCGTGGTGGGTGGGCCGTGAATTTCTTAGTCATCCGCATCCCAGTCCTGCCGGACATAGCTCGGCCAGGATCCGCCTAACAAGGATAGAGACCTTAATAAGTTCAGTATGTCGCCAAAGGGCGAGTGCTGAAAAATATCCGCGGAGGTAAACTCCATGATCGGCGCCCAATCGGATTCGATAGGAACGGGCACAGGCGGTTCGGAGTCCGTGGCCGGAGAAGGATCCGGCAGTTTAACAACATGGCTCTCGTGCAAGGTAAGGTCGATGTTTGGCTCAATCGCCGCTGAGGGTAAAGCCTCCGTGGCGGGGTCCATCCACCCGTCCATGGACGGCGCAACTGGCTCTGAATTGAGGGTCGGAGCGGCTACCTGTGCGATCTCCTGAGCACTGTCCGATGGTAGAGCTAAATCGTACTCATCGTGACCGCGTGACGCATAAGGCAGAGGCTCAAATCCGTCGAAGAACAAGTCTCCACGAATATCAGCCGTGTAGTTTAAGCTTCCAAACTTGACCTGGTGGCCAGGGGCGTAACTTTCAATCTTCTCCAGATGGCCAAGCGAATTGGCCCACAGTGCAAAGCCGCCGAACACGAAGATCTGTCCGGGGAGAAAAGTCTCACCCTGGACTACATCGCTATTGATGATAGTAAGAGCCATCAAGCCTAATGGAGACGACACATAGGAACTCTCAATGAAAGCACCAATGTCGGTGTCAAAACCGGCGGATCTCGGGTAGGGGGTCCTGAACTGTTCGTCTAAGGCGGATGGTAACAAGAGGCAGGGGACACAATGTTTTACCCAGGTTTGGGCCCTCTTGATGGACGTAAAACCCTACGTCCTACTTGATTAATATTGATGATATGGGTAGTACAAGGGTAGATCTACCACAAGATCGGAGAGTCTACACCCTAGAAGCTAGCCTATGGTATGATTGTATGTTGTCCTACAGACTAAAATCCTCCGGTTTATATAGACACCGAAGAGGTTAGGGTTACACAAGGTCAGTTACAAAGGAAGAGATACACATATCTGTATTTCCTAGCTTGCCTTCCACGCCAAGTAGAGTCCCATCCGGACACGAGACGAAGTCTTCAATCTTGTATCTTCATAGTCTAACAGTCCGGCCAATGGAGATAGTCCGGTTGTCCGGAGACCCCCTAATCTAGGACTCCCACAATGATGATGATGAATTATTATATCATTTATGAAATAAACCACATATTAGTTTCAACTGGATGGATCCTAGCTAAGTGATCAAGTATATGCCATTTCCATATTACCTCAGGGTGATCAAGTATAATATGGATATGGCATATACTTGATCACTTAGCTAGGATCCACATGCATCGAGTCAGAACTAATCTGCGGTACTTTCACCTAACGATTTAACAACTCATTATAATGTAAAACAATCACTAAATTAAATTGAAAACACAAAATTAAAGTAAAAATAAAAAATAAAACCAAAACACCCCCAAACATTTAGTACCGGTTGGTGTTACCAACCGGTACTAATGTCCTACGCGCACCAGGCCTGGCTCGTGCCACGTGCTGGCACTTTAGCGCCGGTTTGTGATGAATCGGTACTAAAGGGGGGGGGCTTTAGTCCCCACTCTTTTAGTGCCGGTTGTGGAACCGGCACTAAAGCCCCTTACGAACCGGTGCTATAGCCCGATTCTGCACTAGTGCAAGTGGCGGCGCGATACTGGTGAGGGGGGCGGCAGTGCGGCATCCTGTGCTGGTGGCGGTGATGCCATAGTGCGGGAGGTGGCGCAGTGTGATACGTCTCCAACGTATCTATAATTTTTTATTGCTCCATGCTATATTATCTACTGTTTTGGATGTTTATGGGTTTTATTATACACTTTTATATCATTTTTGGGACTAACCTATTAACCCAGAGCCTAGTGCCAGTTTCTGTTTTTTCCTTGTTTTAGCCTATCGCAGAAAAGGAAAACCAAATGGAGTCCAATTGACCTGAAATTTCACGGAACTTACTTTTGGATCAGAAGAAGCCCAGAAGACTTGGAGTGCACGTCAAGGGATCTATGAGGAGGCCACGAGGCTGGGGGGGCGTGCCCTCCACCCTCGTGGGCCCCTCGTGCCCCCCCCTGACGTACTTCTTCCACATATATATCTCCATATATCCTAAAACTACCGGAGAGCACAATAGATCGGGAGTTTCGCCGCCAGAAGTCTCCGTAGCCACCGAAAACCAATCTAGACCCGTTCTGGCACCCTGCGGGAGGGGGCAATCCCTCTCCGGTGGCTATCTTCACCATCCCGGTGCTCTCCATGACGAGGAGGGAGTAGTTCTCCCTCGGGGTTGAGGGTATGTACCAGTAACCATGTGTTTGATCTCTCTCTCTCTCTCTCTCGTGATCTTGAGGTGATACGATCTTGATGTATCGCGAGCTTTGCTATTATAGTTGGATCTTATAATGTTTTCTCCCCCTCTACTCTCTTGTAATGGATTGAGTTTTCCCTTTGAAGTTATCTTATCGGATTGAGTCTTTAAAGATTTGAGAACACTTGATGTAAGTTTTGCCGTTCGTATCTGTGGTGACAATGGGATACCACATGATTCACTTGATGTATGTTTTGGTGATCAACTTGTGGGTTCCGCCCATGAATCTATGCATAGGGGTTGGCACACGTTTTCATCGTGATTCTCCGGTAGAAACTTTGGGGCACTCTTTGAGGTCTTATGTGTTGGTTGAATAGATGAATCTGAGATTGTGTGATGCATATCGTATAATCATACCCACGGATACTTGAGGTGACATTGTAGTATCTAGGTGACATTAGGGTTTTGGTTGATTTGTGTCTTAAGGTGTTATTCTAGTACGGACTCTAGGGTTGTTTGTGACACTTATAGGAATAGCCCAACGGATTGATTGGAAAGAATAACTTTGAGGTGGTTTCGTACCCTACCATAATCTCTTCGTTCGTTCTCCGCTATTAGTGACTTTGGAGTGACTCTTTGTTGCATGTTGAGGGATAGTTATATGATCCAATTATGTTATTATTGTTGAGGGAACTTTCACTAGCGAAAGTATGAACCCTAGGCCTTGTTTCAACGCATTGCAATACCGTTTACGCTCGCTTTTATCATTAGTTACCTTGCTGTTTTTATATTTTCAGATTACAAAAACTATTATCTACCATCCATATACCACTTGTATCACCATCTCTTCGCCGAACTAGTGCACCTATACAATTTACCATTGTATTGGGTGTGTTGGGGACACAAGAGACACTTTGTTATTTGGTTGCAGGGTTGCTTGAGAGAGACCATCTTCATCCTACGCCTCCTACGGTAGATAAACCTTAGGTCATCCACTTGAGGGAAATTTGCTATTGTCCTACAAACCTATGCACTTGGAGGTCCAACAACATCTAGAAGAAGGTTGTGTAGTAGACATCACAGTGGGCCTCATGGTGTGGGTGTCTGAGTTGGCAGCGTGGGGTTGCTGTGGTGGATGTGTCGTGGCTGGCCGGATCTGGCACAACCCTGGTGTGACACGGGCTTACGCGTGGCGGAGCACTGCGGCCCTTGTGGTGCGACTCCTCGACCAGCGGCTGGCCCTGCCGTGTGGCTCTCGGGAGTGGGTGGGGGTGCATGCTTGTGGTGGCAGAGGTGCAGGTCTGGCTTCCGTGCTTGGCAGGTGGCACAGGGTGGTGGAGGTGATCTTCCCTCTTTGGGTTTCGAGTGAGCGGCGCATGGGGCTAAGTGGGCACCGGCTATGGTGTCTGGCTGGATGCACGTGCAATGGCGGTAGCTCGAACCTTGGGCTCGTTGTTGGGCTGACTGGATTTGGGCCTAAGGCAGGTCGGAGCTTTAGCTCCGAGTAGGTGACATATGGTGTCCTTGTATGGCATCAATGCATTATTGGAAACATTTAGAAGGTTCCGCAAAACCTGCGACTTCTAGTAGAACCATAGAATCTCCAAAGAGAAATCATTGTTTCAAGAGGGAATGGGCCAGGTTTGACGGTGAAGCAACCATTGCTTTCATCGATCGACCTTGAGTTTTTTTCCTGCACTAAACAGACACCACTACATGTTCCATGTCAAAATTTGGCATTTTTGGTTGGTTTGCTACATTTAAGTCGGTTATTACATTTCTAAGCATTTTAATGGATATAATTAAAAATGAAATCAAAATAAAGAAAGGAAAAATAAAACAACGAAGCAAGAAGATACAGTATGTGTCACCGGCCATGTTGCCTCCCATCTAGAGAATCAACGAGCTCATCAGCAGACTCGTACCTGGGTCTCTCCTCCTATGTTGCGCTAGACCAATGTGCACATGTCTGGATAGAAATCTCCTGTCCGTGCCGGGTGACACCGTGCTTAGCTTGTGCACCTTCTGGTCAAATATTTTACTCATAGGAGAAACAATTTCACGACGGTCTTCCTTGGCCACGACAGCTTTTCCAGATAATATAGAGCATTTCTAGAGGTTTTGCTGATTTCAGAGCCATTTAGATAGATTTCTGAAGGACTCGCGGAGACAGCCATAGCGTATAGCGGTGAGGGTCTCGGGCAGCTATAGCAGCGCGATCACGATTTTGCGGGTGATCTAAAATTGTGGTTATGATTCCCGCCGAGCTCCTGCAGGCTATGGAACCTGCCATCACAGTGGGCAGAAAGGAAGAAGCCCTTAGTTCCGCTTCCAGTGCCGAGGTACGGTGGAGGACGAGCTCAAGGTCGAACTTATGCCCATCCTTCTCACTATTTAGCTATTCCATTACAATAGTGATGTGTGCGCTCGTGTGAGAGAGAGAGAGAGAAAGAGAGCCTATGGTGCGCGAATGAAAGTGTGGTGCTAAGCAAACGATGCGACAAAGACTATTGTTAAAGATGTATATCCTAGGTGAGTGCTACTTGTGAGCTGCGTTAGAATTTCTTGGAAGAGGAAAGGATGAAGCAGTACCGTAGAGATAAATATTTCCCTCAGTTAAGAACCAGTGTTATCAATCAAGTAGGAGAACCACGCAAATCCACACACAGAAAAGCAAATACTTGTACCCAAGGCAAACAAGGGGGTTGTCAATGCCCTAGGCAGTTAATTGCAAGGATCAAATCTCATAGTGGTAGATAGATAAAGTAAACACAAAAATAAGAGAATGGTAAATAAATTACAGCAAGGTATTTTTGGATTTTATATATGATAAAAGTAGCCCCATGGGCCATTGTTTTCACTAGAGACTTCCCCCTTGAACATAGCATACGGTGGGTAAACAAATTACTATCGGGCAATTGATAGAAAATCACATAATTAAGACGATATTCAAGGCAATGATCATTTATATAGGCATCATGTCCCAGACAAGTAGACCGACTGCTCCCTGCATCTATTATTATTACTCCACCCAACGACCGCTATCCATCATGCATCTAGGGTATTAAGTTAAATAAAATGGAGTAACACCTTAAGCAAGATGACATGATGTAGAAAAAGTAAACCCAATCAATATGAATCAACCCCACATTTTTATCCTAATGGCAACGATACAATACGTGTCATGTCTCATGCTGTCACTAGGATTGAGCACCGCAAGATCGAAGCCATCACAAAGTACCTCTCCCATTGCAAGATAAATCAATCTAGTTGGGCAAACCAAATAGATAGATCGGAGAGAAATACAAAGCTATAGAAATCATGCATATAAGAATTCATAAAAGACTCAAATAACATTTCATGAATAATCTGATCATAAACCCAAAATTCATCGGATCCCAATAAACACACCACAAAAGAAGATTACATTGAATAGATCTCCAAGAACATCAAGAAGAACATTGTATTGAAGATCAAAGAGAGAGAAGAAGCCATCTAACTACTAGGTATGGACCCATAGGTCCGTGGTGAATTACTCACGCATTATCGGAAGGGAAACAAGGTTGATGTACAAGGCATCCTTGATCGATTCCCCCTCCGGAAGAGTACCGAAGAAGGCCTCCAGATGGGATAG
>NC_041388.1:667057137-667078668 GCF_002162155.2 Triticum dicoccoides | reverse complement strand
CACACACAACAAAGTTTTCTCCCTTGGTACCAATTAGTCGGTCATGTATATGCAAGGTCAAATGATTAGCTTTGCTTATCCTGATCACCCCCAAAATGTGAATATAAAGCATGAATATTTAATCCCCAAGGCCCAAGCCCATACATACAAAGTCAAATCCAGTAGCATTAGCCCACCATCCGAAGACAATGCTATCACTTATGTTCTAGTTTCTTTTCACTCCCGTAGTTCAACGCGTCCGCCATAGGTAAGGTAGTTTCGCTCTAGTCAATCACCTTCTAATTGATGCAAGATCTAAAATGGTCTATGATACATAGTTGAAGTTGCATGGGCGCATAGCCGGCTAGCCAGTCGTTTGCACGCCCAACATGAGCGACAACATGGCAAGGGTATTTTATTTCTGATTCTCTCTCTTTTGAAGCAAGTCTACTATCTTGAGTACATTCATCTCCAATCCTCACTACCTCGTGAGTTTGCTCAATCTCATTTTCCGACGTTACACAAAGTGTATAAACTATAAACATTGACATTTAGTTAGGGACTATAACTGATTGCCGTTCACCTATGCTTGTGCTGACAACTTGGCATCAAGAGGAAGCGGACACTATTCATAGTGTGTACTAATGACATGTCTACCATGGTTTTGAATTTTTTATGCTTATAGAACTCCCCCCCCCCACCTAGCTCAGCCCTAAGTGAGCTCACCTTAATTATAGATGCTTGCTGGCTAAATGACACCAGTAGTAAGACATCCAACATAAATTACTAGTGGCATGTGAAGTGTTGAGAATGCCACTAATACTAGCTTTACTAGAAGCCTGCCGGATACAGGGCAAAACGCTAGTATGAGGTGTCAAAAATCAGAACCAGATAGTTACTAGTGGCGTACCACGTGATAGCTGATACGTCTCCAACGTATCTATAATTTTTGATTGTTCCATGCTATTATATTATCTGTTTTGGATGTTAATGTGCTTTATTTGGAACTTTTATATTATTTTTGGGACTAACCTATTAACCCAAGCCCAATGCAAATTGCTGTTCTTTTTGCCTATTTCAGTGTTCCGCAGAAAAGAAATATCAAACGGGGTCCAAACGGAATGAAACCTTCGGGAGCATGATTTTTGGAACAAACGTGATCCGGAGGACTTGGAGTGGACGTCAAGAAACGGACGAGTCCACGAGGCAGGGGGCACGCCTACCCCCTGGGCCTGCCCTCCCCCCTCATGGGCCCCTTGTGGTTCAATCGACCTACTTCTTCCTCCTATATATGTTCACATACCCCGAAAACATCCAGCAGCACCACGAAACCCTATTTCCACCGCCACAACCTTCTATACCCAAGAGATCCCATCTTGGGGCCTTTTCCGGAGCTCCGCCGGAGGGGGCATTGATCACGGAAGGCCTCTACATCAACTCCATGGCCCCTCTGATGATGTGTGAGTAGTTTACTTCAGACCTTCTGGTCCATAGTTATTAGCTAGATGGTTTCTTCTCTCTCTTTGGATCTCAATACAAAGTTCTCTTCGATCTTCTTGGAGATCTATTTGATGTAACTCTTTTTGCGGTGTGTTTGTCGAGATCCGATGAATTGTGGGTTTATGATCAAGTCTATCTATGAACAATATTTGATTTTTCTCTGAAATCTTTTATACATGGTTGGTTATCTTTACAAGTCTCTTCGAATTATCATCTTGGTTTGGTCTACTAGATTGATCTTTGTTGCAATGGGAGAAATGCTTAGCTTTGGGTTCAATCTTGCGGTGTTCGATCCCAGTGACAGAAAGGGAAATGATAGGTATTGTATTGTTGCCATCGAGGATAAAAATATGGGGTTTATATCATATTGCTTGAGTTTATCCCTCTACATCATGTCATCTTACCTAAGGCGTTACTCTATTCTTATGAACTTAATACTCTAGATGCATGCTGTTTAGCGGTCGACGTGTGGAGTAATAGTAGTAGATGCAGGCAGGAGTCGGTCTACTTGTCACGGACGTGATGCTTATATACATGATCATGCCTAGATATTCTCATAATTATTCGCTTTTCTATCAATTGCTCGACAGTAATTTGTTCACCCACCGTAATAATTATGCTATCTTGAGAGAAGCCACTAGTGAAACCTATGGCCCCCGGGTCTATTTTCCATCATATAAGTCTCCAATCTATTTTACTTTGCAATCTTTACTTTTAATCTATACCATAAAAATACCAAAAATATTTATCTTATCATTAGTATCTCTATCAGATCTCACTCTCGTAAGTGACTGTCAAGGGATTCACAACCCCTTTATCGCGTTGGTTGCGAGGTTCTTATTTGTTTGTGTAGGTACGATGGACTTGCGCGTGGTCTCCTACTGGATTGATACCTTGGTTCTTAAAAACTGAAGGAAATACTTACGCTACTTTGCTGCATCATCCTTTCCTATTCAACGGAAAACCAACACAGTGCTCATGAGGTTGCAATAGCCTACGCCACTAATAACGTTCTTACTATGGTATGCCGAAAGTACAACACGCCACCAGTATTTCGCTATCAATGGCGTGTCGAAAATAAGGCACTCTACTGTTACTAATGATAACACTGAAGTAAGACATCGTTGTGGCGTTCTCCATTTTAAGCAGGTGGAAAGTTTTCCCAGGCCAATAATGATGCTAGGATCTGCATAATGTGGTCTCTGTGGTCCTAGGGCATCCCTGTCCAGTCCACATCAACAATCACGGCTAAAGATCATGGCCTAGCTGTTGATCCCAACGGGCAACCAAAGAAAACAGAACACGTGGGGATTATGCTCAGCGCTAGTAAGTTCGCGGCTTGTGATATGAGGCCTGCACATGCTACCTACAGTCGCTTTATTTGGTCTGATCCTGCAACTGAGAGCCTGGCCTCTGTCAAAGTCAACAAATGCATGCATGCATACTGTCACTTCCATCAGCTTTATGTTTCCTGGCTGTATTGTTGCATGATGGTGGAATGAGTTGGATGCATGTGCTTCCGGGGCACATCATCTGAAATTCTGAATTACCACGCCAATAAAGGAGCGACCAAAATCATTGCTTTGTCTCTATTTGAAATAGTTCAGCACAAAATGAACCTTATTTAAAGCTTTTGACACAATCGAACCCTTCCTATGCAACGCCAATGTGCAACGCCACAGTCCTTGGCGTTTCTTTCTTGGCGTTTGAAGGTTGCAACGCGGAAGGCTATGGCGTTTCAGATAGCTACAACAACGCCATGATGATTGGTGTTGCTAAAATTGGTTAGATCGTGCTAAAGTTTCGTGTGGAGGTCATTTTGTGCTGAACTTTTCCAAGAGTCAAACAGTGATTTAGGCATTTACTCGCCCTGCTGCTGGTTGCTGCCCGGCGCAGGCCTGCACACGGCAGGAAGGCTGCCTTCCTGCCTGCCCGATGATGTCGACGCGTACAAGCTTTTTTCCAAGCACGCGTACACTGCTTGCGTACACTGCTTGCTAGCAGGCAAAAGCAGTTATGCAGTGGTCCGATCCAAGCACGCTGCACGCCACGAGTGCTTGCCGATCCTTGTGTTCGTTGTTGGTCCAGACGGTGTCGCCGAGTACCTTCCGACAACGCACGATGGCCGATGACAAACGACGATGGACCTAAGCGCTGGATTCTCATCCATCCACCCTCAGTGTAAAGCTAACCAAGCTAGCAATCGATCATTTGCTGGACAATACACGTGAGACTAGCACAGGAGAGACACGCCGAGTTGTATCTTACAAAAGGCTCGTGTGGTGCCTTTGGTTTGTATGGATTTGATCTAATTACAGGCATAGAGTACATCTATATTTATACTACTAGTACAAAGCTAGCTAACCCAAACATATTCGGACGACTGAACGTATCTGTCCCGGACACGACAACGTGGTTAATTCCAACATTCGTACGTATATCCGCTAGAATTTAGTCTATTTTGGGCAGCCCAATAACTATTTCAGAAATTCCTAATAAATCCCGAAGGCCCACTTAGCCCATTTGTGCAAGGCGAGGAATACTACTAAAGTTAGTCCCACATTGCTAGTTTAGTGGGAGTTGGACCTCCTTATAAGGGAGGTTCTTTCACCACTTGTATGAGCATGAGAACAAGAGGGATATCCACGCGCGCTCCTCCTCCGCTGCGGGTTGCGGGAATGAGCCGAGCCAATATCTAAATTTTTGCCATGCACTACGGGTATACGAAAGTTCACACGGAAGCTGAAAAGATTTTTGCGAAAGTGGAGTTCGAATCCGAACGGTGCAGCCCTTCGGCTGTTGGTTGTTCGCTTCGCCTCCGTCTCTTCGTTTCGCCTCCCGTCACTGCCCTCTCGCCTCCTTCTCTTGCGCCGATAAAAGGGAGGTCGCTCCTCCCAGAGAGACGCACCAGAAGTACTCCTTTCCTCGCCATCGGTTTCATCTCTGAGCTGTTGCTGTCTTCCTCATCCCGGCTTGCGGCGTGCACCGCACGTCGGGACAGTAGGCCTCCGAGACTGCACCTTTTGAGTCATGTACGGGAGAAGGGTGATAAGGTTTTTGGGGAGCGCTCTGCGCGACTACTGGCTTCTTCATCACGGACTCCGACGACTACTTCCCCGACGACGACTTCTTCCCTGACGTCGACTACCTCAGCAACGACATGGCTGGAGAGGATGTTGACCCCAAGTCCAGTGCTTCTGTCGCTGCTGTCCCGTATGTGTTCTTCTTCTTTCTGTCAGATGTCCTGCCATAGTTCCTCGTACTAGTACTTGCCCTACATGTGTTAGGTTCTACTCCATATATGCAACATGATCTAGTGTTTGTCCTAGATGTGTTCAGTTCAAGTTCATATATGCAAATGCTATTTACTTTTCCTCCGTCAGGTTGCATGACTTGCTTTATCGCAGCTATATTAGTCATGCTTTATCTAATATTTATTTTAATAAAATCATTTGGTAAATTTCTCATATTTCCAACAATCCAAAAACCGTATAATAGGCAATTTACCCCAAGTGGTTTTGCCGCTTTCATGAGACCTCCTATGTTTGAGGGTATCCACTATAAGAGGTGGCGCGTGAGGGCAGTCTTATGGTTTCAAAACATGAGTCGCTATGATGCCACTCTTGGCAAACCTGAAGGAGAGCTTGATGCTCAACAGGCACAAGCTTTTCAGAAAATGGATACTCTGTTTAAGGCTGCTCTCTTGAGTGTTCTTGGTGAGAACATAGTTGATGCTTATGCGTTAATTGATAATGGAAAAGATATGTGGGATGCACTCGAGGCCAAGTTTGGGGTCTCGGATGCTGGCACTGAGCTGTACATCATGGAGAAATTCTATAATTACAGGATGACTGAAGAGCGCTCGATGGTTGAGCAAGCTCATGAGATAAAGTCATTTGCTAGAGAACTTGAGCACTTCAGTTGTATGCTACCGGACAAGTTTGTTGCCGAAGGTATCATCACTAAGCTTCCTCCTTCGTGTAGGAACTTTACTACCTTGCTGAAGCATAAGAGGCAGGAGTTTTCCGTCCCGGATCTCATTGGTACTCTTGATGTGGAAGAAAAGGCGAGAGCAAAGGACACACGTGCTCGAGGTATGGAGGGAGGATCTAGTGCCAATCTGATACAGAAGAAGAACTTCCAGTCCCACAAGTTCAAGAACAAGGGAAAGTTTGATGGTAAAGCAAAGTTTGATGGGAAGAACAAGGCTGTTCAACACAGGAACTTCAAGAAGAAGAATGACAATAAGAAATGTGCTTGTCATGTGTGTGGGGATCCTGATCATTGGGCTCCTAGTTGCCCTAATCGCTATGACAAGCGTCATCCTGGGAAAGGCGGCAAGACCGCTAATGTTGTCATTGGAGACACTGACATGAAGGATGCTGGACCGCAGGGACTTCAACCGTGCTGATGGGTAACGGTTCAAGTGCTTCTGTTCGTGGTATTGGCTCGGTCAATCTAAAGTTTACTTCGGGGAAGATCGTGCGGCTGAAGAACGTGCATTATGTCCCCTCCGTCAATAAAAATCTTGTTAGCGGATCTCTTCTGTGTAGAGATGGCTACAAGCTTGTCTTTGAGTCGAATAAATTTGTAATATCCAAGTATGGAACCTTTGTTGGTAAAGGCTATGAGTCAGGAGGTCTATTTCGTTTATCCTTATCAGACGTTTGCAATAAAGTTGTTAATCATATTTGCAACAATAGTGAATCCAATGTGTGGCATTCACATCTTTGTCATGTTAACTTTGGTTGCATGTCGCGACTAGCGAAGTTGAATTTAATCCCTAGTTTCACCATTGTCATGGGATCTAAGTGTCAAGTGTGTGTGCCAGCTAAGCAACCTCGTAAGTCTCACACGAGTGCAGAAACAAGAAATCTTGCACCACTAGAGCTCATACATTCAGATCTATGTGAAATGAATGGTGTTTTGACAAAAGGTGGAAAGAAATATTTCATGACGTTAATTGACAACTCCACTAGATGCTGCCGTGTGTATCTTCTGAAATCTAAGGATGAGGCTTTGAACTTTTTCAAGATCTATAAAGCTGAAGTGGAAAACCAACTTGATCGAAAAATCAAGAGGCTTAGGTCGGACCGTGGTGGAGAGTATTTTTCCAATGAATTTGATGCTTTTTGTGCGGAACATGGTATAATCCATGAGCGGACGCCTCCCTATTCAGCTCAGTCAAATGGGGTAGCCAAAAGAAAGAACCGTACTCTAACTGATTTGGTTAACGCCATGTTAGACACATCGGGTCTCTCCAAGGCATGGTGGGGGGAGGCGATATTGACGGCATGTCATGTCCTAAATCGGGTTCCCACAAAGAACAAAGAGATAACTCCATTCGAGGAATGGGAGAAGAAAAGGTTAAAACTCTCTTATCTACGAACATGGGGTTGTTTGGAGAAAGTCAATGTTCCAATTCCAAAGAAGCGGAAGCTTGGACCAAAGACTGTGGATTGTGTTTTCCTGGGATATGCTTTTCATAGCATTGGCTATAGATTCTTGGTTGTAAAATCTGAGGTATCTGACATGCATGTCGGTACGATCATGGAGTCGAATGATGCAACTTTCTTTGAAGATATCTTTCCCATGAAGGATATGGCTATCTCATCTAATCAGGAGATGCCTAGTTCATCGAATCAGGAACCAGTTACAATTACCGAACCTACAATTTCGATGGAACACTTTGAAAGTCCTGTGGAGGAGAACAATGAAGTTCCTATTAGGAGCAAGAGACAAAGCACTGCAAAGTCCTTTGGTGATGATTTTCTTGTGTACCTCATAGATGATACTCCCAGTTCTATTTCAGAGACCTATGCATCTGAAAATGCTGACTACTGGAAGGAAGCGGTTCGTAGCGAGATGGATTCCATCTTGGCGAATGAAACTTGGGAGATAACTACTCGTCCTTTTGGGTGCAAACCTATAGGATGCAAATGGGTATTCAAGAAGAAGCTTAGGCCTGATGGTACTATTGAAAAGTACAAGGCTCGGCTCGTGGCTAAGGGATATACCCAAAAGGAAGGTGAAGACTTCTTTGATACTTACTCACATGTGGCTCGACTGACCACTATTTGAGTTCTACTTTCACTAGCTGCCTCACATGGTCTTCTCGTTCATCAAATGGATGTTAAGACTGCTTTCCTAAATGGAGAGTTGGACGAGGAAATCTATATGGAACAACCAGATGGGTTTGTACTAGATGGTCATGAAGGAAAAGTGTGCAAGTTGCTGAAGTCTTTGTATGGACTCAAGCAAGCACCTAAACAGTGGCATGAGAAGTTTGAAAGAACTTTAAGAGCCGCATGCTTTGTTGTAAACGAAGCTGACAAATGTGTGTATTATCGCCATGGTGGGGGCGAGGGAGTTATCCTTTGCTTGTATGTTGACGACATACTAATTTTTGGAACAAATCTGAATGTTATTAAGGAGGTCAAGAATTTCTTATCTCGCTGTTTTGAGATGAAGGATTTAGGAGTGGCTGATGTCATTCTGAACATTAAGTTGTTGAGAGACGATGACGGTGGGGTTACATTGCTTCAATCTCACTATGTGGAAAAGATCTTGAGTCGCTTTGGCTATAGTGACTGCAAGCCCTCTCCAACACCTTATGATGCAAGTGTGTTACTTCGAAAGAATCGAATAATTACTAGAGACCAATTGAAGTATTCTCATATTATTGGCTCGCTTATACACTTAGCCAGTGCTACAAAACCTAACATCTCTTTTGCTATTAGCAAACTGAATCAGTTTGTCTCAAAACCAGGAGATGTGCATTGGAAAGCTCTAGAAAGAGTTTTGCATTATTTGAAAGGCACTGCGAATTATGGAATTCACTACACCGGACACCCAAAGGTGCTTGAAGGGTATAGTGACTCAAACTGGATCTCAGATGCTGATGAGATAAAGGCCACGAGCGGTTATGTATTCACTCATGGAGGTGGCCCTGTTTCTTGGAAGTCTTGCAAGCAGACCATCTTAACGAGGTCAACAATGGAAGCACAACTCATTGCACTAGATACAGCTACGGTTGAAGCAGATTGGCTTTTCGGCGGCTCTTGAATGACTTTCCGGTTGTTGAGAAACCTGTACCGGGTATCCTTATGAACTGCGACAATCAAACTGTGATCACAAAAGTGAGCATCTCAAAACTGTGATCATCAAGACATGTTCAGAGAAGGTTAAAGTCTGTCAGGAAAATGAAAAACTCTGGAGTTATTGCATTGGATTATATCCAAACGTCTAAAAATCTGGCAAATCCTTTTACTAAGGGTTTATCACGTAATGTGATAGATAATGCATCGAGGGAGATGGGTATGAGACCCACAATATGAGTTGTTCATAGTGGTAACCTATTCTTTTTGATCGGAGATCCCGTGAATTAGATGTGGAAGACAAGCTGTTGGTCAACTGAGAGGAGAGTATCCTTACTATTCACAATACCACTCCATGAAGATGCAATACTCTCCTAATCTGCATGGCAGGTTGATGTATATCTTAATGTGTTCTAAGTGGCTTATTTAAGCAGAGATGTTATCCTGCAGAACATCTTTTGAAGAACACACCTATATGAGTTTGATTGTCAAACGTCGCAATCTATGAGAGTAGGGTTCTCTCTAGTAAACTCATGAAAGGTCACAGAGTATGACGCATAAGCTCCACCCGCGGGGAAGACCCACGGTAGCCACGTATCGGTCAAGGCTTTATGTGAAGCTAGATTCACAGAAAACTTCTAGCTCAAGGCCCAGTCCACTGTTCAAGTTGCTTACTAGTGTAGCATAGAGTTCTAGGTGGAAGTTCACACCGCAGTACCGGTATATAAAACAGTGTTTTGGAACCAAAGGCAAATTTCTGTGTGCCTCTGGGATCTAGTGGGGGATTGCTGGAATTTAGTCTATTTTGGGCAGCCCAATAACTATTTTAGAAATTCCTAATAAATCCTAGAGGCCCATTTAGCCTATTTGTGCAAGGCAAGGGATACTACTAAAGTTTAGTCCCACATTGCTAGTTTTGTCGGAGTTGGACCTCCTTATAAGGGAGGTTCTTTCCCCACTTGTACGAGCATGAGAACAAGAGGGATATCCACACGCGCTCCTCCTCTGCCACCCGCCTCGCCACGCCACGCCTCGTCACGACGCGCCACGGGTTGCGGGAATCAGCCGAGCCGATATCTATTTATTTGCCACGTACTACGGGTATACGAAAGGTCACACGGAAGCTGAAAAGATTTTTGCGAAAGTGGAGTTCGAATGCGAACGGTGCAGCCCTTCGGCTGTTGCCTGTTCGCTTCGCCTCCGTCTCTTTCTTTCGCCTCCCGTCACTGCCCTCTCGCCTCGTTTTCTTGCGCCTATAAAAGGGAGGTCGCTCCTCCTAGAGAGACGCACCAGAAGTACACCTTTCCTCGCCATCGGTTCCATCTCTGAGCTGTTGCTGTCTTCCTCATGGCGGCTTGCGGCGTGCACCGCATGTCGGAACAGTAGGCCTCCGAGACCGCACCTTTTGAGTCCTATATGGGAGAAGGGTGATAATGTTTTTGGGGAGCGCTCTGCGTGACTACTGGCTTCTTCATCACGGACTCCGACGACTACTTCCCCGATGACGACTTCTTCCCCAACGTCGACTACCTCAGCAACAACATAGCTAGAGAGGATGTTGTCCCCAAGTCCAGTGCTTCTGCTGCTGCTGTCCCGTATGTGTTCTTCTTCTTTCTGTCAGATGTCCTGCCACAGTTCCTCGTACTAGTACTTGCCCTACATGTGTTAGGTTCTACTCCATATATGCAACTTGATCTAGTGTCTGTCCTAGATGTGTTCAGTTCAAGTTCATTTATGCAAATGCTATTTACTTTTCCTCCATCAGGTTGCATGACTTGCTTTATCGCGGCTATATTAGTCATGCTTTATCTAATATTTCTTTTAATAAAATCGTTTGGTAAATTGCTCATATTTCCAACAATCCAAAAACCTTATAATAGGTAATTTACCCCAAGTGGTTTTGCAGCTTCCATGAGACCTCCTATGTTTGACGGTATCCACTATAAGAGGTGGCGCGTGAGAGCAGTCTTATGGTTTCAAACCATGAGTTGCTACAACGCCACTCTTGGCAAACCTGAAGGAGAGCTTGATGCTCAACAGGCACAAGCTTTTCAGAAAATGAATACTCTGTTTAAGGCTGCTCTCTTGAGTGTTCTTGGTGAGAACATAGTTGATGCTTATGTGTCAATTGATAATGGAAAAGATATGTGGGATGCACACGAGGCCAAGTTTGGGGTCTCGGATGCTGGCACTAAGCTGTACATCATGGAGCAATTCTATGATTACAGGATGACTGAAGAGCGCTCCGTGGTTGAGAAAGCTCATGAGATACAGTCATTTGCTAGAGAACTTGAGCACTTCAGTTGTATGCTACCGGACAAGTTTGTTGCCAGAGGTATCATCACTAAGCTTCCTCCTTCGTGGAGGAACTTTGCTACCTTGCTAAAGCATAAGAGGCAGGAGTTTTCCGTCCCGGATCTCATTGGTACTCTTGATGTGGAAGAAAAGGCGAGAGCAAAGGACACACGTGCTCGAGGTATTGAGGGAGGATCTAGTGCCAATCTGGTACAGAAGAAGAACTTCCAGTCCCACTAGTTCAAGAACAAGGGTAAGTTTGATGGTAAAGCAAAGTTTGATGGGAAGAACATGGCTGTGCAACACACGAACTTCAAGAAGATGAATGACAAGAAGAAACGTGCTTGTCATGTGTGTGGGATCCTGATCATTGGGATCCTAGTTGCCCTAATCGCTATGACAAGCGTCATCCTGGGAAAGGCGGCAAGACCGCTAATATTGTCATTGGAGACACTGACATGAAGGATGCTGGACCACATGGACTTCAACCGTGCTGATGGGTAATGGTTCAAGTGCTTCTGTTCGTGGTGTTGGCACGGTCAATCTAAAGTTTACTTCGGGGAAGATCGTGCGGCTGAAGAATGTGCATTATGTCCCCTCCGTCAATAAAAATCTTGTTAGCGAATCTCTTCTGTGTGGAGATGGCTACAAGCTTGTCTTTGAGTCGAATAAATTTGTAATATCCAAGTATGGAACCTTTGTTGGTAAAGGCTATGAGTCAGGACGTCTGTTTCATTTATCCTTATCAGACGTTTGCAATAAAGTTGTTAATCATATTTGCAACAATAGTGAATCCAATGTGTGGCATTCACGTCTTTGTCATGTTAACTTTGGTTGCATGTCGCCACTAGCGAAGTTGAACTTAATCCCTAGTTTCACCACTGTCAAGGGATCTAAGTGTCAAGTGTGTGTGCAAGCTAAGCAACCTCGTAAGTCTCACACGACTGCAGAAACGAGAAATCTTGCACCACTAGAGTTCATACATTCAGATCTATGTGAAATGAATGGTGTTTTGACAAAAGGTGGAAAGAAATATTTCATGACGTTAATTGATGACTCCACTAGATACTACCGTGTGTATCTTCTGAAATCTAAGGATGAGGCTTTGAACTTTTTCAAGATCTATAAAGCTGAAGTGGAAAACCAACTTGATCGAAAAATCAAGAGGCTTAGGTCTGACCGTGGTGGAGAGTATTTTTCCAATGAATTTGATGCTTTTTGTGCAGAACATGCTATAATCCATGAGAGGACACCTCCCTATTCATCATAGTCAAATGGTGTAGCCGAAAGAAAGAACCGTACTCTAACTGATTCGGTTAACACCATGTTAGACACATCGGGTCTCTCCAAGGTATGGTGGGGGGAGGCGATATTGACGGCATGTCATGTCCTAAACCGAGTTCCCACAAAGAACAAAGAGATAACTCCATTCAAGGAATGGGAGAAGAAAAGGTTAAAACTATCTTATCTACGAACATGGGGTTGTTTGGTGAAAGTCAATGTTCCAATTCCAAAGAAGCGGAAGCTTGGACCAAAGACTGTGGATTGTGTTTTCCTAGGATATGCTTTTCATAGCATTGGCTATAGATTCTTGGTTGTAAAATCTGAGGTACCTGACATGCATGTCGGTACGATCATGGAGTCGAATGATGCGACTTTCTTTGAAGATATCTTTCCCATGAAGGATATGGCTACCTCATCTAATCAGGAGATGCCTAGTTCATCGAATCAGGAACCAGTTACAATTACCGAACCTACAATTTCGATGGAACACTTTGAAAGTCATGTGGAGGAGAACAATGAAGTTCCTATTAGGAGCAAGAGACAAAGGACTACAAAGTCCTTTAGTGACGATTTTCTTGTATACCTCATAGATGACAGTCCCAGTTCTATTTCAGAGGCCTATGCATCTGAAGATGTTGACTATTGGAAGGAAGCGGTTCGTAGCAAGATGGATTCCATCTTGGCAAATGAAACTTGGGAGATAACTGATCGTCCTTATGGGTGCAAACCTATAGGATGCAAATGGGTATTCAAGAAGAAGCTTAGGCCTGATGGTACTATTGAAAAGTACAAGGCTCGGGTCGTGGCTAAGGGATATACCCAAAAGGAAGGTGAAGACTTCTTTTATACTTACTCACCTGTGGCTCGACTGACCACTATTCGAGTTCTACTTTCACTAGCTGCCTCACATGGTCTTCTCGTTCATCAAATGGATGTTAAGACTGCTTTCCTAAATGGAGAGTTGGACGAGGAAATCTATATGGAACAACCAGATGGGTTTGTACTAGATGGTCATGAAGGAAAAGTGCGCAAGTTGCTGAAGTCTTTGTATGGACTCAAGCAAGCACCTAAACAGTGGCATGAGAAGTTTGAAAGAACTTTAAGAGCCGCATGCTTTCTTGTAAATGAAGCTGACAAATGTGTGTACTATCGCCATGGTGGGGGCGAGGGAGTTATCCTTTGCTTGTATGTTGACGACATACCAATTTTTGGAACAAATCTGAATGTTATTAAGGAGGTCAAGAATTTCCTATCTCGTTGTTTTGAGATGAAGGATTTAGGAGTGGTTGATGTCATTCTGAACATTAAGTTGTTGAGAGACGATGATGGTGGGATTACATTGCTTCAATCTCACTATGTGGAAAAGATCTTGAGTCGCTTTGGGTATAGTGACTGCAAGCCCTCTCCAACACCTTATGATGCAAGTGTGTTACTTCGAAAGAATCGAATAATTGCTAGAGACCAATTGAAGTATTATCAGATTATTGGCTCGCTTATTTACTTAGCTAGTGCTACAAAACCTGACATCTCTTTTGCTGTTAGCAAACCGAGTCGGTTTGTCTCAAAACCAGGAGATGTGCATTGGAAAGCTCTAGAAAGAGTTTTGCGTTATTTGAAAGGCACTGCGAATTATGGAATTCACAACACCGGGCACCCAAAGGTGCTTGAAGGGTATAGTGACTCAAACTGGTTCTTAGATGCTGATGAGATAAAGGCCACGAGCGGTTATGTATTCACTCATGGAGGTGGCGCTGTTTCTTGGAAGTCTTGCAAGCAGACCATCTTAACGAGGTCAACAATGGAAGCAGAACTCACAGCACTAGATACAGCTACGGTTGAAGTAGATTGGCTTCGTCGGCTCTTGCATGACTTGCTGGTTGTTGAGAAACTTGTACTGGGTATCCTTATGAACTGCGATAATCAAACTGGGATCACGAAAGTGAGAAGCTCAAAGGATAACATGAAGTTATCAAGACATGTTCAGAGGAGGTTAAAGTCTGTCAAGAAAATGAAAAACTCCACAGTTATTGCATTGGATTATCTCCAAACGTCTAAAAATCTAGCAGATCGTTTTACTAAGGGTCTATCATGTAATGTGATAGATAATGCATCGAGGGAGATGGGTATGAGACCCACAATAGGAGTTGTTCACAGTGGTAACCTATTCTTTGTGATTGGAAATCCCGTGAATTTGATGTGGAAGACAAGCTTCTGGTCAACTGAGAGGAGAGTATCCTTACTTTTCACAATACCACTTCATGAAGATGCAACACTCTCCTAATTTGCATGCCAGGTTGCACTACTAGGGAAAAGGCTAGCAGCAGCGCGGGTTTTAGGTGTATCAGTAGCGCGTGGACCGACGCTACTAATTGAAGGAAATATGCCCTAGAGGCAATAATAAAGTTATTATTTATTTCCTTATATCATGATAAATGTTTATTATTCATGCTAGAATTGTATTAACCGGAAACATAATACATGTGTGAATACATAGACAAACAGAGTGTCACTAGTATGCCTCTACTTGACTAGCTCGTTAATCGAAGATGGTTATGTTTCCTAACCATAAACAAAAGAGTTTTTATTTGATCAACGGGATCACATTATTAGGAGAATGATGTGATTGACATGACCCATTTCATTAGCTTAGCACCCGATCGTTTAGTATGTTGCTATTGCTTTCTTCATGACTTATACATGTTCCTATGACTATGAGATTATGCAACTCCCGTTTGCCGGAGGAACATTTTGTGTGCTACCAAACGTCACAACGTAACTGGGTGATTATAAAGGAGCTCTACAGGTGTCTCCAAAGGTATATGTTTGGTTGGCGTATTTCGAGATTAGGATTTGTCACTCCGATTGTCGGAGAGGTATCTCTGGACCCTCTTGGTAATGCACATCACATAAGCCTTGCAAGCATTGCAACTAATGAGTTAGTTGTGAGATGATGTATTATGGAACGAGTAAAGAGACTTGCCGATAACGAGATTGAACTAGGTATTAAGATACCGACGATCGAATCTCGGGCAAGTAACATACCGATGACAAAGGGAACAACGTATGTTGTTATGCGGTCTGACCGATAAAGATCTTGTAGAATATGTGGGAGCCAATATGAGCATCCAGGTTCCGCTATTGGTTATTGACTGGAGACGTGTCTCAGTCATGTCTACATTGTTCTCGAACCCGTAGGGTCCGCACGCTTAAGGTTTCAATGACAGTTATATTATGAGTTTATGAGTTTTGATGTACCGAAGGAGTTCGGAGTCCCGGATGAGATCGGGGACATGACGAGGAGTCTCGAAATGGTCGAGACGTAAAGATTGATATATTGGACGACTATATTCGGACATCGGAAAGGTTCCGAGTGATTCGGGTATTTTTCGGAGTACCGGAGAGTTACGGGAATACGTATTGGGCCTTATTGGGCCATACGGGAAAGAAGAAAAAGGGCCTCAAGGGTGGCCGCACCCCTCCCCTTGGTCTGGTCCGAATTGGACTAGGGAAGGGGGGCGCCCCCTTCCTTCCTTCTCCTTTTCCCTTCCTCTTTTCCTATTCCATATGGGAGGTGGAATCCTACTAGGACTAGGGAGTCCTAGTAGGACTCCACACTTGGCGCGCCCCCTCCTAGGGCCGGCCTCCTCCTCCCTTGCTCCTTTATATACGGGGGCAGGGGGGCACCTCTAGACACAAGTTGATCGACGTGAACATATTCTTAGCCGTGTGCGGTGCCCCCTTCCACCATAATCCTCGATAATATTGTAGCGGTGCTTAGGCGAAGCCCTGCGATGGTAGTACATCAAGATCGTCACCACGCCATCGTGCTGACGGAACTCTTCCCCGACACTTTGCTGGATCGGAGTCCGGGGATCGTCATCGAGCTGAACGTGTGCTAGAACTTGGAGGTGCCATAGTTTCGGTGCTTGATCGGTCGGGCCGTGAAGACGTACGACTACATCAACCGCGTTGTGATAATGCTTCCGCTGTCGGTCTACAAGGGTACGTAGATCACACTCTCCCCTCTCGTTGCTATGCATCACCATGATCTTGCGTGTGCGTAGGAATTTTTTTGAAATTACTACGTTTCCCAACAGTGGCATCCGAGCCTAGGTTTTATGTGTTGATGTTATATGCACGAGTAGAACACAAGTGAGTTGTGGGCGATATAAGTCATACTGCTTACCAGCATGTCATACTTTGGTTCGGCGGTATTGTTGGACGAAGCGGCCCGGACCGACATTACGCGTACGCTTACGCGAGACCGTTTCTCCCGACGTGCTTTGCACAAAGGTGGCTAGCGGGTGACAGTTTCTCCAACTTTAGTTGAACCGAGTGTGGCTACGCCCGGTCCTTGCGAAGGTTAAAACAGCACCAACTTGACAAACTATCGTTGTGGTTTTGATGCGTATGTAGGATTGGTTCTTGCTTAAGCCCGTAGCAGCCACGTAAAACTTGCAACAACAAAGTAGAGGACGTCTAACTTGTTTTTGCAAGGCATGTTGTGTTGTGATATGGTCAAGACATGATGCTAAATTTTATTGAATGAGATGATCATGTTTTGTAACCGAGTTATCGGCAACTGGCAGGAGCCATATGGTTGTCGCTTTATTGTATGCAATGCAATCGCGCTGTAATGCTTTACTTTATCACTAAGTAGTAGCGATAGTCGTGGAAGCATAAGATTGGTGAGACGACAACGATGCTACGATGGAGATCAAGGTGTCGCGCCGGTGACGATGGTGATCATGACGGTGCTTCGAAGATGGAGATCACAAGCACAAGATGATGGTGGCCATATCATATCACTTATGTTGATTGCATGTGATGTTTATCTTTTATGCATATTATCTTTCTTTGATTGACGGTAGCATTATAAGATGATCTCTCACTAATTATCAAGAAGTGTTCTCCCTGAGTATGCACCGTTGCGAAAGTTCTTCGTGCTGAGACACCACGTGATGATCGGGTGTGATAGGCTCTACATTCAAATACAACAGGTGCAAAACAGTTGCACACGCAGAATACTCAGGTTATACTTGACGAGCCAAGCATATACAGATATGGCGTCGGAACACGGAGACCGAAAGGTCGAGCGTGAATCATATAGCAGATATGATCAACATAGCGATGTTCACCAATGAAACTACTCCATCTCACATGATGATCGGACATGGTTTAGTTGATTTGGATCACGTAATCACTTAGAGGATTAGAGGGATGTCTATCTAAGTGGGATTTCTTAAGTAATATGATTAATTGAACTTAAATTTATCATGAACTTAGTCCTGGTAGTATTTTGCAAATTATGTTGTAGATCAATAGCTCGCGTTGTTGCTTCCCTGTGTTTATTTTGATATGTTCCTAGAGAAAATTGTGTTGAAAGATGTTAGTAGCAATGATGCGGATTGGATCCGTGATCTGAGCTTTATCCTCATTGCTGCACAGAAGAATTATGTCCTTGATGCACCGCTAGGTGACGGACCTATTGCAGGAGCAGATGCAAACGTTATGAACGTTTGGCTAGCTCAATATGATGACTACTTGATAGTTTAGTGCACCATGCTTAATGGCTTAGAATCGGGACTTCAAAGACGTTTTGAATGTCATGGAGCATATGAGATGTTCCTGGAGTTGAAGTTAATATTTCAAGCAAATACCCGAGTTGAGAGATATGAAGTCTCCAACAAGTTCTATAGCTAAAAGATAGAGTAGCATGTGCTCAGATTGTCTGAGTACTACAATCGCTTGAATCAAGTGGGAGTTAATCTTCCAGATAAGATAGTGATTGACAGAATTCTCTAGTCACCATCACCAAGTTAGTAGAACTTCGTGATGAACTATGATATGCAAGGGATAACGGAAACGATTCCCAAGCTCTTCGTAATGCGGAAATTGACGAAGGTAGAAATCGAGAAAAACATCAAGTGTTGATGGTAGACAAGACCACTACTTTCAAGAAAAGGGTAGAGGGAAGAAGGGGAACTTCAAGAAGAACAACAAGCAAGTTGCTGCTCAAGTGAAGAAGCCCAAGTCTGGTCCTAAGCCTGAGACTAAGTGTTTCTACTACAAAGGGACTGGTCACTGGAAGCGGAACTACCCCAAGTGATTGGCAGATAAGAAGGATGGCAAAGTGAACATAAGTATATTTGATATACATGTTATTGATGTGTACTTTACTAGTGTTTATAGCAACCCCTCACTATTTGATACAAGTTCAGTTGCTAAGATTAGTAACTCGAAACGGGAGTTGCAGAATAAACAGAGACTAGTTAAGGGTGAAGTGACGATGTGTGTTGGAAGTGGTTCCAAGATTGATATGATCATCATCACACACTCCCTATACTTTCGGGATTAGTGTTCAACCTGAATAAGTGTTATTTGGTGTTTGCGTTGAGCATGAATATGATTTGATCATGTTTATTGTAATACGGTTATTCATTTAAGTAAGAGAATAAATTGTTGTTCTGTTTACATGAATAAAACCTTATATGTTTACACACCCAATGAAAATAGTTCGTTGGATCTCGATCGTAGTGATACACATAATCATAATATTGAAACCAAAAGATGCAAAGTTAATAATGATAGTGCAACTTATTTGTGGCACTGCCCTTTAGGTCATATTGGTGTAAAGCGCATGAAGAAACTCCATGCTAATGGGTTTTTGAAATCACTTGATTATGAATCAGTTGATGCTTGCGAACCATGCCTCATTGGCAAGATGACTAAAACGCCGTTCTCCAGAACTATGGAGCGAGCAACTGACTTATTGGAAATAATACATACTGATGTATGAGATCCATGAGTGTTAAGGCTCGTGGCGGGTATAATTATTTTCTGACCATCACAGATGATTTGAGCAGATATGGGTATATCTACTTAATGAAACACAAGTCTGAAATATTTGAAAAGTTCAAAGAATTTCAGAGTGAAGTGGAGAATCATCGTATCAAGAAAATAAAAGTTTCTACGATATGATCGCAGAGGTAAAATATTTGAGTTACGAGTCTGGCCTTCAGTTAAAAAATGTGAAATAGTTTCACTACTCACGCCACCTGGAACACCACAGCATAATGGGGTGTCCGAACATCATAACCGTACTTTATTAGATATGGTGCGATCTATGATGTCTCTTACCGATCTACCACTATCGTTTTGGGGTTATGCATTAAAGACAGCTGCATTCACATTTAAAAGGGCACCATCTAAGTCCGTTGAGACGACACAATCTGAACTGTGGTTTGGCAAGAAACCAAAGTTGTCGTTTCTTAAAGTTTGGGATTGTGATGCTTACACTAGTGCAGAACCGGGCAATAGCACCGGTTCGTAAGGCCCTTTAGTGCCGGTTTAGGAACCGGCACTAAAGTTTCGGCACTAAAGCCCCCCCCCTTTAGTACCGGTTCAGCACGAGCCGGTGCTAAAGGGGATCCACGTGGCACGAGCCAGCTCCGGGGGCCGGGAGCCCTTTAGTACCGGTTGGTAACACCAACCGGTACTAAATGGTTGTGGGGTTTTTGGTTTTATGATTTCTTTTTCATTTAATTTTGTGTTTTCCATTTTAATTCTTTTTCGTTTGCTGGTATTTTACGGTACTACACATTGTACACATTATGCATATATATATATATATATATAGAATTTCTAGTAGAACCAATCATATATATATATATATCATCAATGTCTCACAAACCACCATATTAATTTACACATACACACATGTATAGCTATATACAATTTCTCCTACATATGCATGTTGCCTTCGGAGCCAGTGGCATTAGCCTAATTGGTGCCTTCGGAGTACGATGACAATTGGAAGTGGTTCATGGGGGCGGTAGCGGGTAATAGTATTCTCCCTTCGGATTTATGACCTGGCCGAGCAAAAATCCCGCTATTTCCTCTTGAAGTGCTTCTACGCGCTCCGTTGGTAGGAGCTTCTCCCGCACCTCTTTGAACTGTTAAGAAGGAGATCAATATGCATGTGTATTAGTTGTGTGACTAGATATCGATAATGGTCTAAAAATTGTGAATAGTGTTCTGACAAGCGTACCCATTCCTGTCTTTGAGATCTGCTCCTTTCGGACGCCATCATGCGAATGTTCTCGCAAACGCAGAATGCACACAGATCAGTCCCCTGCGCCCGCTTCAGGGCATTTATTACGAGAATGGAATTTAATTTGATCAGATAATAATTAATCAAGCATGACAATTAAAGAGATGGCAGCTAGCTAGCTAGCTAGTACTACTTAATTACTTACCTTGGATCGAAACCATTTCAGCTTTGGTTTCCATTCGCCTTCCGTGACGCTGATGAACCTTGCCCAAGCCCTGCCCGCCGACAAAGAAAATGAATAAAGGGGTTATTAAATAGTTCATATCATGAAATTAATGACAAACTAAATAGGCCGAGATATATAGTTAATAATGATTGAAATTACCTGTTGACTATCCCAAACAAGATGTTATAGTCACTATTTGCTTTGAGTAGCGAGTCCAGTATTTCAACTGTTCCGGCGTCAACTTTAATGATACACAAGATCCAGTGAAATCTGCATGCACACACGTTTGCATGTCTTAATTAAGCGGGCATATGTAAGCAAAAACATGTAGCTAGCTAGTAGGCAAAAACAGAGAATTTGTAGTACAAGAAAGTGTGACTCACTGGAAGTTGTAAGGAAGTAGTATATCTTCATTGTATTTGAGGCGCTTCAAGAACTCTAGCATGCTGTCCTCTACCTCTTTTTCTTGATGCTTGTTCATTTTTCATGTGTATTCATTAACGGTGTTTGGGTCAATGAACCCAATGCCATAGCGTCCACCTTTTCTCATTTCATACATCTTCATCTTGCATAATACCACAAAAAAGAATATAGTGAGGATAATTACAGGTAATGATTGATCAAAAGGATCACTACAGCTAGCTTGAGACTTAAATTACAGAAAGAAATCACTTACAGACAATAGCAACTGACGATAGATTTGTTGAGTGCGTCTTGATTGTATAACTGAAACAGTTCAGGATACTCAACGGCCACAGCTTTCTCATGGTAGTAATCATCCTTCTTGACATTCACCATGAGGGACTCTCGATTGGATCTCTCGATAATGTCCATGTACCATTGATGCAATTCATACATTCTTGTTGGGAGCTTGTTGACATCTTCTGGCTCGACCAAAGGTTGGCCCCGGACATATTTCCGTTTTATTTCCTCCTCTGTAATCCCAGGCATGTCCTCGATCTCGAGGAGTTGTGCAACAGTGATCTTGAGTTCTTCAGCCTGCATTATATGCTCCTGGGTTATTACCACATCGCCCACCTCGGGAACGTAAACTGTTTGGCCACAATAATATTGGGCGCGCGTACTGTCACGTGTTG
>NC_041388.1:667054639-667056947 GCF_002162155.2 Triticum dicoccoides | reverse complement strand
CAACGGTTTTCCTGCATTTTTTGACAGCTGCTTGTTGTTTGCTCGAGCTCGAGCTCGCCTCCTTCTGTAGACGTCGTCGATGTAACTTCCTGATGTGGCGCTCATAGTCTGAGTCAACAGGCTTAGGAGCTGGTGGTTGAGCCATACGAATGAGGTGGTCAACTACTTCCATAGGCACTTTCTCCCTTGGCGGCGGTGGCGGTTTCGGTCCAAAATGGGCGTCGACTTCTGCCTGCACTATGGTATTGGTTTGCTCCTCGGTCCTGTCGTAAGCCCTCACAGGAAGAGGAGTAGTGAGGTTTGGACCATATTTATATCGCTTGCCTCCGCCTGTACTTCCTGTACTATGACCTCGACTCGTACCGCTACGCACCATAGCTGCGGGGTGTCTCTTCTGTGACTGCTGAGGCATCAGAGACGGCTGACGGGGCTGAGTTGGACAAGGAGGAGTGGCCTGAAGCTGTGCCGGACTTGCAGTGGCCTGAGATTGTGCCGGACTTGGAGGAGGAGTGGACGTCTAACACTGTGTCGGACTTGGAGGAGGAGTGGCCTGACACTTTGCCGGACATGGAGGAGGAGGAGTGGCCTCACGCGTTGGTGGACTTGGAGGAGCGGGAGTCTGCTGACTCGGTGGCGGACTTCGACGAGGAGTCGGGTGACGCGGTGTCGGTGGCCTTCGAAAGATGATGCAATCCTTTTGTCCATAGGATGACACGATGTATGGCCTCTCCCAATGTGTGCTCGTCGTCACCTCCAGGAATGTCAAGCTGTAGCTCCGAATATGGGTCCACCACCTCATCAACCAAGACACGAGCATAGCCCGCTAGAATCGGGTTGCAATGGAAAGTTGCCTCGGGGGAATTTGAAAAAGCAACGGCGTCCGCCACCTTCATGGATATGTTCTTCATTTTGAAGTGTAGCTCGCAGTTAGTGTTCTCCGTGATGTCATCCACGGGGTATCTATCCAGCACTACTGCGTCGCCCGGGGTGGAACCCACGCTGCTTCTCGGCATGGATGGGGCGGTGGTATCCAATGCTGGATCATCCGCTAGCTGCTGCAGATGCTGAGACCCCCTTTGCTGGCTAAGTGAGTCGATCTGCTCCTGCTGCCGCTGGAATTTAGCTGCCAATTCCACTTGACTTGCTTCTAGGCCTTGAAGGCGTTCATAGTCCCGCTTCCTCTGCTCCTCCTCCATCTTCCTCTTCTTCTCCTCCGCAATCTTCTTTCTCGCATGGGTTCTGTAGTCGGTGTTCCAGTCCGAAAACCCCTCATACCATGGAAGAGCGCCCTTGACTCGTGTTCTTCCCGGGTGTTCAGGATTTCCCAAGGCACGCATAAGCTCGTCGTTCTCTCTGTTGGGCTGGAACACCCCCGATCAAGCCTCTTCTATTGCAACCAGTAGCGCATCACCGGCTCCGTTCAGACATGCCTTCGTCGAAACATTGCCTGTCTTCGGGTCCAACTCCCCCCCATGCGCATAGAACCAAGTCCTGCAGCTGGGGGGCCAGCTCTTAGTTACCGGAGTGACACCTGCATCCTCCATCTCTTTCTCAGACTTATCCCACTTAGGCATTGCCACCGCGTAGCCACCTGGCCCCAGCTTATGGAACTTATCCTTTTTTTCGGCATTCTTATTGTTTATTCTCGACCGTTCCTTAGCTAATTCTGAATCCTTGAATTTCACGAAATCGTCCCAATGAGCACTTTGATTCTCTAGTATCCCCTCGAATACTGGAGTCTTCCTTCCTCCCTTGACGTACTTCTCCCACGTCATTCTCTTGTGGTTCTTGAATGCAACCGCCATCTTCCTAAAAGCAGCGTCCTTGACTTTCCGCACATCTGCTTCTGTGAAATTATCTGGTAGGGTGAAATGTTCCATGAGAGTATCCCAAAGCAGATTTTTTTGATTCTCGTCGACAAAAGTAACATCTGGACGTGGATTTGCTGGCTTTCTCCATTCTTGAAGGGAGATCGGGAGTTGGTCCTTCACAAGAACTCCGCACTAACGAACGAACTTGTCCGCAATCTTCTTAGGCGCTAATGGTTCGCCATTAGGTTTGAGTGCCTTGATATTGTACTTTACGCCCTCCTTCAACTTTTTGTTCGGGCCTCGTTTCGTCCTTTTGCCTGAAGATTTGCTCGATCCGGATGGCTGAAAGAAGAAAGATCGATTCGTTAATATATCTTCAACTCATTTAAAACATGCGATGATCACCAGATTCCTGCTTATATATATATATATATATATATATATATATATATATATATATATATATATATATATATATATATATATATATATATATA
>NC_041388.1:667024020-667054388 GCF_002162155.2 Triticum dicoccoides | reverse complement strand
CGGTGTTTGTTGTTTCAGGATCAACATGTTCTTCGTCGTAGTTCATGACTTCATCTTCTCGGTCGTCGCGATCGAATATCATATCACCCTCTCCGGTGTTGTTTAGAAATTCGGAGCCGTCAAAATCTTCTTCATTCTGATCATCATCTGGCCCGCGTATGATATCGAACATGGTCTGTTCTCTCTCTCTGTCGGTATTGTCTGCCATAGCTTTTATTTAACTATGCCAAAAGAAATATAAAAAAATTTAGTATAATCTCAAATAATAGATATAATCTCGAATACATCGTCTCGAATAATAGATATAATCTCGAATACATCGTCTCGAATAATAGATTTAATATTGAATACATCACTAGCTAGCTAGCTAGCAAGCTAATAAAGATTGAATACTACAGAGTAATCTAGGCCACTCGCGATTCCTGAGGTGCGGGCGGTGGACACCCAAAGAGAAGGAACCATCACTGGATCATAGCTCGGGTGATCTCCCCAAAGAACCTGCCAGGTATTGGAGAACCTGACGTCCATAGCAGCCATGTAGTGATGGACGTGCTCGTCCTCCTCCCTGACACGGCGACGTACCACCTCCGGCGGGGCCGGCTCCCTCCGCACTAAAAGTGGCCCACGCGAATGCCACCAAAGGAGATGAGGGTCAACGACGGGACCCGGGGCCGGGTTCCTCACCAAGCGTCGCGCCCCTGAAGGTAGCACCTCCCAGTGCCAGCCCGGCGGAGCCCAGTCCCGGACATGGGTCCTCTGAAGCAGGACGTCGTCACGGACGTGTCGACGGCGAGGATGCGGGCCGGGCATCGTCGACAACAAAATACTATATGCCGCAAAAGTAAAGTAACATTTTTTAAATGATGGATTGTGATGATTTCATATATGCAAATTCTAAATTTTATAACTAAAAATATAAGAAACTAAAAAAACATCGATCATCGTCTAACAATTTGAAATTAATCTAATTCATCTAGCTAGCTAAAACTAACATTTCCAAAATTTCTAACATTTCTATATAACTAACATTTCTATAACATTTGACATTATATATATTATAACTAACATTTCTACATACTATTTGACATTAATCTAATCTAATTAATTAATTCATCTAAAACTTTGTATGAAAAACAGAAAAACAGAAAAAACTAAAAGCTAAAAACAGAAAAATTGTGTGTGCGCGCGTCTAGTGTGTGTTGTGTTGTGTGTGTGTGTGTGTGTGTGTGTGTGTGTGTGTGTGTGTGCATGTAGTGTGTGTGTGTGCGCGCGCGTGTGTGTGCGCTACGGTCGGCGCCGGCGCCGGCGCCGGTGTGCGCTACGATCGATTGGAGGGAGGAGAGGGGCCGGGGGACAGGCTCACAGCGCGCGCGGCAAGGTCGAGGCGACGGCGACGGCGAGGCGAGGTCGATCAAAAGGCGGCGGCGACGGCGAAGCGAGGGGATCGGCGACCGGGACGGCGACGGGGGTGCCGCGGAGTCGACGGGGATGACGCGACGAGGACGGGGGCGTCGCGGAGTCGACGGGGACGGCGCGACGGGGGCGGCGACGGCGCGGGATGGGGCGGTGGCAGACAGATGTGGGAGATGAGAAACTGAAAATTTTCGAAGTGTTTCTTATATGGGGGACACCATTAGTACCGGTTGGAGCCACCAACCGGTACTAAAGGCCTGTTTTGGCCAGGCCAAGCGGGGGAAGCACCCCCCTTTAGTACCGGTTCCTGGCTCCAACCGGTACTAAAGGCCCCCCCTTTAGTACCGGTTGGTTCCACGACCCGGTACTAAAGGGGGTGCGCTGCGAGGCGAGGGGCGCGGAAGTTTAGTCCCACCTCGCTAGCCGAAGGGCGCTCACACCTACTTATAAGCCCCGCCGCCGCTGCTGTCTCGAGCTCCTCTCTAAAGCAGGCCTTCTGGGCCTACCTCTGCTACTCTGCCCTGTGGGGCCTATTGGGCTTGCGGGCCTGCATCCTGGCCCAACAACAGGTTGGGTTTCTAGTCGTATGCAGGCCGCTGTGGCCTGGTAGGTGGGCTTTTTTCATTTAGTTTTTTCTTTTCTGCTTTATTTATTTTCAGTTGTTTTTTGCTGTATTTAGAGTTTCTTTGTGAATATTTTTGATAGTTTTTAGAAACTTTCAGTTAGTGCCGGTAGTTTTTAAATTTGAATAGTTTAAATTTTGAATTATTTGAAATTTGTGTGAATCACTAGTTTGTGAATAACTTAACTTTAAAAATACATTTTCCAGTGATTCTTTTTTCTTATGTTTAATATTAGTGTGTTTTATCATTATATTCAATTTGGTAATGCTTAAGTTATTTAAAAATGAAATGCCTTTGTAACGGATGAATTTTCGTCCAAAACCCTGATACTTCGAAACAGATTGTCCATTTTGTACACGAAGTGCATCCAGTTTTTGCGGTAACCCTCTCTACTTTTTTGCACATGCTATGTGGGTGAAATTATGATACCATGCCAACTTTCATCCTTTTCTGAGTTCATTTGAAATGCTCTTCAATTTTAGGGTCATTTAGCTGAAAAAATCAATAAATGCATGAAAGAATTTGCTTGCACATAAAATTTCTTCACGTTTCAAATGCCAAAACACATAACTAGCTACCCTAACTATTACAGAGATTCCCTCCTCGGTGTGAAACACAGAAGAAAGTGATGATAGTTAAGCCGATCACATCCCAGATCTTTGGGTGTGAAACTTTTTCTTCGCGTGTGTCCCTTTGCGTCGTAGCCATGAAAAATCTTCATCATTTAACGGGATGCCCGGGTCAATATTCACTGTGAATGGAGCAATTTCATCAAACTTTTCATAATCTTCTGACTTGTCTGTCTTGTCATCCACTCCCACGATGTTTCTCTTGCCAGAAAGAACTATGTGCCGCTTTGACTCATCGTACGATGCATTCGCTTCCTTATCTTTTCTTTTCTTGGCTTGGTAGACATGTCCTTCACATAGAAAACCTGTGCCACATCATTGGCTAGGACGAATGGTTCGTCTGCATACGCAAGATTGTTGAGATCCACTGTTGTCATTCCGTACTGCGGGTCTTCCGTTACCCCGCCTCGTGTCATATTGACCCATTTGCACCGAAACAAAGGGACCTCAAACCATGTCGATAGTCAAGTTCCCATATGTCCTGTATATAACCACAATATGTTTCCTTTCCCGTCTTGGTTTCTGCATCAAAGCGGACACCACTATTTTGGTTGGTGCTCTTCTTATCTTGGGCGATCGTGTAAAATGTATTACCATTTATCTCGTACCCTTTGAAAGTCATTATATTCGAAGATGGTAACTGGGATAGCAAGTACAGGTCATCTTCAATAGAGGTGTCATGCATGGTACATGCTTGCAACCAGCTGGCGAAACTCCTGTTTGTTCACGTGTAATCTAGTCATCAGACCGCTCCGGGTGTTTGGAGCGTAGCAAATTCTTGTGTTCATCCATATACGGAGCCACCAAGGCAGAATTCTGTAGAACTGTGTAGTGTGCTTCAGTGAGAGAATGTCCGTCCATACATATTATTTGTTCCCCTCCTAGCGTGCCTTTTCCATCCAGTCTGCCCTTATGCCGCGATTCAGGAACACCAATCGGCTTAAGGTCAGGAATAAAGTCAATACAAAACTCAATGACCTCCTCATTTTGACGGCCCTTGGAGATGCTTCCTTCTGGCCTAGCACGGTTATGAACATATTTCTTTAAGACTCCATGAACCTCTCAAAGGGGAACATATTGTGTAGAAATACAGGACCCAAAACGTTAATCTCTTCGCATAGGTGAACTAGGACGTGCGTCATGATGTTGAAGAAGGATGGTGGGAACACCAACTCGAAACTGACAAGACATTGCACCAAATCATTCTGTAACCTTGGTATGACTTCTGGATCGATTACCTTCTGAGAGATTGCATTGAGAAATGCACATAGCTTCACAATGGCTAATCGAACGTTTTCCGGTAGAAGCCCCCTCAATGCAACCGGAAGCAGTTGCGTCATAATCACGTGGCAGTCATGAGACTTCAGGTTCTGGAACTTTTTCTCTGCCATGTTTATTATTCCCTTTATATTCGACGAGAAGCCAGACGGTACCTTAATACTGAGCAGGCATTCAAAGAAGATTTCCTTCTCTTCTTTGGTAAGAGCATAGCTTGCATGACCCTGATGTATGCCGTCTTTTCCGTGCATACGTTGTTGGTCCTCCCGTGCCTCAGGTGTATCTTTTGTCTTCCCATACACGCTCAGGAAGCCAAGCAGGGTCACACAAAGATTCTTCGTCACGTGCATCACATCGATTGCAGAGCGGACCTCGAGGTCTTTCCAATAGGGCAGGTCCCAAAATATAGATTTCTTCTTCCACATGGGTGCGCGTCCGTCAGCGTCATTCGGAACAGGTTGTCCACCAGGACCCTTTCCAATGACCACCTTCAAATCCTTGACCATATCATGTACATCAGCACCAGTACGGTGGCGAGGCTTCGTCCGGTGATCCGCCTCACCTTTGAAATGGTTGCCTTTCTTTCTTACGGGATGCCTGCTCGGAAGAAATCGACGATGTCCCAGGTACACATTCTTATTAGCCAAATATATACTGTCAGTACCGTCCAAACAGTGCGTGCATGCGCGATATCCCTTGTTTGTCTGTCCTGAAAGGTTACTGAGAGCAGGCCAATCATTGATGGTCATGAACAGCAACGCCTTTAGGTCAAATTCTTCCCCCATGTGCTCATCCCACGCACGTACACCTGTTCCATTCCACAGTTGTAAGAGTTCTTCAACTAATGGCCTTAGGTACACATCAATGTCGTTGCCGGGTTGCTTAGGGCCTTGGATGAGCACTGGCATCATAATGAACTTCCGCTTCATGCACAACCAAGGAGGAAGGTTATACAAACATAGAGTCACAGGCCAGGTGCTATGGTTGCTGCTCTGCTCCATCAAAAGGATTAATGCCATCTGCGCTTAGACCAAACCATACGCTCCTTGCGTCATCTGCAAACTCCTTCCCGTACTTTCTTTCGATTTTTCTCCACTGCGACCCGTCAGCGGGTACTCTCAACTTTCCGTCTTTCTTACGGTCTTCTCTGTGCCATCGCATCGCCTGGGCATGCTCTTTGTTTTGGAACAAACATTTCAACCGTGGTATTATAGGAGCATACCACATCACCTTGGCAGGAATCTTCTTCCTGGGGCGCCGTCCCTCGACATCACCAGGGTCATCGCGGCAGATCTTATAGCGCAATGCACCACATATCGGGCAAGCGTTCAAATCCTCGTACTCACCGCGGTAGAGGATGCAATCATTAGGGCATGCATGTATCTTCTGCACCTCTAACCCTAGAGGGCAGACAACCTTCTTTGCTTCGTACGTACTCTCGGGCAATTCGTTGTCCTTTGGAAGCATATCCTTTATCATTACCAGCAACTTTCCAAATCCCTTGTCAGATACACCATTCTCTGCCTTCCATTGCAGCAATTCCAGTGTGGTGCCCAGCTTTTTCTTGTCACCTACGCAATTCGGGTACAACAATTTTTTGTGATCCTCTAACATGCGCTGCAACTTCTTCTTCTCCAAATCACTTGCGTAGTTTCTCTTTGCATCGGCAATGGCCCGACCTAGATCATCAACGGGCTCATTTGATGCCTCTTCTTCAGCTTCTTCCCGCATTGCCGGCTCAGCTTCTTCCCGCATTACCGGCTCAGCTTCTTCCCCCATTGTTGTATCATCGTATTCAGGGAACCCATGTCCAGGATAGCTGTCGTCCTCCTCTTCTTCTTCATTGTCTTCCATCATAACCCCTCTTTCTCCGTTCTTGGTCCAAACATTATAATGGGGCATGAAACCGGTCTTAAACAGGTGGACGTGAATGGTTCTTGACGTAGAGTAATTGTGACCATTCTTACAGCGAGCACATGGACAAGGCAGAAAACCATCCGCCTGCTTGTTTGCCTCAGCCGCAAGCAGAAAAGTACGCACGCCCTCAACGAACTGGGGAGAGCATCGGTCATCGTACATCCATTGCCGGCTCATCTTCATTACACAACACCGAATAGACCAAATTAATACGAGTTCATACATAAAGTTCATACAACACTTAAATGCAACAAACAAATAACTCTCTATCTAAAGCATTTAAATGCAACAACAAATACGATCAAGATCGCAACTAAGGTAACAATGGATCCAACAGCATAATGATACCAAGCCTCACTATCGATGGCATATTTTCTAATCTTTCTAATCTTCAAGCGCATTTTCTCCATCTTGATCTTGTCATCATCGACGACATCGGCAACATGCAACTCCAATTCCATCTTCTCCCCCTCAATTCTTTTCAATTTTTCTTTCAAGTACTCGTTTTCTCTTTCAACTAAATTTAACCTCTCGGCAATAGAGTCGGTTGGAATTTCCGGTTCAGATACCTCCTAGAAAAATTTTCTATATCAACTTGATGGGCATAATTTGTCATAAACACGAAATGCAACTAGTTTTAAAAGAGAATATACATACCACATCCGAATCATAACAAGGACTAGGGCCGACGGGGACGGATATCAAAACCATGGCACTATATGTATAACAAACAACGTACGGGTAAGATAATTATACGAGTAACTATATATCCAAATCACACAAACATCAATTTTTATATAAAATTTCATGAACAAGAGGCTCACCACAAGGTGGTGCCGGCGACGGGACGGTGCGGGCGATCGACGGTGGCTACGATGGAGATTTAGAAGGCACTAAGTAAACCACACCTACATATGCAAACTAAGTGTTATTTTTGACCTCAAATTGCATATAAATCAAATACTAGCACATATATATATATCCTCCCAAATTACTAAACTCACAAATTAATCACTATATAAACCAATGCAAGAGCTAATCTAGCAATGAGAGATGAAAGGACAAAGTTGCTAACCTTTGTGATCATTTGAATGGATGAGGGCCTTCAAATCTTGACAAATTTTGGGCAAATTTTGTGATGAACTCGAGAGGAAGAAGGGAAGAACAGAGGAGAGGGCCGGAGAGGGGAAAGGGGGAAGAACAGAGTGCTGGTGGACAAAGGGTTTATATAGGATGACCTTTAGTACCGGTTCGTGGCACGAACTGGAACTAAAGGTGCTGGAGGGGCCCCACTCTGACAACATCCTGCCACCACTCTCATTAGTACCGGTTCGTGGCATGAACCGGTGCTAAAGGTTCGCCACGAACTGGTACTAATGAAAGCGGCCCGGCTATCCGTTGGAATCGGCACTAATGTATACATTAGTGCCGGCTCAAATACAAACCGGCACTAATGTGCTTCACGTTTGACCATTTTTCTACTAGTGTTATATGAAAAAGTTTCATCCTGATAAGCTCAAACCCAAATCGGAGAAATATGTCTTCATAGGATACCCAAAGGAGACTATTGGGTACACCTTCTATCACAGATCCGAAGGCAAGACATTCGTTGCTAAGAATGGATCCTTTCTAGAGAAGGAGTTTCTATTGAAAGAAGTGAGTGGGAGGAAAGTAGAACTTGATAAGGTAATTGTACCTTCTCCCTTATTGAAAAGTAGTTCATCACAAGAAATCTGTTCCTGTGACTACTACACCAATTAGTGAGGAAGACTAATGATGATGATCATGTAACTTTAGATCAAGTTAATACCGAATCTTGTAGGTAAACCAGAGTGAGATCCGCACCAAAGTGGTACGGTAATCCTATTCTAGAAGTCATGTTACTAGACCATGACGAACTTGCGAACTATGAGGAAGCGATGATGAGCCGAGATTCCGCGAAATGGCTTGAGGCCATGAAATCTGAGATGAGATCCATGTATGAGAACAAAGTATGGACTTTGATTGACTTGCCCAATGATCGGCGAGCCATTGAGATTAAATGGATCTTCAAGAGGAAGACGGACGCTGATAGTAGTGTTACTATCTACAAAGCTAGAATTGTCGCAAAAAGGTTTTCGACAAGTTCAAGGTGTTCACTATGATGAGAGTTTCTCACTCGTATCTATGCTTAAGTCTGGCCGGGTCATGTTAGCAATTGCCGCATTTTATGAAATCCAGCAAATGGATGTCAAAACTGCATTCCTGAATGGATTTCTAGAAGAAGAGTTGTATATGATGCAGCCGGAAGGTTTTGTCGATCCAAAAGGAGCTAACAAAGTGTGCAAGCTCCAGCGATACATTTATGGACTGGTGCAAGCCTCTCGGAGTTGGAATAAACGCTTTGATAGTATGATCAAAGCATATAGTTTTATACAGACTTGCGGTGAAGCCTGTATTTACAAGAAAGTGAGTGGGAGCACTACAACATTTCTGATAAGTATATGTGAATGACATATTGTTGATCGGAAATAATGTAGAATTATTCTGCAAAGCATAAAGGAGTGTTTTTAAAGAAGTATTTGAAAGAAAGACCTCGGTGAAGCTGCTTACATATTAAGCATCAAAATCTATAGAGATACATCAAGACACTTGATAAGTTTTTTCAATGAGTACATACCTTGACAATATTTTGAAGTAGTTCAAAAATTGAACAGTCAAAGAAAGAGTTCTTGGCTGTGTTACAAGGTATGAAATTGAGTAAGACTCAAAGCCCGACCACGACAGAAGATAGAAAGAGAATGAAAGTCATTCCCTATGCCTCAGCCATAGGTTCTATAAAGTATGCCATGATGTGTACCAGATCTATTGTATACCCTACACTGTGTTAAGCAAGGGAGTACAATAGTGATCTAAGAGTAGATCACTAGACATTGGTCAAAATTATCCTTAGTGGAATAAGTAAATATTTCTCGATTATGGAGGTGACAAAAGGTTCGTCGTAAAAAGTTACGTCGATGCAAGTTTTGACATAGATCTGGATGACTCTAAGTCTCGATCTAGATACATATTGAAAGTGGGAGCAATTAGCTAGAGTAGATCCGTGCAGAGCATTGTAGAAATAGAATTCGCAAAATACTTACGGATCTGTATGTGACAGACCCGTTGACTAAAATTATCTCACAAGCAAAACATGATCACACATTAGTACACTTTGGGTGTTAATCACATAAATGATGTGAACTAGATTATTGACTCTAGTAAACCCTTTGGGTATAGGTCACATGACGATGTGAACTATGGGTGTTAATCACATGCTGATGTGAACTCTTAGTGTTGAATCACATGGCGATGTGAACTAGATTACTGACTCTAGTGCAAGTGGGAGACTGAAGGAAATATGCCCTAGAAGCAATAATAAAGTTATTATTTATTTCCTTATATCATGATAAATGTTTATTACTCATGCTAGAATTGTATTAACCGGAAACATAATACATGTCTGAATACATAGACAAACAGAGTGTCACTAGTATGCCTCTACTTGACTAGCTCGTTAATCGAAGATGGTTATGTTTCCTAACCATAAACAAAAGAGTTGTTATTTGATTAACGGGATCACATCATTAGGAGAATGATGTGATTGACATGACCAATTCCATTAGCTTAGCACCTGATCGTTTAGTATGTTGCTATTGCTTTCTTCATGACTTATACATATTCCTATGACTATGAGATTATGCAACTCCCGTTTGCCGGAGGAACACTTTGTGTGCTACCAAACGTCACAACGTAACTGGGTGATTATAAAGGAGCTCTACAGGTGTCTCCAAAGGTACATGTTGGGTTGGCGTATTTCGAGATTAGGATTTGTCACTCCGATTGTCAGAGAGGTATCTCTGGGCCCTCTCGGTAATGCACATCACATAAGCCTTGCAAGCATTGCAACTAATGAGTTAGTTGTGAGATGATGCATTACGGAATGAGTAAAGAAACTTGCCGGTAACGAGATTGAACTAGGTATTAAGATACCGACGATCGAATCTCGGGCAAGTAACATACCGATGACAAAGGGAACAACGTATATTGTTATGCGGTCTGACCGATAAAGATCTTCGTAGAATATGTGGGAGCCAATATGAGCATCCAGGTTCCGCTATTGGTTATTGACTGGAGACGTGTCTCGGTCATGTCTACATTGTTCTCGAACCCGTAGGGTCCGCACGCTTAAGGTTTCAATGACAGTTATATTATGAGTTTATGAGTTTTGAAGTGCCGAAGGAGTTCAGAGTCCTGGCTGAGATCGGGGACATGACGAGGAGTTTCGAAATGGTCGAGACATAAAGATCGATATATTGGACGACTATATTCGGACATCGGGAAGGTTCCGAGTGATTCAGGTATTTTTCGGAGTACCGGAGAGTTACGGGAATACGTATTGGGCCTTATTGGGCCATACGGGAAAGAAGAAAAAGGGCCTCAAGGGTGGCCGCATGCCTCCCCTTGGTCCGGTCCGAATTGGACTAGGGAAGGGGGGCGCCCCCTTCCTTCCTTCTCCTTTTCCCTTCCTCTTTTCCTATTAGGACTAGGGAGTCCTAGTAGGACTCCACACTTGGCGCGCCCCCTCCTAGGGCTGGCCTCCTCCTCCCTTGCTCCTTTATATACGGGGGCAGGGGGGCACCTCTAGACACAAGTTGATCGACGTGATCATATTCTTAGCCGTGTGCGGTGCCCCCTTCCACCATAATCCTCGATAATATTGTAGCGGTGCTTAGGCGAAGCCCTGCGACGGTAGTACATCAAGATCGTCACCACGCCGTCCTGCTGACGGAACTCTTCCCCGACACTTTGCTGGATCGGAGTCCGGGGATCGTCATCGAGCTGAACATGTGCTAGAACTCGGAGGTGCCGTAGTTTCGGTGCTTGATTGGTCGGGCCATGAAGACGTACGACTACATCAACCGCGTTGTGCTAACGCTTCCGCTGTTGGTCTACAAGGGTACGTAGATCACACTCTCCCCTCTCGTTGCTATGCATCACCATGATCTTGCGTGTCCGTAGGAATTTTTTTGAAATTACTACGTTTCCCAACACTAATAAGGCACTACAGCTAACACACAGCAGTAGTGCATGCTCACCAGCGCTACTGCTACACAAGTGTAGCAGCAGCGCGCTTAGTGGATGCTCGCTACTGCTAATAGCTATAGCGCGCTTCTTCCGTGCGCGCTGCTGCTAACTTTTCTCCACTCGCTACTGCTAATTTTAGTAGTTTTTTGTTTTTTTCGGCATATTTGTTTTGTATTTGAACAGGCTTTATAGAAGAATCTTTAGCACATACAAATGTCATCATGGTACACATACAAATGCCTGCGAGACCACATATGTAATTTGTCGGAGTAATGGGCCGTGGGTAGGCCAACCCGAGCCCCAGAACCTTTCAAAACATCGGGGCAAGCTGCGCCCCTCAAGACCCCAGGACGAAGAGCCGCCTCCTGGGGAGTCGACGGCAAGGCGGCCGACTGCCCATTCACGGCCGAGTCCCAGGGATGACTTCTAGAGAAGCCGGCTTTGGGGAGTCGGCCTGCGACTCCAACAAACCCCATGACCTCATCAAAGGGGACGAGGCAGGGGCGTGGCTACAGTGAAGCCCACCCCCGCCCCTCACAAAGGGCAGGCATGGCCACAGCACACCGTACCCCAGAAGATCTCCGTGCAGCGTGGCACTGTTGCCATGCCGGCCCTGACATCAGCACCGCAGGGCCGAATCCTGCACCCATGATGGCTTGTCTGTACGGCCTGGAGGCAGCAGGCCCCACAAGTCAGTGAGACCTCGGGAGACAGCAGGAGAACCACCAGTCGGACCCGTCGGGAGTCGGCCCGGGGGAGTCGGCCGAGCCCTCCCCCGGGGCCCACGCGCCATTAATCAAGATGTGATGGGGAGAGGCAACAGTGATCGCCCGCCAGGCGGCAGGGCTGTTGCCACGACCTCAAGATCAAGCCCGCGTCATCAGAAGCACGGCTACAGTAAGCAGCAGCCGGCAAGACCTGCCAGCGGCGGACGCGGGCTGTCGAGCCCCAGCGGTCGGCAGAGAAGACGGAGGCCAGAGACACTGACGGCTGGGCCCGCGCCCAGCCGGATTACCATTGTACCCCTGGGGGGTAGGCCTATATAAACCCCCCAGGGCACCCACGCAAAGGGTTGGAACCCATTAGCTCTAGACCATATCATATAGAAGGGAGAGAGCTAGTCTTGCCCTCTCCTACCACCAGAAAACAGCTCAAGGAGCAACCGTGTAAACACTTTGGCCATAGTGATCATGCGGAGACCCCGCAGAGCAGCAGTAGGGGTATTATATCCCCGGAGAGCCCCGAAGCTGGGTAAGATTCGCCGGCGTGCATGTCTTCGCCTCATCCTGTTTCCAGGCACTGGCGATGTTCTACTCGCCCCCACCATGATAAGCCATCCATTGGCATATGTCGCACCAAACCCCCGACATTTGGCGCCCACCGTGGGGCCTGGTCCACCGCCGCCCGGAGATCTGCTCTGGATGGGAACCCTTTTCCACCCTGGCGAGCGCAGCCAGCCAGGCATGCCAGACGGAGTTTGCGCCGACTCTCGGTGACCGCCTTGGCTGCCGAGGGGGAGTTGGGGAGAACGACGCCCGCCACCGGATCAACCGACTCCACCGATCCTTAGCGCTGGAAGAAGAAGACGAGCTGGGTCCGCCTTGTTTCGGGCCCTGCATTCGGGACGAACCCTTTCCCAGAGGGTTCACGCTCCCAAGAGACACGCCCAAGTATACCGGCTCCGTGAAGCCGGAAGACTGGCTAGTCGACTACTCCACGGCTGTCAGCATAGCAAACGGCAACAAGCGTGTCGCCGTAAAGTACATTCCACTCATGCTCCAGGGCACGGCCAAGACATGGCTGAACAGCTTAAAGCCCCGCAACATCAACAGCTGGGTCGACTTCATCGAAGCGTTCGTCCGCAACTTCACCAGCACGTACAAGCGTCCTCCCAAGCCTCGTCAGCTCTCGTTGTGCGTGCAAGGCCCCGACGAGTCGACTCGCGATTAACTCACGCGTTGGGCCGAGCTCCGGAACTCCTGCGAGGGCGTGCACGAGGTGCAGGCCATCGAGTACTTCATAGTCGGGTGCAGAGAAGGCACCCTCCTCAAGCACAAGCTCCTCCGCGACGAGCCAGAAACCCTCGACGAGCTGCTGATCATAGCGAACAAGTACGCCACGGCCGACTCCTCCATGAAGGAGGAAATTCAAATCAGCACAGCTTGCAAAGTGGCTCCTCAAGCCCCAAAAACTCCGGCGGCAGACGCCGGCCGGCGACAACAGCAGGGCGACAACAAGCGCAAGGCCCCGCAGTCGGCTTCCAGCAGCCGGCAGGTCGCGACCGTTGAAGCCCAGCAGCCCGAAGAGTAGCCCCCGCCCAAGCGACAGAAAGGCGGCAAGCCAAACTGGTTGCCGGCCTTCTCCTATGAGCAGACCTTGGATGGACCTTGCAAGTTCCACAGCGGCGCAAAGCCGTCGAATCACACCACCCGGAAGTGCCACTGGCTCACCAGGATCGCCAAGGGAGACGGCCTCCTGCCTCCCCCGCCTGCTGGGCAGCCTCCTCCGCCTCCGCCCCAGCAGCCGGCTGTCAGGCCAGTCGGCGTAGTACAAGAAGAATACCCTGAAGAGCATGGAGCCTATGTGGTGTTCACCAGTGTGGCTGATGATTGACGCAGCAGGCGGCTGCAGCGACAAGAGGTGAATGCAGTAGTGTCGGAGACGCCAGAGTTCATGCACTGGTCTGAGAATCCCATCAGCTGGAGTAGGGTTGACCACCCAGAAGTCATGCCGAGTCCGGGCTCCTATGCCTTGGTCCTGGACGCCACCTTTGCTACGGACAGACGAGCCGTGCGTTTCTCGTGAGTTCTAATAGACGGGGGCAGCAACATCAATATCCTGTACAAGGACACCATGGAGAAGTTAGGAATCAAGCAAAGACAGCTTCAGAACAGCCGAACTGTTTTCCATGGCATTGTTCCTGGGCTTTCCTGCTCGCCAATCGGCAAGGTCCTGATGGACGTCCTCTTTGGGGACAAAGATCACTTCCGTAGAGAGCCTGTTTGGTTTGAGATGGTGGATCTTGAGAGCCCATACCATGCGCTGCTTGGCCGACTAGCCTTGGCCAAGTTCATGGCGGTCCCCCACTACGCCTACCTCAAGATGAAGATGCCCAGCTCGAGGGGAATTCTGACTGTGGCCGGCGACTACTGGAAGTCGTCTACTTGCGCAGCTGAGAGCAGTCGGCTGGCCGAGTCCCTGATAATCGCGGCTGAGAAGCGGCTCCTTCAGCGAGTTGTGGCGATGGCCGGCAAGCAGCCTGAGGTATCGCCCAACCCAAAAGAGTCGCAGGCTGAGGGTTCGTTCAAGCCGGCCAAAGAAACAAAGAAGATACCCTTGGACCCGGAGCACCCAAAGAGGTACACCATCGTAGGTGCAAACCTCGACAGCAAATAGGAAGGCGAACTCGTCGATTTCCTCCGTGAGAATTGGGACATCTTCGGATGGTCCCCCAAAGACATGCGAGGTGTACCGACGGAATTCGCCGTGCACAAGTTACATGTCCGATCTGATGCAAAGCCGGTCAGACAGCCCCTGCGCCGCTTATCTGAAGAGAAGAGAAGAGTTGTCGGAGAAGAGATAGCCCGACTCCTAGCAGCCGGCTTCATTATGGAAGTGTTCTTTCTAGAATGGCTAGCAAATCCGGTCCTGGTACTAAAGAAGAACAAGCAGTGGAGAATGTGTATTGACTACATGAGCCTCAACAAGGCCTGCCCCAAGGACCCATTTGCTTTACCAAGAATCGATCAGGTGATAGACTCCACAGCCGGATGCGAGCTGTTGAGTTTTTTTGGATGCGTACTTAGGATATCACCAGATCAAGCTAAACCCGGCTGACAGACTGAAAACCGCGTTCATCACGTCGTTTGGAGCCTTCTGCTACCTCAGCATGACGTTCGGCTTAAGGAACACCGGCGCCACCTTTCAGCGTTGCATGCAGAAGTGCCTCCTCAAGCAGCTCGGCAGGAACGCCCATGTTTACGTGGACGACATGGTCGTGAAGACAGAAAAGTGTGGGACACTGCTGGAAGACCGCAAGGAGACTTTTGAAAACCTGCACCGGTTCCGGATCAAGATCAACCCCGAGAAGTGTGTCTTCGGAGTACCAGCCGGCCAGCTCCTTGGCTTCCTGGTCTCTGAACGCGGCATAGAATGCAACCCAGTAAAGATCAAGGCCATTGAGAGAATGGAGGTACCCAGCTGACTGCTGGACGTGCAGAAGTTCACCGGCTGCTTGGCGTCCATCTGCCGATTCATCAGTCGGCTGGGTGAGAAAGCTCTCCCCTTGTACCAACTCATGAAGAAGACCACTTTTTTCGAGTGGAACCATAAGGCGGATGAAGCTTTTCACTAGTTGAAAAAGATGTTGACTACTCCACCCGTCCTGGCGGCTCCGACTCCCAAGGAAGCTATGCTCCTGTACGTCGCCGCCACCAGCCGGGTAGTCATCATGGTCGTTGTAGTGGCGTACACTTTGCAGAGACCGGTATATTACCTGAGTGAGGTACTGTCGACCTCCAAGCAGAACTACCCCCCCCCCTACCAGAAGATGTGCTATGGCGTACACTTTGCTGCCAAGAAATTGAAGCCTTACTTCCAAGAGCGTCCAATCACGGTGGTCTGCACGGCCCCACTTGCCGAGATCATCGGTAGCCGAGATGCTTCTGGTCGTGTGGCCAAGTGGGCCATAGAGCTGGCTCCTTACACCATCCACTATCAGCCCCGCACCGCCATCAAGTCACAAGCACTGGCCGACTTCCTCGTCGACTGGGCCGAGACCCAGTACCTACCTCCAGCACCTAATTCCACCCATTGGCGGATGCATTTCGACGGCTCCAAGATGCGCACTGGCTTGGGAGCCGGCGTCGTCCTCACCTCTCCCAAAGGCGACAAGCTCAAATATGCGCTGCAAATCCACTTTGCCGCCTCCAATAACATCGCCGAGTACGAGGCGCTCATTCACGGGCCCTGGCTTGCCAAAGAGCTTGGCATCCGCCGGATCTTGTGTTATGGCGACTCGGACTTAGTGGCCCAGCAATCATCTGGCGACTGGCGCGAAAGATGCAAACATGGCGAGCTACCGTTTCCTCGTGCAGCAACCCAGCGCGTATTTCGAAGGGTGCGAGTTCCTCCATGTGCCAAGAAATGACATCGACCAAGCAGATGCATTGGCACGAATCGGCTCTACCCGCCAAGCAATACCATCTGGTGTTGCCCTTCAACGCCTCCTCAAGCCGTCTGTCAAGCCTTCACCAGAATCAGACTCCATTTTTGTGCCGGCTCCTCCCGAAGACGTCGGATCCGGCTCCAGAGCTCCGGCAGTCGGAATGAGGATTTTGGCGGAAGACCCCAAAGCTGCCACAGCCAAACCCGGCCCGGGGACTACGGTGGCGGACTTGAAGACTCCAGAACTCGTCCCAAGGACCGCGCTAGTCGGCCGGGGGACTTCATCAACCCAGCAAGCGGCTGTTGACTCCACCCCGCCGCCTCCCAGCCCAACCGCCCTCGTCCAAGTTGTAGTTCTGGCAGTCGAAGAAATAGCAGCACCCTCATGGGCCCAGCCCATCCTCAAATTCCTGGTGAACAAAGAACTGCCGACTGATGAAACTTCAGCTCGGCAAATACAACGCCGGGTGGCAGCCTACACCATAGTCAATAGAGAGCTAGTCACGCAGCGTCACTGGTGTCAACCAGCGCTGTGTAGAGCCAGAGCAAGGCCAAGCGATCCTCAAAGACATCCATCAAGGCAGGCAACGATTCCTACTACTTAATCGACGCTCAGAAGCCCCGAGCACATAAGAGGGACGACTCCGGCAAGGAGACAGAGCGGCCATGGAGTGCAAATCTCCTCCGAAGATTTTACAGTTGATGCAGTATGTACCACGCTACCTTTTGTATTAAAGTACCAAGACTTCGGGCCTCCCAAGGCGAGCTCGGGAACTGCCCTCTTTTGTCTGTATCATAAAATTATGACTGCGAGTATGTTACTCCTTTTTATGCCGTTTGGCACCGGGCTCGACAAGTCGGCCTGAGGACTTGCCGCCTTGCACTATGAAATGCTTCCTGCAGTCGGAGAAGTAGTGTGTAAACGCCTAAACCGTCTCCTTGTCAGAAGCCGCAGCTCGCAGAGCGACTGTACGGTGGGCAACAGTAAGGTAGAATGGGCATTTGCATGAAAAATGGCTAAGGACTCAAAGCATAAAACATAGCTCAAGACATCTTCCAGCCTTTCTCGCAAACCGACTCTCGGATAGTCAGATTGCCGTCTTCTATCTAACTTGCTCAGAAAATCTCGAAGACGGCTAAGTACTTGCTTTCCCAAAGTAGCCTAGCACTTGATCCAGCAACAGTCCGCAGAGCGGCTGTCCGATTGGCAAGGCAGGCAACTAAGAGAAAGCGGCAAAGGAAAAAAACTCCAAAAGAGCAATGAGAAAGAAAAGATAGAACTCAAATAAATATATTTACATAACATAGGCCCTTGGCCAAATTTTTGAGCAGAGGTTCAAAATACACCCGCGGGTGGAATTGTGCGATTTAAAAAGTTCTACCAAGACTACTGAAGCAGACAAAACAAAGATACAGCGGCAGCTCAGGAAGCAGCAGACGGATTCGGAGGGTCGGAGGAGGCGCCAGCGCCAGGCGTCGGGGCGGCCGGCTAGCTAGTCTCGGCTTGATCGCCTTCGGCGGCAGTTGGGTCGGTCACACGCGGCTCGTTGCTGGAGGCACAGTCATGCTGAGGCTGGCCGTCCGCTCCGTCTTCTGGTGCCTCCGCCTCGCCTCCGTCCTCCGCCTCGCCCTCTTCCTCGACGCTAGATCCAATCACCTCCGCCGAGTCCTCGCCGTAGTCTGGGTTCATCCCAAACCACTCCGGCGGTACCTCCTCGTCGTCTTCAGACCGCCCGGGGACGAAGATGCTGGTGTCAGTGTACTCAGCGATCGCCGCAGCATGCTTGACGAGGGCGTCTTCCGCGGCTGCCAGCTCCGGCTGGGCCTCCGACCGAAGCGTGGCCAGCCGGTCTAGGTCCAGCCCCGGATACCATGCCTTGACGAACTCCAAGGCCCGGCGCGCTCCAGCTCGGGCCGAAGAGCCCTTCCAGGCCTCAAGACAACCAGCCGCGACCTCTAGCCAGTCGACCGTCAGGCTGGGGGTGCGCGGAGCCTGCATATCCGGCCACAGGGCGGCAATTGCCTGGGCACCATCACGCTGAAGCCGGCGCAGCATCCTGTGAGCCGGCCGAAGGCGAGCCTCGATGCTCAGGATGTGCTCGTCAAGAGTCCGGGGGGCATTGGAGGCAATCTCTGCGCCCTCCGCCCTCCGACCTTCACGGTCAGCCTCGATGGCTTGGATGGCGGCCTGCGACTGCCCAGGGAAGAAGTCTGCAAAGCCACGAAGAAACGAAGAAGCAAGTCAAAAACCAGGAGTCGGCACGATTTAAGTCGGCAGCTCAAAGAAAGAAAATAAAGAAACTCACCATCAACAATGTCTTCAATCTCGTGGAAGTCGGAGGATAGCAGCGCCTCACTGTCAGACCAGGAGGAGCGCTCGCTCGCGAACTTGGCTAGGAGGGCGGTTCCGTCTCGTCCCCCTCCCTCTGCGTCTTCACGAGTAGCTCCTTCTGCTCTGCCAATTGAGTGGCCAGCAGATCGCGCTCCATGGCGAGCTTGCCGCACTCCTCTTGGGCACACAAGGTAGAGTTGGCGTCGCTCAGCTGCTGTTGAAGAGCAGCGTTGGCCCCTGAGAAGAAGAAAGAAAGAAGGCGTCAAGTCATCAGTAAAGAAGGTCGCCAGGGAGATCCGGCCCGACAGCTCAGCAGTCGGCCCGAATCTCGGGGACTACAGCCCGTGGGGGCACCAGCGCGCCCCCCCAAAGAAGGAAAAGGACTTACTCCGGCTCTCCGACAGATCGGCGGTCCTCTTGCCCAGCTCTTCAACGTTATGGTTGAAGGCAGTGACGCGAAGGTTGTGGTAATCCTGCGATGAACGTTTCAGACAAAAAGTTAACACCCAAAATTCATCAATTGGAGTTCCGAGCTGCCTGCTCAGCAGCCAGCCCGAAACTCGGGGACTACACCCAGTGGGTGCGCTAGCGCGCCCCCACAGAGAGGAACAAGAAAAACAAAGACCAAAGGGAAAAAACATACCCGGACGGCTGCCCGCGACGCCAGGAATGCCTTGGTGCAACTCTGGAGAGCGTCGCCCTCAGCGTGAAGCTTCGCCTGGACGTCCAGGAGCGCCTGGCTCAGCGGCCCTGTGCCGCCTCCTCGCACCCACCCAATAGGCGCGGCGCTTGTCGCTTCGCCGTCTGGGATCGCCGAGCTGGTGGTGCCGGCTTCCAGGGGGCGGGGTGCCAAAGTCGCGTTCTCCAGACGGCGGCACGTTGGCGAGCCAACTTGAAGGAGTAGCCTCGCCATGGCCTCGTCTTCGGTCGGCGGCACTAGAGGGCCCGCCGGTTGCTCGCCCTGCGCACTTTCAGACGACGGTGCAGGCGGCGGCGGAACGTTCACATCCGGCGTAGAGGGGTCGCCGCCCTCCCCCTCCACGACGGGGTTCTCCCCGCCGGCTTCCCCAGTCTGCCCCGTGAACTCCGGAGGCAGCGGCGCAGAGTTCAACAGGGTAACGAGCACCACCGACTGGCGGCGTGCGGCTTCCTCAGCCTGCTGCTTCGCCGCGGCGGCGGCTTCGGCCTCCGCCAGTTTTTTCTTGGCGGAGGCCTCCGCCCTGTCGGCCTCCGCCTTCTCTAGGCGGAGGGCCTCTTCTTCATTGCACTTCTCTTGCGCATTCCGGTCCGTCGCCTCTCGGAGGTCAGCAGCGGGGTCAATCCGCCGAGTGGTGGCGGACGTCTCCGCTTCCCCCACGACGGAGGCGGCGGTGACCCTCTCAAAAGAGAGGGGAGCCCTGAAGCAAGAGGGGCAAGCAGAGACTTAGACAAAGTCACAAAGAAAGAATAAAACTTTGAAAACAAAATACTTACGCGTAGACCAATGGCGGCTTCTTCACTTCCTTACGGAAGCGGATGGCCTTCGTGGCCGCCTAGTCCCACCAGGTCGCCGCGGCCGAACCCTTGGGCTTCTTCGGCCGATTGCCGAACGAGGTCGGCACATCCCTGCGCTTCTTTCCGCCGCCTGGAGCGCCCGGCGCGCCAGAAGAGCCCGCGCCAGGTTGGCTGGCTCCTGGCCGATGGCGAGGGGCGAGTTCTCCCTCGGCGTCGTCGTCAGGCCAGTCGGCGACAGTGGCCGAAGGCCTGAAGTCGCTTGCTGTCCCTCCTCCTCCCTCGGTGTCGTCCTCCAAAGCCGCCGCCCCTGGATCGGGGTCGTCAACGTCGCTCTCCACCCGGTCGGCGAGGAATTCGCGGGCCGGCCCCGAGGTGCCGGCTGGTGGGTGGAGGAGGGGATTCTAACCAAAGTTGGCTGGTCAAAACAAAACTCGGCAAGAAGAAGACAATCCAAAGAAAGAAAGGAAAGGCGACTCACCACGGGCGGGGGGTTGGCGTGGGAGTACGGCTCCTTGCCGAACCGCCAATCCTCCAGGAGCCTGCTGTCTGAGAGGTAGTTCACCATGAAGGCCACCTCTTCGTGAGGCATGCCCTTGGTGCACATCCGACTTGGGTCGCGGTGCCCGCTCATCTGGCTTGTCATATGGGGGCGGCCTTGGAGTGGGAGAACTCGGCGCGAAACGAAGGCGGCCAGCAGGTCCGGACCAGTCAGACCCTCCGACTGCGTCAGCACTCGGAGTCGCGTGATGGCGCCGGCTCCCACAGGCATCAGCGACTTGGCCTGGTACGACCAGTTGGGCAGTCGTCCAGCCGGCGGGCCGGCTTCGAAAGCCGGCAAGTTGACCCAGTCCCCCCTCGCGGAGGCGTTCTTGATGTAGAAGTTTGATCTCTGCCACATGTTCACCGACTTGATCAGCGAGATGGAGGGAAGGGATTGTCGGCCCCCGACCTTCGCACGACGATGAAAGCGCCGCACTGAGCCGGCACGCCCGCAGCCTGGGTGCCGAGCTTGGAGAAGAACTCCCCCTAGAGCTCGAGGGTTGGGAGGACTCCGAGGAAGCCTTCGCACATGGCCACGAAGGCGGACAGCAGCACCACTGCGTTGGGGGTGAGGTGGTGCGGCTGGAGGCCGTAGAATTCGAGGAAGGACCGGAATAAACTGCTCGCCGGCAGCCCCAACCCATGCAGGCAGTGCGAGCAGAAGATAACCCGCTCGCCCTCCTGCGGCACAGGGGAAATCTCCCCCTTCGGTGCAAGACACATCTGCACGCGATCCTCGCAGGGGAGCCGACGAGTCCGGCGGAGGAACTTGATGTGGTCTGCATGAACTTCGGAGCCGTCCCAGGTGCCGGAGCGCACTTGGGGAGGCGCGGCGGCGGAGGAAGAACTCATCGCAAGCTGTCGCCGCAGCGTTCGCCGGAGCTTGGGCGCGCGGCGGAGCGAAGAAGAGAAGAGGAAGGAGGAAGAGCGAGGAACAGCAAGAAGGAAGAGAACGAGGAGTAGTGGGAAGGAGGGGCGCGCGTGCCCCCCTCTTCCCCCTACTTATAGCCTCGTGGGCTGCGAAGCCGAGGGGGAGGACGTGGTGATTTACTGCTCCCATGACCCCACGACCCCCACGATCTATGATAAAGTTACTGCGTGCAGTAACTCCACGGGAATCCCAACCGTCCATCGGGGCCGCAGCGGATCCGCTCGGGCGCCGAGGCGCGGTAGTGGCGGGCCCTGCCTATGGGCCTGTCCCGTCGCGTGCGTAGGCTGGCAGGACGGCCTAGCCACATGCCCTCGTGTGACAGGCCTAGAACGGGCGGCGGCCTGGAGGCTTAGCTGGCACGCCACTTAAAATCCCACCGCGACGTTCAAAATACAAAGCGAGTCAGAATTGAGTGAGTCCGAGTCCTCCTAGTCGTCCCGGCAGAAGTCAATCAAAGACCATGCGTTGAGCACACGGAAAGACAAACTGCCGAGGCTTCTCAGCCGATCGTCCGTGGTGCCTCACCAGCTTCGGGGACTACTATCGGAGTAATGGGCCGCGGGTAGGCCAACCCGAGCCCCAGAACCTTTCAAAACATCAGGGCAGGCTGCGCCCCTCAAGACCCCTGGACAAAGAGCCTCCTCCTGGGGAGTCAACGGCAAGGCGGCCGACTGCCCGCTCACGGCCGAGTCCCAGGGACGACTTCCAGAGAAGCCGACTTTGGGGTGTCGGCCTGCGACTCCAAGAAACCCCATGACCTCATCAAAGGGGACGAGGCAGGGGCATGGCTACAGTGAAGCCCACCCCCGCCCCTCACCAAGGGCAGGCATGGCCACAGCAGGCCGTACCCTAGAAGATCTCCGTGCGGCGTGGCACTGTTGCCATGTCGGCCCTGACATCAGCACCGCAGGGCAAATCCTGCACCCACGACGGCTTGTCTGTACGGCCTGGAGGCAGCAGGCCCCACCAGTCAGTGAGACCTCGGGAGAGGGCAGGAGAACCACCAGTCGGACCCATCGGGAGTCGGCCCGGGGGAGTCGGCCGAGCCCTCCCCCGGGGCCCACACGCCATTAATCAAGATGTGATGGGGAGAGGCAACAGTGATCGCCCGCCAGGTGGCGGGGCTGTTGCCACGACCTCATGATCAAGCCCACGTCATCAGAAGCACGGCTACAGTAAGCAGTAGCCCGCAAGACCAGCCAGCGGTGGACGCGGGCTGTCGGCTCCGTACCAGGCCAGTCGGCGGAGCCCGCTAGTCGGCGGGCCCCAGCGGTCGGCAGAGAAGACGGAGGCCAGAGACACTGACGGCTGGGCCCATGCCCAGCCGGATTACCATTGTACCCCTGGGGGGTAGGCCTATATAAACCCCCCAGGGCACCCATGCAAAGGGTTGGAACCCATTAGCTCTAGACCAGATCATATAGAAGGGAGAGAGCTAGTCTTGCCCTCTCCTACCACCAGAAAACAGCTCAAGGAGCAACCGTGTAAACACTTTGGCCATAGTGATCATGCGGAGACCCCGCAGAGTAGCAGTAGGGGTATTATCTCCCCGGAGAGCCCGGAAGCTGGGTAAGATTCGCCGGCGTGCATGTCTTCGCCTCATCCCGTTTCCAGGCACCGGCGACGTTCTACTCGCCCCCACCATGATAAGCCATCCGTTGGCATATGTCGCACCAAACCCCAGACATAATCATAGCATATACATACAAATAGTCTCATCATAGTCATCATCCAACACAAAGTGGTCTCTCGTCATCATCTCGAAAATAGCAAGTCTCGATTACTTGCAAATACATCGTCATCCATCTAAACAATGATATACGCGAGAAGAGCTATCACTTTGAGTACATGAGTTCGTATCCCTCTCTCGCATTAGCGTGAACCTAAACTAACTACTGCCTGTCGCTCGGAAACCGGAAACCGGTACACCTGGGCCTAACACTCCGGCCACTTTTCATATATATACTCCTGGCGTAGCACTTCTTCGCCATCTATGATCTATGCACCTGCATCGTCACATGTGTCGATGATATGCAACATATATAGTTGAGCAACAAAAAGAGACAGACTTGGCAAAACTAGAAACAACATATCATAAGCATAAATAACAACGTTCATCGTACCCCAAAATGCCCTAACCATAGTGATTTTCGCTAGTCAAGGAGGAGGACGGTTTAATTACATCACAAATAAAGTTTCACCGTGCATAACTCAAAGTTTTGTCATACAGAAAGTATGGACTAAATGGACACATTGTCATATATCGACAATCACTCCAACATGTCGTTCCATCCATCCAAGTCAGGGAGATAGTCCTTGAGCTTAGTGAAAGGCTTCATGTGGAGACGCTGAGAGGCTATCCATGTTCGGACATCTTCCCGCGACATTTGCCCTTCTCCGTAGAACATCCCTGTTTTTCCGATGACCTCCTTCATGATGATTTGGGAAAGTTCACGTTGGATGTTATAGAACTCAGCTCGAAGTCGATGATCCTCGATATCTCCTATGTGCTTTGCCCATTGCAGAATATGGGCATCGCCGGATCTAGGTGACATGCGAAGGTTCTGGTGATCCTGTCTGTACTCCAGCATGTGGTGTAGGACATAGAATCCATCATTAAGAGAATTGTTCGGTTGCTGGATGCAGCAGAAGTCGGTCTTATGGCCGAAGGCGGCCCTGCCGCCCCTTGTCTTCTTGTCCCTAACCTGTCCACCCCTTGCTTGGTAGTAAAACATAGCACTGTCGAGAAAATCTTTGATGTGGGTGTAATCCTTTTTGTGCATGTTCTTCGACAAGTCCAAGTAAAGAGAGTGGGAGAATCAGGGGTAGAGGATGATGAGGACGGCACGCCCGCCACTGCGCAAAATAAGTACACCTCAAATTAATTAGCCTCCACCGTGCAAATGAATGATTGAAATCGAAGGAAGGATAGCAGCGCGGATGACTTACATGGGATGATAAGGCACGAGAATCGCCTCCTTGTCCTTATGGGCGAGCATGAAAGTGACGATGTAATCCCTCGCGTATTCACAGTGCTTTGCGCAGACTCCCAAGAAGCCCTCGTGCATGTATTACGGGTCAGCGACACAGATATTAGATATCTGCTCAACCCCGATGATGTAGTTCATGTGCAAGGAATAAAGGCGGACAAACGTAAAATTCAGCTTCTTCACGTGAAACATGTCGAATATGTAATCGAATCGGAGGAAGAACTTATCCGCGGGGAAGCTGTCGACGTATGACATTTTCCGCGGAATGTTAACCATGTAGAGTGGGTATCCTGGATCTTTCGAGGCGATGAGGCCTTTCTCTACCCGCAGAACATCGTCATGAAGTCTCCTTAGTTCGCCGAATCTGGCCCGTAGCGCTGTTGCAGGTAGGATTGGTTGACCGGGGATATGCCATTTATCCGCATCGGGGATATCTATACGGTCCTGAAGCCGAGGCTGCTGAGGCGGCTGGATCATAGAATCAACTTTTTTGCCTTTCCTCACTCTCTTCTTAGACTTCTTTACTACCGGAAGGTCATCCATAATACGGTGAGACAGCAATTCAGGCACCGACTCATGACGCTCAAACCCTGAGGAGGAGCCAGTATGGACATACTGTTCAGCGCCATTGTCGTCCTCATCCTCATCCATGGCGACGTCATCAGTGACTAATGGAGCCTCCTCCTTACCCCGTCCGCTATCACCCAACCCGACACCCGACGCTAATTGGGTTGGTGGGGTGTAGATGTTCATACCTTGCTGAGGCTGCGTGCTCGTGGGTGTGCTCCCGGCTGCCTCCAGACGAAGCAGACTCTTTGGCCACAACAGCACCCACCCATTGCAACAATCACCAAGCCGCCGCGATGTATCGTCGTCATCCCCCGCTAGTATTGGCGGAGGCAAATTCTCCTGGCCCAGTTTGACATTGGGCACGGAAACCTTGAAGACGTTCGAGGGGATCGGCCGGCTGTGGAACAATGGTTCCTTCGGCTTCATTATCGTCGCCTTCCCCACGTCCACCTTCTGGTCGCCGAGGGTGTACAATATGGTGCACGGGGTTTCGTCGGCCTACAAAGAAAAGTATGCGACGTGAGACATCCGAAAGGCAACGAAAATGGGAGATTATACATTTATATTGAAGGGGGCCGGTGTGACAGATACCGTGAGGGCGTCGAGCTCAGCCAAAGATGAAGCACCACCGAGCACGTCCGGTGCGGGAGCCGGTGCAGGAGCAGGTGCAGGAGCCAGTGCGGGAGCAGGTGCTGGTGCAACGCTAGTCGAGCTGCTCCCCAAGAAGTCGGCAAGGGGAAAGTCCTCTGCATTTTTTTCTGGATTTTGCCTTGTCCAAGTGATAACGCTCGTCACCAAGGAAGTAGACAAATCTGGAACCACCTGTTTTGCGGCAGCTACCGCTGTTGTGACTGTTTGAGATGATTTCTTCTCAACCGCAATCTCAACCTTCTTGTCGATGTTTTCTTCAGTTAACCTCCGTCTTTCCTTTCTCTCCTCTGTGGTCTCACGGGAGTACTTCTTCCACGTGGCGCCGTCTTCGACACCGTGCACACGTCCATACGACGGTCGAGTATCCACCGGTTGTCGTTTCAATATGTTCAACGCCCGGTTGAATGGAGTGTCCCACTTGGGCCTCGCCAATGCCTCAGATGGCGAGTCACTTTCGGCCGCAATCCGGTGCTGCTCTCTCTACAAAAGGCACAAGGATCGTTTACAAATATGACTAACGTGTGCAGTCGAATTGATTAGAAACAAAAATTACCAGCAGTTGCATGAACTCCGTAATGACCGGTGTTGTCTCGTAAACCTTGTTCACTGGGTCCCAAAGGTGCCGGGCCCTGAGGACGTCACGCTCCTGCGAGACGGTGAAATCGGCCAAGGGGTCTGGGATGCCAAGACTCGCGGCTTCCGCGTCTTCCTTGGCCCATTTGGACCTCTTTCAGCCGTAACCACGGCTTCCGAGGTGGTGGCTCCCAATGTTCATCTCTTGAAGCCCCTTCATGTTCTCGGAGTAGGGTTCGGCCTCGCAAGCCTCCTTGAATATTTGAAAGTGCTCTTCCGTGATTGTCGGATTATCCTTTACAATCTCGGAGTAGGGTTCCTTCTTGTCGATGATCTTTGCTTTCACTCGATTTGTCCAAGCGGCCAACGCATTGCTAAACTTGGTCATGGCGTGTTTGTTTATCTTCTTCATTGTTGGGTCCTCATCTGGATCTTCATAATCCTTCTCATTCCGGCGCGGGAACAAGAATATCTGGTGAAACTTCTTTAGAAGGGAGCTCCTCATATTTTCTATATTCGGTAGTTTCTCATCATTGATGGTGGCGGTTGTCCGTACGATGCAGCCTATTTGATTGCCGTAGCATCGACGCGCTTCCTCGGGCGCCTTTGGTTCAAAATTGTCGTCGTCCACCTCCGTGACCACCAGTCTAGTAGTCTTGAGTTTGTTAGGAAGTCGTTGCCTCTTTGCTTTCTGTTCTACACCGGCTCCGCTCCCAGAGGCAGCGCCGGTCTCAGTCTCAGCGCCGGTCTCGATGCCGGTCTGAGTCTCAGCGTCGGTCTCAGTCTTAGCACCGGTCTATGTCTTAGCGTCGGTCTCAGTATCAGCACCGGTCTTAGTCTCAGCGCCGGTCTCGATGCCGGTCTGAGTCTCAGCACCAGTCTGCGTGTCGGTCTCAGTCCTGATGCCAACTGTTCATCGTCGGCAAGGCTAAAAAATTCGTCTGCCGCCCAGTAGACGTCGTCCCAATCACGATAACCCTGTCCTTCATCGTTGCTAGCCATGTTTCCTATGATTAAATCTAGTAAATTAATTCTAGACCAAATAAAATGAATAATGACATACAAAAGGCCTATGTTTTCTAGGAACGTTGACTCCTTCCCGATGCGGCAAATCCCGGGCACTCAATATGTCCTAGTTTGTAGCACAAGTCATGCCGAAATTCACGGAAAATTTCGGCATGACCTTTGCTAAAAAGTGGACAAATCGAGAACCTGAAATTTGCCAGAACGGAAATGAATCAACATTCCAGCAAAACATATATAGGCCACTCAGCTTCATTCAAACAACAAACCCACATGGGCACAAACAACATGACCACTTCAATGAAAAGATATAATCAACAATAAAAGTCTAGGAAGGGATCATCTTTAAAATAAAACTTGCCTAAATAACCTAGATAATTAACCTAATTAAACTAGTTAACCTGACTAGTTCTCTGTCAAAGCCCAAACTAAATTTTTGCACTAACCTAGGTAATTAACCTAATTAAACTAGTTAACCTAATTACTTCTCTGTCAAAGCCCTAACTAAATTTTTGCCCTAACCTAGATAATTAACATAATTAAACTATCTAACCTATGCATGAGAGAGAGGACGGGTGGGGGATTACAGAGGATGGCTCCGATGGTGGCGATGGAGGCAGTGGTGGCGAGGGAGGCAGGGGCGCCTCCGGTGACGGCGAGGGAGGCAGTTGTGGCGAGGGAAGATCCGGTGGCGTCAACGGCGGCTCCGGTGGCGCTGATGAGGCCGCATAGCTCCGTGGCGTTGGGGGCGACTCCGGTGGCATTGACGGCGCATGGCTCTGGTGGCTCCGGGGGCGTCGATGTCGGCAGGAGATGACGACGAAGTGGGGCGACGGCGAATCGGGGAGACAACAACGGGGTGGGTCGAGGGATTTGGGGGGCAAGTGGTAGCCGGGGGGAAATGGTTTTTTGGTTAAGTCAAAACTAGTGGTAGCGCATCTCGCAGAACGCGCTATAGCTAAGGTAGGTATAGCGCTTTTTCCAAAATGCGCTACTGGTATACATATGTAATTTTCTCTCTTTTTATTTCCTTTTCTGTTTCTCTAGCGGGGGTCCTGGAAACGTGCTGCAGCTGCGTTAGCTACAACGCCTCTTACTAACACACGCTACAACTAAGCCTTTCTCTGTTTTTCGTTTTTTCATTTATTTTGCTTTACATTTTATTTTTTTCTTTCTCCTTTTTCTGTTTCTTTCATTTTCATTTACTTTACTATTTGTTTTTCATTTTATTTTATTTCTATTAGCAGTAGCACTGTTACAGGGAAACACGCTGCTACTCATGCCCTAGCGGTAGCGCGCTTCCTGCAAGGCCACTACTGCTATGCGTAGCCCATCGTTCCAGCAATGGGAATATTAGTAGTAGCGCTTTTACGGGCACACGCGCTATTGCTAAGATCGTATCTGCAGCGTGGTTTATTCTGAACTGCTACTGCTATCTAGCACTAGTGCCCCTTTTTAACCCGCGTTGTTGCTAAATTTCTGTGTATAAGGTTTTCCCTAGTAGTTTTGATGTATATCTTAATGTGTTCTAAATGGCTTATTTAAGCAAAGATGTTATCCTGCAGAACATCTTTTGAAGAACACACCTATATGATTCTGATTGTCAAACATCGCAATCTATGAGAGTAGGGTTCTCTCTAGTAAACTCATGAAAGGTCACGGAGTATGACGCATAAGCTCCACCCGCGGGGAAGACCCATGGTAGCCACGTATCGGTCAAGGCTTTATGTGAAGCTAGATTCGCAGAAAACTTGCAGTTCAAGGCCCAGTCCACTGTTCAAGTTGCTTACTAGTGTAGCATAGAGTTCTAGGTGGAAGTTCAACTTAACAGTCTCCACTGCAGTACCGGTATATAAAACAGCGTTTTGGGACCAAAGCCAAATTTCTGTGTGCCTCTGGGATCTGGTGGGGGATTGCTGGAATTTAGTCTATTTTGGGCAGCCTAATAACTATTTCAGAAATTGCTAATAAATCCTAGAGGCCCACTTAGCCCATTTGTGCAAGGCAAGGGATACTACTAAAGTTTAGTCCCACATTGCTAGTTTAGTGGGAGTTGGACCTCCTTATAAGGGAGGTTCGTTCCCCACTTCACTAGTAGAAAAAGGGGCTCTTGTCCCGGTTGGTAAGGCCCCTTTAGTCCCGGTTTTCGAACCAGGACTAAAGGGTTGGTACTAATGCCTCTCCCCTTTAGTCCCGGTGCTTACACGAACCGGGACTAAAGGGCGCGGCCACGTGGAGCTCCACCTTTAGTCCCGGTTGGAAATTTTATGATTTTTTTTGAAATTTTTTTAATTTTTTTAATTTTCAAATTCCTGAATTATTTTAACCTCTAGTGTGTAATCACCACCCCTCATCACTGCTCAATTTATCCTCTAATCACCCCTCATCATTCCAAATCATCTAACTTCCCGAACGGTCACCCATCCTCCCACTCCCCCAGCCTGAGCACGCTTAACTTCCGGGTTCTATTCTCTCTCGTTTCCAAGTCTGCACTTGTTGTTTTCCTGACAATAGTAAGATGTCAATCCTATTAACCTTCATGAATTTTGCTTGAGCATGAAGTGACACATTTCACTGTTTGAGTTTGGAACTATTGTTTTAAAAAACAATAATTATTTAGTAACACTAATATTTCTTGAATAATTAGTTTGACCATTGTTTGACCACAGTTTGACCATAGTTTGACCAGATTTGACCAAAATTCAAAATAACTGAAATAATTATTTAGTAACACTAATATTCTAGAATAATTAGTTTGACCATTGTTTGACGACAGTTTGACCACTGTTTGACCAGATTTGACTTGTAATTTTTTTGATTTTTTCCACTCTAGATCTTAAAAGCCTCGTAACTTTTTTTCTGTTAGGTTTTTGAGGATTTTGAAAATGTTTAACAGGGTTCCCCCAGTTAAATTCAGTGTAACTTTTCGAGTAGATGATTTTTCATATAAAAAACTTTTTAATCCGAGTTCGTATGCAAAAGTTATGCCCATTTTACAAATTCTAGAGAGATTTTGCAAATAAAGTCGAAATTCATATTTGTAAATTTTCCCAACAAGTAGACCACATATCACATGGGAAACTTATTTTATTTAATTTTTTTGACATTTCCATCATTTTCTTTTGTTTTTTC
>NC_041388.1:666981060-667023516 GCF_002162155.2 Triticum dicoccoides | reverse complement strand
TTTAGTACCGGTTCATGCCATGAACCGGTACTAATGCCTCAAAACCCATTAGTACCGGTTGGTGGCACCAACCGGTTCTAAAGGTCTAACCTTTAGTCCCGGTTAGTGCCACCAACCGGGACTAATGGGCATCGCACCCTTTAGTCCCGGTTCGTGGCACGGACCGGGACAAAAGGGCCCAGGTGAACCGAGAATAATGCCTTAGCCGCATGAACCGGGATAAATGCTCACATTAGTCCCGGTTCTTGACTGAACCGAGACTAATGTGAAAACTGCCCCGTGACCAAAGCCCTATTTTCTACTAGTGCTTGTACGAGCATGAGAACAAGAGGGATATCGACGCGTGCTCCTCCTCCACCGCCCGCCTCGCCACACCACGCCTTGTCACGACGCGCCGCACCGCGCCACGGGTTGCGGGAATGAGCCGAGCCGATATCTAAATTTTTTCCACGCACTACAGGTATACGAAAGGTCACACGAAAGCTGAAAATATTTTTGCGAGAGTGGAGTTCGAATGCGAACGGTGCAGCCCTTTGGCTGCTGGCTGTTCTCTTTGCCTCCGTCTCTTCGTTTCGCCTCCTGTCGCTGCCCTCTCACCTCTTCTTCCCCGACGTCAACTACCTCAGCAACGACATGGCTGGAGTGGATGTTAACCCCAAGTCCAGTGCTTCTGCTACTGTTGCCCCGTATGTGTTCTTCTTCTTTTTGTCAGATGTCCTGCCACAGTTCCTCGTACTAGTACTTGCCCTACATGTGTTAGGTTCAACTCCATATATGCAACATGATCTAGTGTCTGTCCTAGATGTGTTCAGTTCAAGTTCGTATATACAAATACTATTTACTTTTCCTCTGTCAGGTTGCATGACTTGCTTTATCGCGGCTATATTAGTCATGCTTTATCTAATATTTCTGTTAATAAAATCATTTGTTAAATTGCTCATATTTCCAACAATCCAAAAAGCTTATAGTAGGCAATTTACCCCAAGTGGTTTTGCTTCTTCCATGAGACCTCCTATGTTTGAGGGTATCCACTATAAGAGGTGGCGCGTGAGAGCAGTCTTATGGTTTCAAACCATGAGTTGCTATGACGCCACTCTTGGCAAATCTGAAGGAGAGCTTGATGCTCAACGGGCACAAGCTTTTCAGAAAATGGATACTCTATTTAAGGCTGCTCTCTTGAGTGTTCTTGGTGAGAACATAGTTGATGCTTATGCATCAACTGATAATGGAAAAGATATGTGGGATGCACTCGAGGCCAAGTTTGGGGAAAACAATGGAAGCAGAACTCACAGCACTAGATACATCTACGGTTGAAGCAGATTGGCTTCGTCGGCTCCTGAATGACTTGCCGGTTGTTGAGAAACCAGTACTGGGTATCCTAATGAACGACGACAATCAAACTGTGATCACGAAAGTGAGCAGCTCAAAGGATAACATGAAGTCATCAAGACATGTTCAGAGAAGGTTAAACTCTATCAGGAAAATGGAAAACTCCGGAGTTATTGCATTGGATTATATCCAAACGTCTAAAAATCTGGCAGATCCTTTTACTAAGGGTCTATCACGTAATGTGATAGACAATGCATCGAGGGAGATGGGTATGAGACCCACAATATGAGTTGTTCATAGTGGTAACCTATTCTTTGTGATCGAAGATCCCGTGAATTAGATGTGGAAGACAAGTTGTTGGTCAACTAAGAGGAGAGTATCCTTACTATTCACAATACCACTCCATGAAGATGCAATACTCTCCTAATCTGCATGGCAGGTTGATGTATATCTTAATGTGTTCGAAGTGGCTTATTTAAGCAGAGATGTTATCCTGCAGAACATCTTTTGAAGAACACACCTATATGAGTCTGATTGTCAAACGTCGCAATCTATGAGAGTAGGGTTCTCTCTATTAAACTCATGAAAGGTGACGAAGTATGACGCATAAGCTCCACCCGCGGGGAAGACCCACGGTAGCCACGTATCGGTCAAGGCTTTATGTGAAGCTAGATTCTCAGAAAACTTGCAGTTCAAGGCCCAGTCCACTATTCAAGTTGCTTATTAGTGTAGCATAGAGTTCTAGGTGGAAGTTCAACTTAACAGTCTCCACTGCAGTACCGGTATATAAAACAGTGTTTTGGAACCAAAGGCAAATTTCGGTGTGCCTCTGGGATCTAGTGGGGGATTGCTGGAATTTAGTCTATTTTGGGCAGCCCAATAACTATTTCATAAATTCCTAATAAATCCTAGAGGCCCACTTAGCCCATTTGTGCAAGGCAAGGGATACTACTAAAGTTTAGTCCCACATTGCTAGTTTAGTGGGAGTTGGACCTCCTTATAAGGGAGGTTCTTTCCCCACTTCACTAGTAGAAAAAGGGGCTTTTGTCCCGGTTGGTAAGGCCCCTTTAGTCCCGGTTTTCGAACCGGGACTAAAGGGTCGGTACTAATGCCTCTCCCCTTTAGTCCCGGTTCTTACACGAACCGGGACTAAAGGGCGCGGCCATGTGGAGCTCCACCTTTAGTCCCGGTTAGTAACACCAACCGGGACTACTGGAAATTTTATGATTTTTTTTGAAAAAAAAAATTTGAATTTTTTTTTGATTTTCAAATTTCTGAATTATTTTAACGTCTAGTGTGTAGTCACCACCCCTCATCACTGCTCAATTTATCCTTTAATCACCCCTCATCATTCCAAATCATCTAACTTCCTGAACGGTCACACATCCTCCCACTCCCCTAGCCTGAGCACGCTTAACTTCCGGGTTCTATTCTCTCTCGTTTCCAAGTCCGCACTTGTTGTTTTCCTGACAATAGTAAGATGTCAATCCTATTAACCTTCATGAATTTTGCTTGAGCATGAAGTGACACATTTCACTGTTTGAGTTGGAAACTATTTTTTTTAAAACAATAATTATTTAGTAACACTAATATTTCATGAATAATTAGTTTGACCATTGTTTGACCACAGTTTGACCACAGTTTGACCTGATTTGACCAAAATTCAAAATAACTGAAATAATTATTTAGTAACAGTAATATTCTAGAATAATTAGTTTGACCATTGTTTGACGACAGTTTGACCACTGTTTGACCTGATTTGACTAGTAATTTTTTCGATTTTTTCCACTCTAGATCTTAAAAGCCCCGTAACTTTTTTTCTGTTAGGTTTTTGAGGATTTGGAAAATGTTTAACAATGTTCCCCAGTTAAATTCGGATGTAACTTTTCGAGTAGATGATTTTTCATATAAAAAACTTTTTAATCCGAGTTTGTATGCAAAAGTTATGCCCATTTTACAAATTCTAGAGAGATTTTGCAAATAAAGTCGAAATTCATATTTGTAAATTTTCCCAACATGTAGACCACATATCACATGAGAAACTTATTTTATTTTATTTTTTTGACATTTCCATCATTTTCTTTTGTTTTTTCTAAAACTGAAAAGGCGGTCCACCCAGGGGGGGGGTGGGGGAGAGTTTGAAAATGGGACCTTTTGTACCGGTTCATGCCATGAACCAGTACTAATGCCTCAAAACCCATTAGTACTCTAACATTTAGTCCCGGTTGGTGCCACCAACTGGGACTAATGGGCATCGCACCCTTTAGTCCCGGTTCGTGGCACGAACCGGGACTAAAGGGCCCAAGTGAACCGGGACTAATGCCTTAGCCGCACGAACCGGGATAAATGCTCACGTTAGTCCCGGTTCTTGACTGAACCGAGACTAATGTGAAAACTTCCCCGTGACCAAAGCCCTGTTTTCTACTAGTGCTTGTACGAGCATGAGAACAAGAGGGATATCGACGCGCGCTCCTCCTCTACCACCCGCCTCGCCACGCCACGCCTTGTCACGACGCGCCGCGCCGCGCCACGGGTTGCGGGAATGAGCAGAGCCGATATCTAAATTTTTTCCACGCACTACGGGTATACGAAAGGTCACACGGAAGCTGAAAATATTTTTGCAAGAGTGGAGTTCGAATGCGAACGGTGCAGCCCTTCGGCTGCTGGCTGTTTGCTTCGCCTCCATCTCTTCGTTTCGCCTCCCGTCGCTTCCCTCTCGCCTCTTCTTCCCTGACGCCGACTACCTCAGCAACGACCTGGCTGGAGTGGATGTTGACCCCAAGTCCAGTGCTTCTGCTACTGTTGTCCCATATGTGTTCTTCTTCTTTCTGTCAGATGTCCTGCCACAGTTCCTCGTACTAGTACTTGCCCTACATGTGTTAGGTTCTACTCCATATATGCAACATGATCTAGTGTCTGTCCTAGATGTGTTCAGTTGAAGTTCATATATACAAATACTATTTACTTTTCCTCTGTCAGGTTGCATGACTTGCTTTATCGCGGCTATATTAGTCATGCTTTATCTAATATTTCTGTTAATAAAATCATTTGGTAAATTGCTCATATTTCTAACAATCCAAAAACCTTATAGTAGGCAATTTACCCCAAGTGGTTTTGCTGCTTCCATGAGACCTCCTATGTTTAAGGGTATCCACTATAAGAGGTGGCGCGTGAGAGCAGTCTTATGGTAAATTGCTCATATTTCTAACAATCCAAAAACCTTATAGTAGGCAATTTACCCCAAGTGGTTTTGCTGCTTCCATGAGACCTCCTATGTTTAAGGGTATCCACTATAAGAGGTGGCGCGTGAGAGCAGTCTTATGGTTTCAAACCATGAGTTGCTATAACGCCACTCTTGGCAAACCTGAAGGAGAGCTTGATGCTCAATAGGCACAAGCTTTTCAGAAAATGGATACTCTATTTAAGGCTGCTCTCTTGAGTGTTCTTGGTGAGAACATAGTTGATGCTTATGCGTCAATTGATAATGGAAAAGATTTGTGGGATGCACTCGAGGCCAAGTTTGGGGTCAACAATGCAAGCAGAACTCACAGCACTAGATACAGCTACGGTTGAAGTAGATTGGCTTCGTCGGCTCCTGAATGACATGCCAGTTGTTGAGAAACCTGTACCAGGTATCGTAATGAACTACGACAATCAAACTGTGATCACGAAAGTGAGCAGCTCAAAGGATAACATGAAGTCATCAAGACATGTTCAGAGAAGGTTAAAGTCTGTCAGGAAAATGGAAAACTCCAGAGTTATTGCATTGGATTATATCCAAACGTGTAAAAATCTGGCAGATCCTTTTACTAAGGGTCTATCACGTAATGTGATAGACAATGCATCGAGGGAGATGGGTATGCGACCCACAATATGAGTTGTTCACAGTGGTAACCTATTCTTTGTGATCGGAGATCCCGTGAATTAGATGTGGAAGACAAGTTGTTGGTTAACTGAGAGGAGAGTATCCTTACTATTCACAATACCACTCCATGAAGATGGAATACTCTCCTAACCTGCATGGCAGGTTGATGTATATCTTAATGTGTTTGAAGTGGCTTATTTAAGCAGAGATGTTATCTTGCAGAACATCTTTTGAAGATAACACCTATATGAGTCTGATTGTCAAACGTCGCAATCTATGAGAGTAGGGTTCTCTCTAGTAAACTCATCAAAGGTCACGACGTATGACGCATAAGCTCCACCCGCGGGGAAGACCCACGGTAGCCACGTATCGGTCAAGGCTTTATGTGAAGCTAGATTCTCAAAAAACTTGCAGTTCAAGGCCCCGTCCACTGTTCAAGTTGCTTACTAGTGTAGCATAGAGTTCTAGGTGGAAGTTCAACTTAACAGTCTCCACTGCAGTACCGGTATATAAAACAGTGTTTTGGAACCAAAGGAAAATTTCTGTGTGCCTCTGGGATCTGGTGGGGGATTGCTAGAATTTAGTCTATTTTGGGAAGCCCAGTAACTATTTCAGAAATTCCTAATAAATCCTAGAGGCCCACTTAGCCCATTTGTGCAAGGCAAGGGATACTACTAAAGTTTAGTGGGAGTTGGACCTCGTTATAAGGGAGGTTCTTTCCCTACTTGTACGAGCATGAGAAAAAGAGGGATATCCACGCGCGCTCCTCCTCCACCGCGCGCCTCGCCATGCCACACCTCGTCAAGATGTGCCGCGGGTTGTGGGAATGAGCCGAGCCGATATCTAAATTTTTGCCATGCACTACGGGTATACGAAAGGTCACACAGAAGCTGAAAAGATTTTTGCGAAAGTGGAGTTTGAATGCGAACGGTGCAGCCCTTCGGCTGCTGGCTGTTCGCTTCGCCTCCGTCTCTTCGTTTCGCCTCACGTCGCTGCCCTCTCGCCTCCTTCTCTTACGCCTATAAAAGGGAGGTCGCTCCTCCCAGAGAGACGCACCAGAACTACTCCTTTCCTCGCCATCGGTTCCATCTCTGAGCTGTTGATGTCTTCCTCATCCCGGCTTGCGGCGTGCACCGCACGTCGGCACACTAGGCCTCCGAGACCGCACTTTTGTGTCATGTACGGGAGAAGGGTGATAAGGTTTTTGGCGAGCTCTCTACGCGACTACTGGCTTCTTCATCACGGACTCCGACGACTACTTCCCCGACGACGACTTCTTCCCCGACGTCGACTACCTCAGCAACGACATGGCTGGAGAGGATGTTGACCCCAAGTCCAGTGCTTCTGTTGCTACTATCCCGTATGTGTTCTTCTTCTTTCTGTCAGATGTCCTGCCAAAGTTCCTCGTACTAGTACTTGCCCTACATGTGTTAGATTCTACTCCATATATGCAACATGATCTAGTGTCTGTCCTAGATGTGTTTAGTTCAAGTTCATATATGCAAATGCTATTTACTTTTCCTCCATCAGGTTGCATGACTTGCTTTATCGCGGCTATATTAATCATGCTTTATCTAATATTTCTTTTAATAAAATCATTTGGTAAATTTCTCATATTTCCCACAATCCAAAAATCGTATAATAGGCAATTTACCCCAAGTGGTTTTGCTGCCATGAGACCTCCTATGTTTGAGGGTATCCACTATAAGAGGTGGCGCGTGAGGGCAGTCTTATGGTTTCAAACCATGAGTTGCTACGATGCCACTCTTGGCAAACCTGAAGGAGAGCTTGATGCTCAACAGGCACAAGCTTTTCAGAAAATGGATACTCTGTTTAAGGCTGCTCTCTTGAGTGTTCTTGGTGAGAACATAGTTGATGCTTATGCGTCAATTGATAATGGAAAAGATATGTGGGATGCACTCGAGGCCAAGTTTGGGGTCTCGGATGCTGGCACTGAGCTGTACATCATGGAGCAATTCTATGATTACAAGATGACTGAAGAGCGCTCCGTGGTTGAGCAAGCTCATGAGATACAGTCATTTGCTAGAGAACTTGAGCACTTCAGTTGTATGCTACCAGACAAGTTTGTTGCCGGAGGTATCATCACTAAGCTTCCTCCTTCGTGGAGGAACTTTGCTACCATGCTGAAGCATAAGAGGCAGGAGTTTTGCATCCCGGATCTCATTGGTACTCTTGATGTGGAAGAAAAGGCGAGAGCAAAGGAGACACGTTCTCGAGGTATTGAGGGAGGATCTAGTGCCAATCTGGTACAGAAGAAGAACTTCCAGTCCCACAAGTTCAAGAACAAGGGCAAGTTTGATGGTAAATCAAAGTTTGATGGGAAGAACAAGGTTATGCAACACACGAACTTCAAGAAGAAGAATGACAAGAAGAAAGGTGCTTTTCATGTCTGTGGGGATCATGATCATTGGGCTCCTAGTTGCCCTAATCTCTATGACAAGCGTCATCCTGGGAAAGGCGGCGAGACCGCTAAAGTTGTCATTGGAGACACTGACATGAAGGATGCTAGACCGCAGGGATTCAACCATGCTGATGGGAAATGGTTCAAGTGCTTCTATTCGTGGTGTTGGCACGGTCGATATGAAGTTTACTTCGGGGAAGATCGTGCGGCTGAAGAACGTGCATTATGTCCCCTCCGTCAATAAAAATCTTGTTAGCGGATCTCTTCTGTGTAGAGATGTCTACAAGCTTGTCTTTGAGTCGAATAAATTTGTAATATCCAAGTATGGAACCTTTGTTGGTAAAGGCTATGAGTCAAGAGGTCTGTTTCATTTATCCTTTTCAGACGTTTGCAATAAAGTTGTTAATCATATTAGTAACAATAGTGAATCCAATGTTCAGCATTCACGTCTTTGTCATGTTAACTTTAGTTGCATGTCGTGACTAGCGAAGTTGAACTTAATCCCTAATTTCACAACTATCAAGGGATCTAAGTGTCAACTGTGTGTGCAAGCTAAGAAACCTCGTAAGTCTCACACGACTGCAGAAACGAGAAATCTTGCACCACTAGAGCTCATACATTCAGATCTATGTGAAATGAATGGTGTTTTGACAAAAGGTGGAAAGAAATATTTCATGACGTTAATTGATGACTCCACTAGATACTGCCGTTTGTATCTTCTGAAATCTAAGGATGAGGCTTTGAACTTTTTCAAGATCTATAAAGCAGAAGTGGAAAACCAACTTGATCGAAAAATCAAGAGGCTTAGGTCCGACCATGGTGGAGAGTATTTTTCCAATGAATTTGATGCTTTTTGTGCGGAACATGGTATAATCCATGAGAGGACGCCTCCCTATTCACCTCAGTCAAATGGGGTAGCCGAAAGAAAGAACCGTACTCTAACTGATTTGGTTAACGCCATGTTAGACACATCGGGTCTCTCCAAGGCATGCTGGGGGGAGGCGATATTGATGGCATGTCATGTCCTAAACGTTGTCCCCACAAAGAACAAAGAGATAACTCCATTCGAGGAATGGGAGAAGAAAAGGTTAAAACTCTCTTATCTACGAACATGGGGTTGTTTGGCGAAATTCAATGTTCCAATTCCAAAGAAGCGGAAGCTTGGACCAAAGACTATGGACTGTGTTTTTCTGGTATATGCTTTTCACAGCATTGGCTATAGATTCTTGGTTGTAAAATCTGACGTACCTGACATGCATGTTGGTACGATCATGGAGTCGAATGATGCAACTTTCTTTGAAGATATCTTTCCCATGAAGGATATGGCTTCCTCATCTAATCAGGAGATGCCTAGTTCATTGAATCAGGAACGAGTTACTATTACCGAACCTACAATTTCGATGGAACACTTTGAAAGTCCTGTGGAGGAGAACAATGAAGTTCCTATTAGGAGCAAGAGATAGAGGACTGCAAAGTCCTTTGGTGATGATTTTCTTGTGTACCTCATAGATGACACTCCCAGTTCTATTTCAGAGGCCTATGCATCTGAAGATGCTGACTACTGGAAGGAAGCGGTTCGTAGCGAGATGGATTCCATCTTGGCGAATGAAAATTGGGAGATAACTGATCGTCCTTATGGGTGCAAACCTATAGGATGCAAATGGGTATTCAAGAAGAAGCTTAGGCCTGATGGTACTATTGAAAAGTACAAGGCTCGGCTCGTGGCTAAGGGATATACCCAAAAGGAAGGTGATGACTTCTTTGATACTTACTCACCTGTGGCTCGACTGACCACTATTCGAGTTCTACTTTCACTAGCTGCCTCGCATGGTCTTCTCGTTCATCCAATGGATGTTAAGACTGCTTTCCTAAATGGAGAGTTGGACGAGGAAATCTATATGGAACAACCAGATGGGTTTGTACTAGATGGTCAGGAAGGAAAAGTGTGCAAGTTGCTGAAGTCTTTGTATGGACTCAAGCAAACACCTAAACAGTGGCATGAGAAGTTTGAAAGAACTTTAATAGCCGCAGGCTTTGTTGTAAACGAAGCTGACAAATGTGTGTACTATCGCTGAAGGAGTCCTGGATTAGGGGGTCTCCGGACAGCCGGACTATATCCTTGGCCGGACTGTTGGACTATGAAGATACGAGATTGAAGACTTCGTCTCGTGTCCGGATGGGACTCTACTTGGTGTGGAAGGCAAGCTTAGACAATACGGATATTTATATCTCCTCCTTTATAACCGACCTTGGGTAACCCTAGCCCCCTTCAGTGTCTATATAAACCGAAGGGTTTTAGTCCGTAGGACAACATACAATCATACCATAGGCTAGCTTCTAGGGTTTAGCCTCTCTGATCTCGTGGTAGATCTACTCTTGTACTACCCATATCATCAATATTAATCAAGCAGGACGTATGGTTTTACCTCCATCAAGAGGGCCCGAACCTGGGTAAAACATCATGTCCCCTACCTCCTGTTACCATCCGCCTTAGACGCACAGTTTGGGACCCCCTACCCGAGATCCGCCGGTTTTGACACCGACATTGGTGCTTTCATTGAGAGTTCCTCTGTGTCGTGGCCAGAAGGAAGGATGTCTCCTCTCATCTTTAGAGACGGTACTACTTTTGGAGGAGCTTTGGCTGTCGGCTAAACTCTCCGGCTAGGCGGTTTCATCATGACCGCCTGTTCAGCCGCCGCGCCAATGATGACTTCTCGGGTCATCGAAAAAACAACCTCCACGTCAAATCAGCACTCACCAAACAGATGGATCCAATGGAGCTCGCCTCCTTAAACGAGCTCTTGGATCGCATCGCCGCCTTGGGAGTCGCTACGGACTATGATCGGATTGGGCTTAAACCTGATCAAAGGGAGATTAACTCTCCACCGGTCACCCATCATATTGCAGTGGTGGAGGAAGAATGCGGCGACCTTTCCTCTATCTTGAGGACCAACTATGTCCGAATTCCTGAGATCTTCAAGACGGACGCCCATTCGCGGGAGGACAACATCCAATCCCTGAACTTAGAGTCAGGCAGCGGGCCAGGATTATCGGGTAACATCCCAGAACCTGAACTCCCAAAATTGGAAACTCCTCGGCCCCTGGATCCCAGATCGGGTAAGGGTTCGGATTCAATTCCACCCACCCACCCAAACATAAGCGATCTTTCCCACATCAGGCAAGAGCCCCAGGAAATAGTACATCACTATTGGGCCAGATTCCGCCTTGCAATGAACAAGGTTAAGGACTGTCGCGAGGAAGAAGCAATCCTATTTTTCTGCAATAATTGCATGGACAAGGGAATCCTTAACGCCATAAATCGCCGTGATATAACACGCTTTGCGGACTTGGCGTCTATAGTACGAAAGTACTGTGCGATGGAAAGTGCCTAGAAAACCAAAACAAACTTTTGGGATAATCCGGCCCTGAATACAAACCCAGTCCGAAATAGAAGGGTGCATTATCACAATACACCCGGGTGAACTACCAAAAAGCAAAAACGCTCTACAAGGCATGGAACCGTACTGGAGGGATATCTCAACGGACCCTGCAAAATTCATAGTACATCAGATATAATACCAACGCACAGCCTTAGAGCATGTTGGATACTCCGGTATGTGGCCAAAAGTGGTGAGGATCTTCTTATCCCAAATACCACAAAGCACCATCCTGTGGATAACAATACGGTGTTAAACAGTGTTTGAGACCCTTGCGTCAAATAATAGGCGCAAGCGAACACTCCGCAGCATGGCCGAAATCTGCCACGTAGCAGCAATAAATCCAAGGAGCGATGAACCTAAATTATGAATAGCCCGAGCACCAGCCGTACTGGTCCTCAGTGCTATCGTGGACAGCTTTCGACTCACCAAAGTACTCACGGATGGCGGCAGCGGATTAAACCTCATCTATGAGGAAACTCTTCAAAAGATGCAAATAGACTGGAACCGCATTGAGCAAAGTAGCACAACCTTTAGAGGAATCATCCCCAGTCGGGAAGCACGCAGTGCTGGGAAAATCACACTAGATGTGGTATTCGGCATGCCGGATAATTACAGGTCCGAAGAAATTACATTCCAAGTGGCCCCGTTCAGCAGTGGTTATCACACTCTTTTAGGACGGGAGGCGTTCACAATCTTCCAAGCCATACCCCATTACGGGTACATGAAGCTCAAAATGCCCGGGCCCAACGGAATCATCACTCTCGCGAGTGATCCAGACACAACACTCCGCGTCGAAAACAAAACAGCCGCACTGGCCCTTCAGGCATTATCCGAAGCCCTCTCGGCTGAGGAATTAACCATGCTACGCTCCATAGTGGACAGGGACAACGTGATACTCGACAAGAGATCCAAGTCCACCTCTTTTAAACCAGCAGATGAAATAGTCAAATTCCAAGTCCACCCAACGGACCCTATAAAAACAGCCTCCATCGGGGCACAGTTAAACCCCGCTGTGGACGCCCTGGCATATTCACCTGGCATCCCTCAGACATGCCAGGAATCCCACGCAGGCTGGCTGAGCATAGCCTCATTATCCTAAAGGGATTCAAGCCGGTCAAGCAAGCTCTTCCGCATTTCTCCGAACCTAAGAGACAGGCCATGGGATAGGAACTAGCCAAGTTATTGGTGGCCGGATTCATTAGAGAAATAAAACACCCGGACTGGCTAGCAAAACCTGGTGATGGTACCAAAGAAGGAAAAATCCTGGCGCCTTTGTGTCGATTTCAAAGACCTCAATAAAGCTTGCCCAAAGGATCCCTTCCCCCTCCCACACATCGATCAAATCATTGATGCTACCGCAGGACACGAGTCATTGTGTTTCCTCGACGCATACTCCGGTTACCACCAAATCAAGATGGCGGAGTCCGACGAAGCCGCAACGGCATTCATCACACCATACGCCCCCTTCTGTTTTAACACAATGCCTTTCGGGCTCAAAAACGCCGGCGCAACATATCAGCGCATGATTAAGACATGTCTGGAGAAACAAATCGGCAAAACAGTAGAGGCATACGTCGACGATGTGGTTGTCGGTGTCAAAACCGGCGGATCTCGGGTAGGGGGTCCCGAACTGTGCGTCAAGGCCGGATGGTAACAGGAGACAAGGGACACGATGTTTTTTACCCAGGTTCGGGCCCTCTCGATGGAGGTAATACCCTACTCCTGCTTGATTAATATTGATGATATGGGTAGTACAAGAGTAGATCTACCACGAGATCAAAGAGGCTAAACCCTAGAAGCTAGCCTATGGTATGATTGTTGTATATGGAGTCGATTGCCTACGGACGACAACCCTCCGGTTTATATAGACACTGGTTAGGGTTAGGGTTACATAAAGTCGGTTACAATGGTACGAGATCTTGAATATCCGCATCGCCAAGCTTGCCTCCCACGCCAAGGAAAGTCCCATCCGGACACGGGACGAAGTCTTCAATCTTGCATCTTCATAGTCCAGGAGTCCGGCTGAAGGTATAGTCCGGCTACCCGAACACCCCCTAATCCAGGACTCCCTCAGTAGCCCCTGAACCAGTCTTCAATGATGACAAGTCCGGCGCGCAAATTGTCTTCGGCATTGCAAGGCGGGTTCCTCCTCCAAGTCCTTCATAGAAGATTGTAAACACCAAGAATAGTGTCCGGCTCTGCAAAATAAGTTTCCACATATTGCCATAGAGAGAATAATATTGACACAAATCAAATCTGCCGACGTATTCCGCAGTGCGTCATCACACTACGGCCAAGTCCTTTACTCAAATCGTTTTTACTTTTCCACCTCAGCATGTTTTGCGAGGCGGTTTCCTCGGCACGTCTTGTCAAAGCAGAGATCGTGTACCCCCTTTACGGGATTCTCATCAATACGGACGTGGGTAACCCAACCGTGCCATTTATCATGGCGCTTGGGAGGCAAGCGAGTTTTACTAGGCTGGTGGGGACGCACAACCTTATCCACCCATATAAGGGGATAAGGATCCACCCTTTTACCTATGCCTTCTTCCTCTTTTGCCTATCCATCTCTTGCGCACTCGAGCTCCAGCGCCCAAGCCCGCACTTCCCACCTCAACCTTCTCCAGCAATGTCCGGAGCGGGAGGCAAGTGGATGGTCTCCTCCGTCACGGAGGGCCATGTCAAAAAGCTCAGGAAGGCCGGATACTTGTCCAAAGACATCGCGCACCGGCTTCCCGAGGAGGGGCAGCTTCTCCCCACCCCAAGGCCCCATGAGAGGGTAGTATTCCTTCCCCACTTCCTCCGCGGACTGGGTTTTCCACTCCACCCATTTTTCCGGGGGCTCATGTTTTACTATGGCCTGGATTTCCATGATCTGGCCCCGAACTTCGTCCTCAACATCTCGGCGTTTATCGTTGTGTGCGAGGCCTTCCTCCGCATCTGCCCCCATTTCGGCCTCTGGCTCAAGACCTTCAACGTCAAGCCCAAGGTGGTGCGCGGCAGCCAGGCGGAATGCGGAGGCGCCATGGCGGGCAAGATCGCCAATGTCCTATGGCTCGAGGGCTCCTTCGTGGAGACCCTGAAGGGGTGGCAATCGTGGTGGTTTTACATCACCGAGCCGCGCGATCCGAAATGGATCGCAACCCCCGAGTTCTGATCCGGACCCCCCACGCGGCTTATGTCCTGGAAAGAGACGGGCCTGTCGTGGGGCGATGAAAAAGAGGTGACCGGACTGCAGACATGCATCCAGTCCCTGGTGAGCAAGCCGATCAAGCTCGTCAATGTAGTCTAGGTTATGCTCGTCCGCCGGATCCTCCCGTGTCAACAACGGGGCTTTAATCTGTGTGAGTTCACCCCGGCGCAGCACCAAACCCTTAACAGGCTCTTCGACACGATGTATGAAGATGTCTGGAAGGTGCTAACCAAAGGCGCCGAGGCTCCCACATCCGCTTCCGAGGACCGCGGATACAGCTTGCAGCGTCACGCTAGCGAGATAAGCTATTTTCACCTTTTACAGGATGTTAAGTTTTTTCATATTTTGACTCTATGCGGGATCTAAGCTCCCTTACCTTTGACAGGCTTGGCGGGTGAAGTCCGAACCGATTAACTGTCCGGCTCCCTTGCCCGAAGACCCAGCCCCCGCTCTACTAGCGAAGCTGCTGGTTCCGACACCTTATGTGGTGCCGGAGAAGAAGGCCAAGAAGAAGAAGGCCACGGGGACTCGAAAGAGTTCCCGGCATATGGTGGTGTCGGACTCGTCGTCCGACGAGTCCGAGGCGCACTCCCCCTGTGAAGACGAGGAGGAGGAAGAAGAAACCTCCCCCCCCCAGCAGGGGGAGGAGAGAAGAGGAAGGTTGCCCCAACGGGGGAGGCCGAGGGGTCTAGGAAAAGGAAGACCCCTCCGCCGGACTAGGCCCCCAACGCCGAAGAGGGCAAAGAGGAGCGGCCAAACAGGGCCAAGCGTCCGGCGAAATCGTAAGTTCGGATATCAGAATAACTCATGATGTTCCTTTGTTGCACAACTTTCCCTAATGTCGAACATAATTATGCAGCCCGTCCCGGGCCGAACTCAACGAGTCGTCGAGCGGCTCCCTGGATTCATCGGATGTGAACTCAGTTCCGCCCGCTGTCTCCCCCCGTGCGAACGACGCCGAAGTGGCGTCGCAATGAGCTCCGGGGCAGGAGGAGGTGGTCCTGGAGGAGCCGCAGGGCGACCTCCCGGACCCCAAGAGTAAAGGGGACAAGACCCCCCAGGGCTGCAAGTCCGCTTTGTGCCGGACACCGCGTCGGAATCTTCAACAGTTCCGGACCGCTGTAGGCGAACTCCTTCCAAGAGGAGCAAGCCTTCTGAGCCGGCGGCCTCCGTCCAACCGGAGGTGCCGGACAATCTGCTCGAGGTGCTTGACGGTGCCTCCATCGACGAGGATCACCGTACTATTATGAGTACGGTGATCCATAAGGTTCAGTCCGCCAAGAGCGGACTGAGTGAAGCTTGCGCTAGCCTCCTAACGGGCTTCGAGGCAAGTAAAAATATGTAAAAATATAACCGCATAGACAGTAGCCCCTGATGCTCTGTTTGGCGTTCGGAAAGAAAAGCCAAATAGAGGATCTAGTAAATTTCGTAGGAGTCTAACAATAAAGAGTCAATATGCGTGTGCAGGCTTCGCTGCTATCCACCGCCGCACTGACTGCGGAGGTGGGTGTCCTGAAACAGGACCTCAAGCGGACCGAGCAAGAGCTCGGACTTGCCAAGCGGCAGCTCGAGGAAAAAGAAGGTAGGAAATACCTTATAGAAAAAGTGCCTATAGAGAGGCGTGATTGAAAAAAATAACAGGATTGCACTGCTTATTATAGGGGCCACGACTGAGGTGGCGACCCTCAAGCAGGCGCTGTATGAGGCCGAAAAAAAATGGCCGCGGAGCGCACCGAGCGAGAGAAACTTGGGGCTCAGGTCGGCGAGGTGCAGCAAGAGCTTCAGGCTCTCATGAAAAAACATGAGAGTTTGGAGCTTGAGTCAAAGACCCAAGCGTCTGAGCTCGCGGCGGCCCTTGAGACTGCCAAGTCTGCCAAGGTCGAAGCCCAAAAGGCCCTCCAAGAGTTGGAGTAGATTAAGAAGATAGCAACGGGTAAGGCATTCTTTATGCAAAGCAGAAATATAAAAGTAAACTACTTGTTACTTACCCGAATCCGGAGTTTAGATCTTCCCAGCTACGTATCCGACGCTGCCGCATTCTACCGAGCTGAAGAGGGCAGCTTGATGGAAAAGGTGTTGTGGTCTCAGTATGCTGAGGCCGGACACCCTGTGCCCTTGAGCGACCAGCTGAAATAGCTGGTCGAGCTCCACAAGGCGGCCGAACAGGCCATGAAGGGCTTCATAGTTCGGCTGTGGCCCGGAGAGGCCCTGCTTGGGAGCTACTTCGGGCTGGTGCGGCGGCTGGTGGAGGCCTGTCCAAGGCTCGAGGTCATCAAGCGCTCCGTCTGCATCGAAGGTGCCTGTCGGGCCCTTGCCCGTGCAAAGGTGCACTGGGGTAAGCTGGACGGTGAGAAGCTTGTGAAGGACGGGCCGCCGCCGGGGAAGGAGCATCGCAAGCCCGAGAACTATTACAAGGATGTTCTTGCGGGTGCCCACATTGTGGCGGATGAATGTACCAAGGATGTAATTTTTGAATAAACTCGCTCGTATTTGTCCTGTGCGCTGAAAACTTGTTCATAGGCGCTTAAGCAATGCTTGTTGAATTTAAAATATTATTTTCGATGCGGCCGTTTAACAAAAAATTGAGAGATGGCCATTCGTTGGCTTCTGCCCCCATGCCACTAGTGCTGGGGTGTTCGGGATAAACCTGAGCGCTCTTTTTCCCATAGTTGGGTCCTTCGAGGGAGGCGCTGAGCACAACGAACCAGGCAATCGGACTATAATGCTTGAACACTCTCACTTAGCCATAGAACTTTATAATTTTAAATTTCGGCGACGCCCCTAGTTCGGAAGACCGAGTTCGGGGCGCTATCCATGCCTTGGCCGGACAAATTCGGTCCTCGCTCAAAGCGGCATAAGTCTTTAGGGACTCGAAAAAACCTCTCGAACAGCGACCGGTCTCTCGCCTCATCATGACAGCCAGTTTTAGCTTTCTCCACTGAGGTGCTTAACCCAGCTCAACCGGGGCACAATCGCAGTGGTTCTCCTAGTGCTACCTTAGCCGATATAGCGGAACATAAGGCACCAAAACATAGGAGCCGGGCAAACCCAACTATTGACCCAAATCATGATTCGGATCCGATGCATATAGTGCTATAAGTTCGGGGTGCCGCACTTGTGAAAGTGTACGGACTTCTCACACCATATTAAATGGTACTGAAGCCCCTGGCGTACTTGCCATACCACAGTGTACGGGTGCAACATGTCATTAATGAACATATATAAAAGAGAGTAATGCAGAAAATAGACAAAAGCTATGCATTGTTTATAGAGAGGCTATTTATCAAAGCCGAACGATACAAATAGTGCGGTAAGCAAAATATATTGGACTATTCAGTATGTCCTGACCAGGGGCAGGCCGCGGAATTGTATTTAAAACAGGTATACCGCTCGTAACAGAGACCACCTGGGAGTTCCATAATGCGGCAAGGCTTGTCTGCCTCCCTGGATCTTGCATCATTTGTGCGGCAGTCGAATTGCCGAACAGGTCGTCCGAAGTATGGAGTCCTGAAAGTAAGAAAAAATTAAAAAGAGAATCCGGCAGCCCCTAGTACGTTTTAAGCCGTATTCTGGGCGTGCCGTTATTGTGCCCCTTCCCCTGTGCCCATGGTATTTCAAGGGCGTAGTTATGTACGCGAGGTACTGGTTTCGCTATGTCGCGACAACTGGGGTTGGGGCCGCATTTCTACGCTTGCTTAGAGTGCGCCAGGAGGTCCTGCTGTGGGTTACTCCGGGCGCGCTTGGTAGTGTCTGGCTTTTTAATGGCCGGACTTCAGAATTGTCGGAGTCCGGGGAGGAGTCCGGATCCTCGGAGTCACGGGCCATGCGGAGTGCAGGGCTGGAGTTCGACTCGATTGCCTCTGAGATCGCAGCCCATGAGGCAGCGTCTAACCGCTGATCCTCGATCAGCGTAGTATGCTCCGAATCAATGGTTGAAACCGATGCGTATGCAGCCTCCAAGGCGCTGTTCGGCGGCAGAGCTATATCATGCCCATCGAGACAGTGCGGCGCGCTTGGCTGTGGCTCGAATCCGTCGAAGATCAAGTCCCCGTGGATGTCAGCCGTGTAGTTTAGGCTTCCAAACCTGACCTGATGGTCAGGGGCGTAGCTTTCGATCTGCTCCAGGTGGCCGAGTGAATTGGCCCGCAGAGCGAAGCCGCCGAGGACGAAGATCTGTCCGGGGAGAAAAGTTTCACCCTGGAACGTATCATTGTTGATGATCAAAGGAGCCATCGGGCCTAAAGGCGACGACACAGAGGAACCCTCAATGAAAGCACCAATGTCGGTGTCAAAACCGGCGGATCTCGGGTAGGGGGTCCCGAACTGTGCGTCAAGGCCGGATGGTAACAGGAAACAAGGGACACGATGTTTTTTACCCAAGTTCGGGCCCTCTCGATGGAGGTAATACCCTACTCCTGCTTGATTAATATTGATGATATGGGTAGTACAAGAGTAGATCTACCACGAGATCAAAGAGGCTAAACCCTAGAAGCTAGCCTATGGTATGATTGTTGTATATGGAGTTCATTGCCTACGGACTACAACCCTCCGGATTATATAGACACCGGATAGGGTTAGGGTTACATAAAGTCGGTTACAATGGTAGGAGATCTTGAATATCCGCATCGCCAAGCTTGCCTTCCACGCCAAGGAAAGTCCCATCCAGACATGGGACGAAGTCTTCAATCTTGCATCTTCATAGTCCAGGAGTCCGGCTGAAGGTATAGTCCGGCTACCCGAACACCCCCTAATCCAGGACTCCCTTAGTGGTCGTCAAACCAAACACGTCGACTCTTTGATAGACGACTTGAGGCTCACATTCGACAACCTCCGAACGTACGACATCAAGCTCTATCCAGAAAAATGCGTTTTCGGCGTACTAGCCAGAAAGCTCCTCGGTTTCATTGTCTCCAGTAGAGGTATTGAAACTAATCCGGCCGAAATCCGAGCTTTGTCACAGTTGGCTACCCCAACAAACCTCAAACAAATCCAAAACTTAACTGGATGTGTGGCGGCTCTAAGCCGCTTTATCTCCCGCTTAGGAGAAAAGGCTTTACCCCTTTATCACCTCCTTCGGCGCACCGAACACTTTGAGTGGACGGACGCGGCCACAGCCGGATTGGAAGAAATAAAGGCCATCTTGGCAACCAACCCAATCCTGGCCGTGCCAAACTTCGGCGAGCCAATGCTGTTGTACATTGCGGCAACTCATCAAGTTGTATGTGCGGTGCTCGTTGTCAAACGGGAAGCGGACGGACATAAATTCCCTCTTCAAAAGCCGGTATACTATGTATCCACTGTCCTCACTCCATGCAAATCACGGTACCCGCATTAACAAAACATAGCATATGCGGTATTCATGGCATCGCGGAAGCTGTGACACTACTTTCAAGAGTGTTCAATTACAGTAGCCTCGGAAGTGCCACTTAATGATATTATAAACAACCGTGACGCTACGGGCCGGATTGCCAAATGGGCCATTGAGCTCCTCCCGTTCGACATAACATACAAACCTCGACGAGCCATTAAGTTGCAAGCATTGGCCGACTTCGTCGACGAATGGATGGAGGCCGAACTCCCCAAAGAGTACGGCGCATACTCCAATTGGATCATGCACTTCGACGGTTCTAAAATGCTGGTTGGTCTAGGGGCTGGCATCGTCCCGACGTCACCAACCGGAGATATTGTTCAGTACGTATAGCAAATATTGTATACAGACTCCAACAACGCAGCCGAATACGAAGTTGTGTTGCATGGTCTTCGGATGGCAGTCTCCATGGGCATTCAACGCCTGGAGGTGCGGGTGCGTGGGGATTCAAACCTCGCAATATCCCAAATAAATGGAGACTTTGACGCCAAGGATCCGAAAATGGCGGCCTATCGAAAAGCCGTCCTAAAAATGTCAGCTAGGTTCGAGGGGCTCGAATTTCACCATGTGGCTCGGGAAAACAATCAGGCGGTGGATATCCTCGCCCGCATCGGTGCAAAACGTGATGCGGTCCACCCCAACATATTTTTAGAAAGGCTGTTCTAACCATCCATAGTATGGGAAGGGGACACCGGCAACAACAGTCCGGAGCCGGCCAAAATACCCGATACCGAACTGTCTGGCATAATCGTAGGCTCCGCCACCGAAATAACACCTTCAGCCCATGAAATAATGGCCATGATTGTCCCGTGGATAGAATGATTCCTGGCCTACCTAACTAGACAGGAACTTCCGGAGGACCAAAATGAGGCACGCTGCATAGTGCGGTGATCCAAGGCCTACAGGGTCCATGAGGGAGAATTGTACAAAAAAAGCACTACCGGAGTCCTTCAAAGGTGCATCTCCGAAGAGGAAGGGCGGGATCTTTTGGCAGAAATTCATGCCGGACTCGGCGGTCATCACGTCGTAGCCCGTGCTCTTGTAAGCAAGGTCGTCCATACAGGATTCTATTGGCCAACGGCCCGGGCAGATGCACAGGACTTGGTCCAATGCTGCGCCGGTTGCCAGCTCTTTGCAAATCAAAGCCACATGCCACCCACCGCCCTCCAAACAATCCCCATTACATGGCCCTTTGCGGTCTGGGGGCTTGACATGGTTGGACCCCTTAAAGGGGGAACCCACAGGAAAAAATACTTATTGGTCATGGTGGATAAATTCACCAAATGGATAGAGGCCAAACCTGTTAAAACAGCAGAATCCGGACCGGTGATAGACTTCATATCCAGGGTCGTACACCGTTATGGCGTCCCCCACAACATCATCACTGATAATGGCACGAACTTCATAGCTGACGAGGTAAAACTCTGGTGCAGCAAAATGGGCATCAAGCTCGATTATTCTTCAGTCTATCACCCACAAACCAACGGTCAAGTCGAGCGAGCAAACGGTCTTATAATGAGCGGCATTAAACCCAGATTAGTGCGCTCCTTAACGGAGTCTAACACGCACTGGGTAGAGGAGCTCGACTCTGTACTCTGGGGGCTGCGGACCACGCCGAATCGTAGTACCGGATATACACCCTTCTTTATGGTGTACGGCGCAGAGGCAGTCTTGCCCTGTGACATAATTCATGACTCACCTCGAGTGCGCATGTACGAAGAAAGAGAAGCCGAGCTAGATTGGCAGGACAGTTTGGACACCCTGGAGGAGGAGTGCGACGTAGCCAAAGCCCGTTCTGAATTTTATCAGCAACATGCTCGCAGATACCAAAGCAGAGAAGTATGGGCCAAAACTTATAACGTTGGTGAGGGAGTCCTAGATTAGGGGGTCTCCGGACAGCCGGACTATATCCTTTGGCCGGACTATTGGACTATGAAGATACAAGATTGAAGACTTCGTCTCGTGTCCGGATGGGACTCTACTTGGCGTCGAAGGCAAGCTAGGCAATACGGATATGGATATCTCCTCCTTTGTAACCGACCTTGTGTAACTCTAACCTCTCCGGTGTCTATAAAAACTGGAGGGTTTTAGTCCATATGATGAACATACAATCATACCATAGGCTAGCTTCTAGGGTTTAGCCTCTCTGATCTCGTGGTAGATCTACTCTTGTACTACCCATATCATCAATATTAATCAAGCAGGACGTAGGGTTTTACCTCCATCAAGAGGGCCCGAACCTGGGTAAAACATCGTGTCCCTGCCTCCTGTTACCATCCTCCTTAGACGCACAGTCCGGGACCCCCTACCCGAGATCCGTCGGTTTTGACACCGACATTGGTGCTTTCATTGAGAGTTCCTCTGTGTCGTCGCCATTAGGCTTGATGTCTCCTACTATCATCGATAGCGATGCAGTCCAGGGTGAGACTTTTCTCCTCGGAAAGATCTTCGTGTTTGGCGGCTTTGCACTACGGGCCGATTCGCTTGGCCATCTGGAGCAGATTGAAAGTTACGCCCCTGGCCACCAGGTCAGGTTTGGAAGCTTAAACTACACGGCTGATATCCGTGGAGACTTGATCTTCGACCGATTCGAGCCTCTGCCTTGTGCGTCATGCGGTCCTGATGAGTACGATTTAGCTCTACCATCGGATAGTGTTCAAGAGATCGCATAGGCAGCCGCTCCGACCCTCAATTCGGAGCCAGGTGCGCCTTCCGCAGACGGGTGGATGGACCCTTCCACTGAGGCCTTACCCTCAGCGGCGATCGAGCCAAACATCGACCTTGCACGAGAGCCGTGCCGTTAAACTGCCGGATTCTTCTTCGACCACGGACTCCGAACCGCCTGCGCCCGTTCCTGTCGAATCCAATTGGGCACCGATCATGGAGTTTACCTCCGCGGATATTTTTCAGCACTCGCCCTTTGGCGACATACTGAACTCGTTAAGTTCTATCTCCTTATCAGGAGGATCCTGTCCGAACTATGTCCGGAACTGGGATGTGGACAACGAATAAATTCGCAACCCACCCACCGCCCACTTAGTAGCCACTGTTGATGACTTAACCGACATGCTCGACTTTGACTTCGAAAACATCGACGGTATGTACGAGGATGCGAGAGACAAAGAGGAACCACTGCCCATAGGGCACTAGACGTCCACCTAATCACATGACGTATACATGGTGGACACACCAAAGGAAAACGACGACGAGGAACGGAAGGACGCAACGAAGGGCTGTCCCCTTGAGAAGCAGTCAAAGCGACGGCGTAAGTGCCGCCCCAAATCCCGCCTTGACAGAAATAATGATCATATAGACCCAGCATTAGAGCAAGGCGAACCACTGCCGGACCACGGCAACGCGGAGAATCAAACCGAACAAACCAACTCTGTCAAGGATAATGGTCTGGAGAACATAACACTGGACAGAAGCCCGGAGCAGCAAAATGCCCATCAAAGGCTTGTTGCAAGCACGAGGAGTCTAAAAATGCAGAAGCAAAGGCTCAAGGCGGCACAAGACACACTCCAAATCAGATGGAGTAAAGTACTCAACACAGCAGCAAAGTATGGCGGTAATCGCCTCAGCAAGAGCTACCCGAAGCGGAAGTTGCTACCTGAATTCGATGAGGAGGCCTTAGATCCCCAGCAACCAAAAATTAAAATGGCCACCCGGCCGGATAGACGACCTCACGGCCAACATGGAGTGGCAAGCAACGCCGCACAAAAGCCAATACGCGATCCACGCAAGCGCTCACATCAAAAGGACGGAGCAACTAGATCCATCTATGGACCGTGCAAGCGCACTCCAGCACATGATGCAACACACCAAACATCCGAACACCATGGCATGCCTAGATACAGGGGCGCCGCACACCCCCTATGTTTCACTGATGAGGTGCTGGACCATGAATTTCCAGAGGGATTCAAACCCGTAAACATAGAGGCATACGACGGAACAACAGACCCTGGGGTCTGGATTGAGGACTATATCCTCCACATCCATATGGCTCAAGGAGACGATATCCACGCCATTAAATACTTACCCCTCAAACTCAAAGGGCCAGCTCGGCACTGGCTTAAAAGCCTCCCCGAAAACTCCATTGGAAGCTGGGAAGAACTCGAAGACGCTTTTCGGGCAAATTTTCAAGGGACTTATGTCCGACCTCCGGATGCGGACGATTTGAGTCATATAACTCAATAGCCCGGAGAGTCCACCCGAAAGCTTTGGAACAGGTTTCTTACTAAAAAGAACCAAATAATCGACGGTCCGGACGCCGAAGCCTTGGCAGCTTTTAAGCATAGCGTCCGTGATGAATGGCTTGCCAGACACCTCGGCCAAGAAAAGCCGAGAACAATGGCAGCATTAACAAGCATCATGACCCGCTTTTGCGCGGGTGAGGATAGCTGGCTAGCCAGATGCAGCACCAGCGACCCCAGTACATCCGAAGCTAGAGAAGGAAACGGGAAATCACAGCGCAACAACAATAACAAACGCCGGAATAAAGAAGACAACACGAAGAGCATGGCAGTAAACGCCGGATTCAAAAGCTCTCGGCCAAGTCAGCAAAAGCCGCCCTCTAAAGGCACCAGAGATGAACTGTCCAGCCTAAACAAAATTCTGGACCAAGTATGTCAGATCCATAGCACCCCTAGTAAACCCGCTAATCATACCCACAGAGAATGTTGGGTCTTCAAGCAGTCCGGCAAGCTCAACGTCGTACACAAGGGGGAGGGTACACCAAGCGAAGACGAGGATGAGCCTCTCAAGCAAGACACTTGGGAACAAAAGAAATTTCTACCAGAAGTCAAAACAGTAAACGTGTTACACGTGATAAAGGGGAGAGACAAAGCGGCACTCCCAGATAAATATGCCCAAGGTCCTATCGCCGTGGAGTCCTGCCACTGGTCGTTTCAACCGATCACTTTTGACCATCGTGATTACTCAGCAAGTATCCGGCATGCAGGATGGGCTGCCCTGGTATTAGACCCAATAATTAACGGATACCACCTTACACGAGTCCAGATGGATGGTGGCAGCAGTTTAAACCTGATATACCAGGATACAATCCGCGAAATGGGGATAGACCCAACGAAAATCCACCATAGCAACACTACCTTTAAAGGAGTAACGCCAGGCCTAGGGGCTCACTGCACGGGCTCCCTGCTACTAAAAGTTATATTCGGCTTCCCCGATAACTTCCGTAGCAAACATTTAACCTTCCACATTGCTCCGTTCCAAAGTGGTTATCAAGCACTACTTGGACGCGAAGCTTTTGCTCGCTTTAATGCAATACCGCATTACCCTTCCCTCACGCTCAAGAAGCCCGGTCCACATGGCATCATTACAGTGAACGGAAATATTAAGCGATCTTTGCGCGCCAAAGAGAATGCGACTGCCTTGGCAGCAGCACACTAAAAATGGCCTCACCAACTAAAGCATTTGATAGGTCATCAAGACGACGGACGCGGTTAGACGAGTTCGGCGCTGCTATATGTAATATGTACCGGATTGATGGCCACACCCCTATTACAAATACAAGGGGATCAACGCGCAGACAAGTGGAAATTTCTTCTCATTTTTAATTATACATGGTTTCCTTAAAAACTACCTTTTTGCACGACAACTTTTTCACCTAAGTTCCTCTCTTTTACAGATGATCATCGTGCTACACCCATCCAGGATACGGCACAACGGAGACACAGGCGCAGACGTGTAGCAGGGACCCGCTCCAAGGATTCTTTTTAGATTAAGACCCTGCGTAAACCTTTTTTACTGTCTCTTGTTGATACACATCCCTCGAATTCTCAGAACAATTGAGAAGGATACTGACGTCTTGGCATGTGGCCACGCCAGAATAATGCATGTACCTAGACACAAGGGGCTTCTCACAAAGGGCACTATTTAGGCCCGGTTTATACCATAAAGACCAAATACCTTAGGGAGTGTTCGGCATCGCGAGTTTGGCCTTATATGCATCAGCTCCGAATCATTGTCTTTGGTCAAATGTTGGGTTTGCCCGGCTCCTGTGTTTCGGTGTTTTACGTTTCGCTTTATCGGCTAAGGCAGCACCAGGAGAACTACTGCGATTGTGCCCTGGTTCATCCGGACGAGCACCTCAGTAGAGAAAGCCGAAAATTGACTGTCATGATATAGCGTGAGACTGGTCAACCACTCGATGACCTATCGGAATGTTAGAATTCCTCCACCTTAAGGAAGGGCCATTTTCCGCCAGGCATGTACGCACCCCGAGATCGGGAGAGTGCGGAGCCACCAGGGGCTATATAGTAGCCCCACTGTCAAACTCCTATGGCTAAGTGAAAGTGTTAAAGCATTATAGTTCGGTTGCCTCGTTCGCTGCGCTATCACCTCCTTAATGGGACCAAGACGTTGGGTTAAGTGTGAACACGCGTTTATTGCGAGCACCTCCGCATTATATGCGTGGGGGTTTAAGCCGACGACTGCAATCTTTCAGGTTATATACATATATACATAAACGGCCGCACAGGAGGCATCACATTACTTTCTGGCAAAAGTATAAATACAGCCTTACTATATTTCATAAAAACATTGTGTTTACAATGGGGATACATGTCATTCAAACATAATATTCTTCGAGCACTGGGACTCTATCAAATGAGCACCCTCAAGAACCTCTTCAAAATAGTGCTCGGCGGCTACTCGGCCTATGGCCGAACCTTGCGCTGCAACAGTGGCAGCATCCATCTCCGCCTAGTATGCCTTGACACGGGCAAAGGCCATCCGCGAGCCTTCTATACACGCCGACCTCTTCATCGCATTAATGCGTGGCACCGCTCCAAGGAACTGCTGCACTAAGCTGAAATAGCTGTTCGGCTTCGGTTTTTGCGGCCACAGATGATCTACGACGGACCTCATGGCGAGTCCGGACAACCTGTTGAGTTCGGCCCATTCGGCTAGCTGATTAGTCAATGGAAGCGGACGCTCTGGAATGTTAAACTACGACCAGAACAGCTTGTCCACTTCACGATCTGTTTGATCTCGGAAGTATTCGGCCGCATCGATAGCGCTCGCCGCCAAGTCCATATATGCGTCTGCCAAACTCCACAGACGATCCAAAGGGGCATATCGCGGATCTCCAAACTTCCTCCGTAGCAAAAAGGGCTTCCCAACCGCAATATCCCTGGCTTCACGCAGCTCTTCCTTCTTTGCCCTCATAGCAGAGCGGGTGTCTTTGGTCGCCACCGCGGCCTTTTCAAGGTTCGTCGCCTTTGCTCGGTTTTATTCTTCAAGGAGCCGACGGCGGTCGGCAGTGTCTTTTAACTTTACAGCCATCTTGGCCATTTTATCTTTGCTCTCGCAATGTGCAGCCTTTTCGGCTCTTAACTCTTCGGGCGCCTGTTAAGCGGCCGCATTACTAATTCTTGCTTGTTCCTTAGCTCGGGCAAGTTCCGCCCGAAGGGTCTCCACAGTGGCAGCTCCGTCTGCAGTCACAACATATTAAAGATACTGGCATCATGCTGCTCTTATTATGTGACATTCACCAGAAAACATTACTTACCCTGTGATTCGTCAAGCCGCTTGTTAACAAGCTCAATGTCGGCGTCTGCCGCATCCAGTTGCCGCTTTAATTCGGCAAACTCACTAGTCCGACTAGCCACCGGAGCTTCCACCACCTGCACATAAAGGCAGTCTGGTTATTGCCTAGGACTATGATCCTCTGTTCGCCGCCGTTCTCGACGACAACCAGAGTCTCAGGGGCTACTATCTACACAGGGCACACCTAACATGTGCGGTACTATCAAATATCATTTCACGTACCTCAAAGCCTGTCAGTAGACTCATAAAGGCTACATGTAATCCGCTTTCGTGGGACGAAATTCTTTCCATCACCGTACCCATTAGCGTACGGTGTTCTTCTGAGATGGCCGCTCACTCCAAAAGCTCCCTCAAAACGTCCAACTGCATACCAGACGGTGTCGGACTCTTTTGGTTGCTCTCTTCAAGAGCCGGAGGTTGGGGACTTCGGGTGACTGTAGGATTATCTTCTGGCCTCCCCGGATCCGGAGAGGCCCTCCGCGACGACACTTCAAGGTCGCTCGCTTCATGAGCGGGGGAGTCCGGGGGAGGCGTTTCGCTCTCCATCATCTCTGGAAGAAGATCCCCCGAAGACGAGCTCTGCTGAGAAGGGCTAAGATCCGAACTGCAAGATAAACGCTTTGGTTATTTTCCTCAGAGGTAAGGTAGTATATCTCCACTATTAAATTACTTTTTGATTACTTACAGCTCGTTGGAGGGCTGATCCTTGCATGGACTTTGTGCGGCAAAAGCACCCTCCAAGGTAGGACCCTCTGGTGGAGACTTCTTCTCCCATTTGGAAGCCTCGGTTTCTGGATCTTCAGAGGCAGTCTCGTCCTTCCCCGAAGCGAGAGAAGGTCAGATTCTTCCCCAAGGTTATCCTCCTTCACAAAGGCGCTCATTCCCTTGGTTGGAATTGGTAGCGACGGGGGCCCGCTTTCGACCTCATTATTCCCCCCTTTATCTTCCTTTGAGGGCTTCGGGCAAGGTGCTAGCTCGAGCATCTTTTCCAGTACCGGATTCTCCAAACCCTCAGGAAGGGGGGCCGAACACCGAATCATCTTCGCCTTTGTTAGCCAGTCCTGGTCAAAGAGCGGTTTCTCAGAATGACGTCATGGTAAATGAAAGACAGCATGATCGGCTAAAGGATTACTTACCTGGTCGGCGGTACGGTTGCTGCTCAAGCCCACGTCCTCGGTAGTATCCGGACACTCTATTTGGGGTCCGAAGAATGATTTGTACATCTCCTCGTGCGTCAGGCCGAGGAAATTCTGGATAGTGCACGGCCCTTCTGGGTTGAACTCCCACATGCGGAGGGACCGGCGTTTGCAAGGCTGGACTCGAATAACCAGCATAACTTGCATTATCACAACCAAATTAAAATCTCCCTCGAAGAGATCTTGAATGCGGCTTTGCATTATAGGCACGTCCTTGGCTGGACCCCTGCTCAGACCTCTGCTAATCCATGACATCAGTTGTGGTGGGGGGCCCGAGCGGAAAGCAGGGGCAGCCGCCCACTTGGCACTTCTGGGAGCCGTGATGTAAAACCACTCCTGTTGCCATAATCCGGACACCTCTGGAAAGGAACCTTCCGGCCACGGAGCTCCTGCCATCTTGCTTATTGACGCGCCTCCGCACATTGCAGGTTGCCCCTCGATCGTCTTCGGCTTCACTTCAAAGGTCTTGAGCCACAGGCCGAAGTGAGGGGTAATGCGGAGGAAGGCCTCACACACGACAATAAATGTCGAGATGTGGAGAAAGGAGTCCGGGGCTAGATCGTGGAAATCTAGCCCGTAATAGAACATCAAGCCCCTGACGAAGGGATACAGAGTGAGGCCTAGGCCTCGGAGGAAGTGGGGGACGAACACAACGCTCTCGTTGGGTTCGGGAGTGGGGACGACCTGCCCTAGAGTAGGCAGCCGATGCGAAACCTCGGCGGTCAGGTATCTGGCCTCCCTCAACTTCCTGATATCCTCTTCCGTAGCGGAGGAGGGCATCCATCGGCCTTGAATGCTGGATCCGGACATGATTGAAGATCCTGAGCACCTGAGCTGGGCTTTGGGTGTTAGAACTCGAGGCGGGGAAGGGTTCGATTGAGCACGAGAGGGAAAAAGCAAAAACCTTGTCCCTTTATAAAGAGGGTGAATATCAAGCGTCCTCTCTGTGGCCATTTAGACTTGCCTATAATCCAGGAGTCCTGGACACAGTTGGGTTACCCAGGACCGTATTAATGAGAATCATGTAATTAGGGGAACACGATCTCTGCTTGGACAAGACACGTCCAGAAACCGCCTCGTGTTATGTGTGGAGCTGGTTGAGGAAAAACGGTTCGAATAAGCACCGGGCCATGGCATGATGTCATGTTGCCAAAACGTGTTAGCAGATTAAGATTTGTGGAAATATTATTCTCTCTACGGTGGTATGTGGAACTTATTTTGCAGGGTTGGACACTATCCTTACGTTAATAATTCTTCCATGGTGTATTCGGAGGAGTGTCGGTGTCAAAACCGGCGGATCTCGGGTAGGGGGTCCCGAACTGTGCGTCTAGGCCGGATGGTAACAGGAGGCAGGGAACACTTTGTTTTACCCAGGTTTGGGCCCTCTCGAGGGAGGTAATACCCTACTCCTGCTTGATTAATATTGATGATATGGGTAGTACAAGAGTAGATCTACCACGAGATCAAGGAGGCTAAACCCTAGAAGCTAGCCTATGGTATGATTGTTGTCTATATTGTATGTCGTCTCTCTATCGACTAGCCTGGCCTCGGTTTATATAATGCACCAGAGGCCTAGGATAACAAGAGTCCTAGCCGAATACGCCAGTGGGGAGAAGTCCTTGTCTTGATCGCCATGTCTTGTGGAATATTCCTTGTATGCGGCAGCTGTCCAAACTGACCCATGAGTATACGGCCGTGGGGGTCCTCGGCCCAATCTAATAGATCGGGAGATGACGTGGTGAGTACCCCCTAGTCCAGGACACCGCCAGTAGCCCCCTGAACCGGTCTTGAAGTTAGGGATGCTCCTTGATTCTTCCGAACTGTTCTTCATCTTCGGTTGACGGTCTTGAAAACTAGTTCAACAAATCTTCTCATCTTCGATCTTGAGGATCGCCGAAATGCATTCGGCGAGTTTACACATCGGGTATCCGAGGAGCCCCTTTAAGTTTCTGGCCTTTATCAATGCCTTGTTATTTTTATGCCACACCTCGGGTTTGAAGTTGTTCCCGGGCGGCAGCATCCTCTTGCATCCGAGCTCCAACGCCGGACTGCATGCGAGGTTTCTTTTGCAGCCGAGCACCAACGCCGGACCGCTTCCCAGCTCTAACGCCGGAATGTATCCGAGCTCCAACGCCGGACTATGTATCCGAGCTCCAACGCCGGACTGTATCCGAGCTCCAACGCCGGACTATGTATCCGAGCTCCAACGCCGGACTGTATCCGAGGTGTCGTAAATCACCTTGGTTCAACGAAGTTTGAAGGAGTTTAGCCGAGCTTAATGCCGGAAATGCCCTCTATGGAGCCAGCCACTAACACCCGAGCTTTATGCCGGACTACTTCCGAGGTGGTGCACCACCCTGAATGTGGGCCAATTTTTGTGAATATATTTTTTATTGATGCAATTTATTCTCCGTCGAGATATATAGCCAGTAGCCCACAAGGTGTGTATCCGTCTAAAACCTGAGATGCACCTGAAGGATGACGTAAGACCGCTGATCCCAGTAGCCGCTGAGGCTCAGGTTGATTTGCAAAATCGGCCTGATGATCAAGTCCAAGCTCGGCAGAATACTTCGGGACACTAAAAGCGGCGTGTTCAGTCCTCAAGACTCAGGTTGGGTGCGGCCGACCAACCTGAGGATCAAAATCTCCACGGAAACTATATTGCACGTAAAATTTTCTGCATTGGACAAGAAATGCAGTAGCCCCCGAGACACTGGTCCGGTGGCAACACCAGATTAGGGGATCGATGTGCCCCTTGAATATTTGTACATAATAAGCCCGAAGCCCAGTAGCCCCCGAGCCTTAATGCGGGCACGGGTGGCCGAATTAAGGATCAATATCCATAGTAAAATCACAAATTATGTGTAATGACTCTATGTATCCAAGTACTTTACGTCATTAATGCTCAGATCCGCATTGTACAAAACTTTGTTGACCGACCATCGGCTTCCACCTCCTCGGCCAGTAGCCGAGGAGTGTTTGTCCTACTTTATAAAGCCTTTATGAGGGCAAAGATTTACAACAAACAAGGCAATCTGGCCATACGGTTTTATAAACAAAGGTACGCAGAGAGTTATATCACTGTTTAACAGAAGAAATGTCTTCCAAAGGAAATAGTCCCGCTATCGGTTCCTTTCTTTGGGTTGTCATGCTAAGCATGATCATTAAACCTCAGCTCTAATGTAAGAGCAAAATATTGAGGATTTAGTTTGGGAGGCCAGTTAATAGCCCCCGGTAGTGTTCGGCGACAATCGGGGTCAAGCCGTAAACACTTCGGCCAATGTTATGAACGGCCTGTTATTTAACATAGTCATCAGATCGCTGACCAGTTTACGCTTATTGTGACAGTCAGTTTTCGGCTTTCTCCACTGAGGTGCTTAGCCATGTGAGCTGGAAGCACAATCGCAGTGGTTCTCCCTTTGCACGCCTAGCCGAACAAAACGGAACATAGGAAGCAAGTGCAGGAGCCGGGGAACCCAACTATTGACCAAAGACACAATTCGAAACTGATGCATATATAGCAATATCTGAGAATATTTTTGCCGAATCCCTAAAAGGTGTCCGGCGTTGCACTGCGAGACTAATGCTCGAAAAGCATAAATAGTTTAAAACTGTGAAAAAGCTTGGAAAAGCAAGAAACGTCAGTAAAAACATGACGTCCAAATAATATCAAGTGTTCGGTGCCAATCCGAAAATTGGTCTTAGAAAAAGGAAGTGCTTCTGTCGTGCTTTAACATGATACATCCTATCTCAATACTTCGAGCGGGTCAGCCTACGGCTTCAACCTCCTATCCCGAGGGCAGAGTCCTTCTCATCAGGCCAGTTTAGCAAACTAAACTCTAGCAGCTTTGAGAGAGAAATTAGGCTCTCCGGCTAGTGACCGCACACTCATGTCGAAAAAAGGAGTGATAAATAATAATAATAATAATAGAACTTTGCAACGACTGAGAAGAAGAACACTTATTATAAAACGGCTCAAATAAACTTAAGAGCCCCCAAGTGACTTGGGTAGAAGAATGATTGCATGTACTGAAGTACTTATATCATATCTATGTTCAACCGAACTTTAAACGCGTCTTAACCGACCGTCGGCTTCTCCCTCTTCGGTTAAGGACTGAAAATTGTTATGTACTCCATCGGTCGAGAATATCGACGGTGTTTCCAATAACTAGGCAATCAGGCCATAAGGCTGTAACAGACAAAGCGCGCTCAGGGAACTTATGCTATATTACTGCGAAGAGTAAGAAGCATCTTCGAAGAAAATAGTACCCCCACCGATACCTTTCTTCGGTGCTCATTGTTATTATGAGACGTGTGCAATAGATTTTTTGTACTCATGAGTTCCGTTGTGTGCCGACCATCATTGAATAACTATAAGAGCGCTAGCTTTTGGCTTCACCCAGTCTGAGGTCCGGCTCGGGTGACCCGATCGTGACAATCGCAGAGGTGCTCCCTTTACTCCCTAGCCGAACAATCGGGAACGTAGGGGTAAACACAGGAGCGAGGCAACCCAGCTTGCAAATCGCTTAAGTCAATGTGGTGCATATTGTGGCGTAATACACGAACAAGCAACGAAGCCGTACAAGTATAATCATATGCAACAGGAAAAGCTTCATAAAGGAAGCCCCCAAGTAAACGGGGTATACAAGGAAATTTTTTAGAAGCAACTTTTTTCCAAAAAAGTATAATGCTTGGCCGAACCGAACGCAAGTTAGAAATTAAAGCTTTGAGCATGAAAGCGACTTAGCTGGTTAATGTGTTTGGTGTTGATGACGCGGTCCGAGCTTGATGCGGGGCAAGGTTCCATCCCCCAAGCTGGTCCCGAGGTGGCGGAGCGGAGAACTCGACACGCCGAAGTGGTGACATAGCACGGACAATGCAGACCGGCAGAGTGACGCTGAAGTCACCGGATCATTTTCCTGTGCACAAAAAAAGTGCAAACCGGAGATAATAGTAATAAAGATAATTAAAAAAATCATTGCATAATCAATAATTTATGCAAAGTGAGTAGTAAAAGAAATATGGCCTGGCGCCGAAGTCAATGTCGATGCAGGGCGTCGGCATGATGCGGTAAGGGCGTGGCAAAGCCTGAATTCACAGGTCGGTCCGAGTTCCGGATGCGGCATTCGCCAGACTATGTATGAAGACTGACCGGACCACCATGCGACCGTCGTTAATGCGGCCACCATTTGATAGACCTATGTACATATGATGGACAAACCAGAGTAATATTTCCTTGGGAAAAATTGAACCCAAACAAGCAAAAAATACTAGGATTAATAGCACCTGGTTTATTTGTTGTAGCAATCCAAAGGAAGGTGATTCCTAAAATTGGGACCCACTCCACACACCCATTGCCTGATGGGCGATAAAACGACGGCACGGCAATGCTGGTAAAGGTTGACTCGCCGAGGCAGAGCCCTCGGCCCAGCTAACGTGACGGAGCTGGTCGGCTAGTGACGCCGAAGTGTCCGGAGTAGGTTGATGAAGAGATGGCGAAGCCCCCGGTCCAGCCGAGATGTCGAAGCCTCGATGTCAGCAGATGAGTCGAAGTAGGACGGCGTGATGGAAACCGGCTTGAAGAAGCAATAGTTCGGCCCTGTCAATGCAGGTCGTGACGTGGTCGATGAAGCAACAGCGCGACGATGCCGGTATGCCCGCTCCATGTAATCCGTGGGGCGGCGATGTTGGTGATGATTTATCCTTCGCGATGCAGGACTCTTGTTCGGCTTGCCGAGATGATGATCCGAAGAGTTTGAGCTCGGCTCAACAAAGTGACGCCGTGTCTAGCGCAGGTCGGCAGCCGTGGAGTAATATTGCCGGACTGGTTTGACACCAGCATGATGTTGAAGATCATGTTCAAAAGATCTTAAAGTTAGTGGGATGTGTTCGGAAACAAAACACAATACTCCATACAAAACTTCCTTCAAAAGGGATGTCCGAAATCCTGTTCATAAAAAAGATGAACTCGGGTCGGATTCATTTTCGCGCAGAAAACAGATCCGAAAAGTGATGCACTAATCAGGAGGTTCCCGGAGTTTGGACGGTCGGATCGAGCCGAAATTTTGAGAGGTGGTAGATATAGGAATTCCGCAGCCAATCAACGGTTGGATCTTCCAAAGGACGTCCGAGGTAGAAGCTGGACACCACGCCCTAAACTCATCCAAATTCCCGTCCAGATTTGACAGGGCTCCGGTATATCGTGGATTGCTAGAGATTCCTCCATCGGAACTCGACAAAATTTTCCAGGGTTGTTGTAGACTCAATTCCGCACAATTCCACCAAAGCAATCGTCAAAGAGATACTCGAGGAGGTGGTGGTGGCAGATACGAGTTCGCTGTCCAGAAAAACAGCACGGTCGCTTGAGGGCAATGTTGACGTTGAGCCCCCGAGCTTCATAGATGATTCCTCCGTGATCTTGATAGAGATCGGAGTTGACGTTTGATGAAGGCCCTCGTCCAGACATGGTGATCTGAACACGGCGCGCAATTCTTGGTCGAACCAAGGTGACCAGTCGAGCTAGTGACGAAGATGCCGAAGTCGCAGTTGATCTGCAGGCGAGCCATCGGTCATTTTGTTGATCACACAGCGGAACTCTCAATGAAAGCACCAATGTCGGTGTCAAAACCGGCGGATCTCGGGTAGGGGGTCCCGAACTGTGCGTCTAGGCGGATGGTAACAGGAGGCAGGGAACACTTTGTTTTACCCAGGTTCGGGCCCTCTCGAGGGAGGTAATACCCTACTCCTGCTTGATTAATATTGATGATATGGGTAGTACAAGAGTAGATCTACCACGAGATCAAGGAGGCTAAACCCTAGAAGCTAGCCTATGGTATGATTGTTGTATATGTTGTATGCCGTCTCTCTATTGATTAGCCTGGCCTCGGTTTATATAATGCACCGGAGGCCTAGGATAACAAGAGTCCTAGCCGAATACGCCGGTGGGGAGAAGTCCTTGTCTTGATCGCCATGTCTTGTGGAATATTCCTTGTATGCGGCAGCTGTCCGAACTGGCCCATGAGTATACGGCCATGGGGGTCCTTGGCCCAATCTAATAGATCGGGAGATGACGTGGTGAGTACCCCCTAGTCCAGGACACCGTCAAGGAGGAACCCGCCTTGCAATGCCGAAGACAATACTGCGCGCCGGACTCATCGTCATTGAAAGCCTGGTTCAGGGGCTACTGAGGGAGTCCTGGATTAGAGGGTCTCCGGATAGCCGGACTATATCCTTTGGCCGGACTGTTGGACTATGAAGATACAAGATTGAAGACTTCATCTCGTGTCCCGATGGGACTCTACTTGGCGTGGTTGGCAAGCTAGGCAATATGGATATGGATATCTCCTCCTTTGTAACCGACCTTGTGTAACCCTAACCTCTCCAGTGTCTATATAAACTAGAGGGTTTTAGTCCATAGGACGAACATAGAATCATACCATAGGCTAGCTTCTAGGGTTTAGCCTCTCTGATCTCGTGGTAGATCTACTCTTGTACTACCCATATCATCAATATTAATCAAGCAGGACGTAGGGTTTTACCTCCATCACGAGGGCCGGAACCTGGGTAAAACATCGTGTTCCCTGCCTCCTGTTACCATCCGCCTTAGACGCACAGTTTGGAACCCCCTACCCAAGATCTGCCAGTTTTGACACCGACAGTTGGCGAACTAGTTCTATGCCTGCCGGATAAGAAAAAGAACAAGCTCGAGCCCAAATGGGAAGGTCCCTTCATTATTGACCAAGTTCTGACTGGTGGAGCATACCGACTGCGGGATGCATCGACTAGTCGACTTGAGCCGAACGCATGGAACACGGCCAGGCTCCGAAGATTCTACGCCTAGCACCGGACTTTATGTTAGTCCCCTCCCTTTGTCCATTTTATGCGTATACATTATCTGTCTTGTTTTCTTTCTTTCTATCTTTTATTATTTCTCTAGGCCTTCAAGGGTCACCTTGTGCCCCGCTCGCACATTACAGATGCGCTAGCCGCACTCTTCATACCTGGGGGCTTCTTTCACAGAAGCTTAAATTATTTATCTAGGCCTCATGCCCCACACATGTGTTATACTTCCGCATGTACCTTTTTTCACCATTATATGCATCGATATGACTTCAGTTTTGGCCAAGCTGGGTTGCCTGGCTCTTGTATTTATGCCCTACGTTCCCGTTAATTCGGCTAGGGCATAAGGAGAGCACCCCTGCGATTGTTACTGCCGGGTCAGCCGGATGTGTACCTCAGACTGGATGAAGCCGAAAGCTAGCGTTCTTAAGGGAATATTCGGTCGGCGAACAAAAGATGATTTTTATTTATTGTACATATCTACCCCCAGATGTTTTTCCTGCGTTTCCTATCGTAGTCCGGACATGCACTTTAGGGCATGCTTACCCAGGGAAAGGAACCCTTAACGGAACTATTCTCCCTGGAAGATGTTTCTTACTACCCATGTAATATAACATAACTAGTTGGGCACTTGTATGATAAAGCACTAATGACCCCTATGCCTGGTCTCCACGCATACCTCAGTTCTTATATAACTGAGTGGGTATTCGGAGGCACTCCGGACTATTGGGCCCGGAGGTTGAAGCGAAAAGGTCCGCAACGACAAATGATCTACAATCCGGCTAGAAGGCATTATACATATCACTTTAATTATATAGTCATGCAGACTGACTAAATTCCTCTTCTATACCATCCAACAGGTGGTCTAGCTTACAATCCTGTTGGGAATACTTTGCGGCTAATTCTACTTGCCCATAGACTAAGCTAACAGGGATCTCTTTTCCGTCGGGCCCAACAGGTCCGACCTCGGCCATGTGATTTGGGTCTGCCTTGGTATACCGCGTCTTCACCATGGCCCCAGCTTCTCTGGCACCCTGTCGGCAGGCTGATATCTTCCATAATCGGAAGCGCCGCCGTGCACCCTTGAGCTTCTCCGCAAGCTCTGCAACACCCTCTAGCAGGGAGACGGACGGCCACAAGGCCTCGGCAACACCCTGCATCACCTGCCGAACTTGTTCGTGCAGATGTGACAGCTCGAACAGAAGATCACCCGCAGACCCAGGCATCTCCTTCGCGGGATGACCCGTCAGCATACCTACAGACATAACGCTGTTAGTCGGCTTCTTCACCGAACTCCTTTAAAAGGATTCGTTCAAGCACTTACTAAAGATGCTGTGATGAAGCCGCTTTTTCTCCTTGTCGGAGTCTGCAAGCTGGGCTCGAACGTCTTTTAGTTCCACGCTCAGCTTGACATTGGCGTCTTGGAGATTGTTTTTCTCCCGCCTAACTTCAGTCAACACGCGTTTTCCAGCCTCTAGCTGTCGCATAACATGCTGGACCTCCGGATTCTCTCCGGATTCATCTGCAACATCTGTTGTTAGATCTGCAGCCATGCCACACGTTATATGGTAACCATCATTCTTTAAAGTAAATGTTACCACCAGGTGACTTTTTTGGTTCCTGCAATGCGGCCACAGTAGCCCGCAGTTGGGTCGTGCATTCCTCTAGCTCCTGTGACAGCCTAGTATTCTTCTCTATAAGAACCTGCATAATATAGATGATCCTTAAATCAGTTCAGCTAACTGTTTCAAGTCTCATGGGCTACTGATACATATAAATCACCAGATTCACTCACCCGTACATCCTTTATATACTGATCCGTGGCTCTGGCTAGACCATCTTGAGCGGCACGAAGGTACGCCTCTCCAGAATTGAAGGCATCAAATGCCTCTAGTGAGAAACAAGCATCACGGAGTACGGCCCGGCAGCGCCTATGATTCATGGCGCTTTCCACTTCTGAGTTAGTAGCGGATAATCTATCCGCATCCTCTGTAGGGGGATTAACCGGCGCCTGCCCCATATCGGTTTCCGCCTCTATATCCGGTCCTGGCGCCCGACTGGTGGAGGCGTGATCGGCAACATCATCGGACATATTCTAGCGAGCATTTTTTCTATTAAAGAAACACGGGTGTCATTACATTTTGAGAAAGGCGACAACAAACAAGCGGGGTCTTTATACCTTTGCGCCGGCGTCTCCGTCCTGACCGCCTTCCTTTTTGGCCTACCCGGCCTCGGCGCCTCTGGTTGGCGAGTTGCTGCGGTTTCGGCAGGGCGTCCCAAATACCTTCCCTGTAAAAAAATGCCATGTGTATATGGTGGGTGAAGTGTTTAAAAGGGGATCCTAGTTTTTGGAGTTGGGATTTTTTGGTTTTTTCTTACTTGCGATGCAGGGAGCAGTCCGGGATAGTCGGCTGTAATGGCCACCAGGGCATCATTGCAGCTTAACTGATAGAGCTGTCGGTCTATTAGCTCCACGGAGATAACCGAATCTTCTTCAAGTCCGGAGTCGAGGGCCCGGTCAGGCTCCTCTGGTTGTGGAGAAGGGATGTTGACCTCCTTTATGGCTTTTCGCAGTTCCTGCCGCAAAGTGGCAAGGTGCATACTTACGACAAAGAATGCGGGAAAAATGGGAGCAGGGAAATATAACTTACCCAGCTTGGAGGATTGTACATGGAGAATCCATCCTGTGGCTTGATGCGGGTAAACTCCTCTTCCTCACCCTTGAACAGTTCGGACAGAATTTTCGCTAGAGCGGCAGCATTGTCCGGACCCTTACGCCCGTAGCTGGTAGCGTCATCCTCCCCGTTATAACACCACAAGGGGTGCCCGCGATATTGAAGTGGTTGCACTCCCCACATTATGCAAATCGACATAACTTCGACTATTGTCAATCCTGATTGAACCAGTGCTTTGATCTGGTTCATCAGATAGAAGACTTCCCTATTGTCTTCCGCCTGGGGGCTCCATGGGCGCCAACTTTGGCGCTTCTTCAGAGGAGCATTGTTGAACTCAGGAAGATCCCGCCGAACAGGGTCCGGAAGGGGAATGTCCTCGATATAAAACCATTCTAAAGGCCAGTCTTCGGACGGCTTCTTCGGGGTACCGGACAGGTATCCGGTATCGGCGATGCGCCATATTTTGGCTCTGCCCACTTGATAAAGGGACGAGGCAAAATAGCCTTTTCCACAGCTCGAAGTGAGCCTCGCAGCCCAAGAACAACTCGCAGAGAGCAACATAGCCGGCGATATGTAGAATGGAGGCAGGGGTGAGATTGTGTAATTGGAGGCCATAGAACTCCAGGAGCCCGTGGAGAAACGTATGAATTGGAAATCTGAGTCCCCTTAGTAAATAAGGAACAAGGCAAACCTGTTCCCCCATGGAGGGACAGGGAAAGCTCTCCGCTTGCTCCCCGCCATTATAGGTGGCAAGCCCGACTCGAACGGGCACCATATACACCGGAGGGAGAAATCCCTTAGTCTGCACCTCGACTAATCGACTGTGCGGGACTGAACACCTCTCCCAATCACCGGGCTTAGGGCTACGGGTGCGGGAAGAGGAGCTGCGGAGGTCGGCCATGCTGGAATGGATCTTTCTGAAACACGGTCTGATGGATTCTCGCTGGGGGAGGATGGTATGGGGGCGAATCCCCGTCCCTTTAATGGACAATTTATTTATCTGGCTAGGGGGGCGAATGTAAAAACGCCCTGGCGCCTGTAACATCCCAAATTTTCAATTTGGAATGTTATACATTAGGTCATCGTCCATATCATATTTTATTTTGCTTTTGGTTTTGATCCTAGAAAATCCTAAGCAACTCAAGGACCCACGGAGAGAGTTGGGGATTTCGTAATTTACGTATTTGAGTTTCCTCAAATTATGTAAACAGGATCATTTGATTTTATTTATTTTATCATCAATTATTTCTATTACAAAAATATGAGAGAGGGAATAAAATGACTTTCCCAAAATATAGAAATATTGAGGATTTAATAAAAAAATCAAATAAGTTTTATTTCGGAGTTTTTCGGTATTTTTATTTGAATTTAGGAAAAATGCGCGTTTTTCAAAGTTGTAGTTTGGGCCCAGATAAATGTTCACTTTATCGGGCTTGATTTTAGGAACCCGGCAAAATTTATTTCGTGTTTTTTGGAGTCTGTTTAGTATTTCTTTTTATTTTTCTTCCGAGCGGAATTTTAAAAAAAACGCGAACCGACTACAGGCCGTATTCGGCCTGGACACCGCCGGCCGGGGGCCTTTATATAGCGCCCGAGGGAGAGAGCCAGCCCACTGAACCGAACCGTAACCCTAGCCCCAGGCCGCCGCCGCCGCCCGCCGCCGCCGCCGGAGCCGCGCGACTTTCGAGGTTCGCCGCCGCCTCGTTTTCCGTGCAGTTTTTTTAAAAAAAAAATTGTTCATCGTTTTTCTTTTTCGTCGGATTTTTCGCGGTTATTTTCTGATCGCGATTTCTGATCCGATTTTCGTTTTAGTATAACTTTTCGCTCGTTTATCGGAATCAGGCGATTCAAGCGCCTGGAGTTTCATCTCGAAACCCTCTTTCCGAATAATCAACTTAAACATGTTTTTGCTACTGTAAAATTTGACCTAGATCCAGATTACTAGAACAAAGTTGTTTTCTTTCGCCGTTTGATTTCTTTTGCTTCGTTCGATTTGATTCTTTTTGCCAACCAGGGTTCTTAAGTTGATATTCTGGTTAGATCTTTTATTTGAGTTTTACCCGTGCATTAGATGAGTACTTATTGTATGCTTGTTGTTTGTCTGCGATAGAATACCCGGAGTGCGCCGCCTGCTACGTTGAATCTCTAGGTTACGCGGATCATTAGTAAGGCAAGTAACACTTTGATCATACATGTCGGGGGACAAATCCACGAGCACCTATGGGACCGGCGGACCGAGTCCCTTTCGGTTCGGCGGGGGTGAGGGTCGAACGAAGAGCGGATCGAGGCGAAGCACACAAGCAGTTTACCCAGGTTCGGGCCGCACGGATGCGTAAAACCCTACTCCTGCTTTGTGGTTTGTATTGATTTCTTACTCGGGAGCGCGGAGTGCTACAGTACCCCCGAGCAGCCAACGAGACCGACCGTGAGTGTTCTCTTCCTCCCGCCTCCCCCTTCCACCCCTCTACGTTGCGCATGGGCCTCCTTTTATATGCTCAAGGGTTCACCGATAGGTGGCAACATAGACAAGGGTAAAAATGGAAAGGTGTTGCGGTTGGTACAGCTACCTGCTACAGTGTATCATACCTAAACCTGACGGCAGGGGACCAGGGCATTCAATGCCCGTCTGCGTCGCCTAAATAGTGCAAAAGGGACCGTCAGGGATGCCACCACTCGCCACGATGGCAATCTTGTCAGTGCCGCTTGCCATCGCGCACCGCTGGCTGCACAGCCTCCCGCCACGTACGCCTGGAAGGGTCCCAGAGCGACAGGTTGGTGGATGTGCTGGAGCACGGGCACAGAGTGGTGGCTTGCCGCGGCAAGCGCCTTGCCGCGGTCGTTGTCTTGTCGCGTCCGGGAGCTTGTTGCTCACCGGGCCTTGCCGGGACGCGTGGCGCGTCGCGGCAAGTTCCTTGAGATGCCTTGGTTGGCCTTCCCGGCAAGCTCCTCTTGCCGGGGTCTTGTCTCCTTGGCTTGGATACTTTGTCCTTGAATGGCTCCAAAGGAACCACGGAGGACCTTGGCGGTCACCCGGCAAGCCTTGCCGCAGGATGCTGCGACTGCCCGTGCACAAGTTCGGGATACTAGGGTACCCTTACTCTAGTACACCGACAGGAGCCCCCGGGCCTGGGCCATACACGGTGCCGAGCGCTGTTGGGCCAGGCCCAAAGCAGGGCACGGGCACGCGCGGCCTGCGTTACGCCGTATCTCTCCCCGTATCCACCGCGCCCTCCCCGAATGGCACGCGTTGAATGCGGCGTCGTGGGAGAGATCGTGGGTGGTTTCTTTATTCGGAAAGGCGGAACATCCGCCCCCTCCCTCTTTATAAGCATAGGAAACAGGGGTAGTTTCGCCCATTCGCCGGTTGCTACTCCAATCTCGGAAACCTCCGCCGCTCCCTCGTCTTCCCAAAGCTGAAAGAGAGCAGCGCCCCGCCCCCCATCGCCACCAGCACCACCAATGCCGTCGACCTCCTCCACAACTTCCGCCATGGCTCCAAGAGCCGACAAAGGGATGGTTGTGAAGTCGACCGAGGCGCAGCGGCTTGCGGCGCTGCG
>NC_041388.1:666911777-666980959 GCF_002162155.2 Triticum dicoccoides | reverse complement strand
CCTCTTCTGGTCGACGGAGACGCGAGCGCATCCACGCACGAAGGTACTTCCAGCCGCCGCTTGGAAAATTGGTCCAAATGGATATCCTTTCTTCGCCTTGTTCTTCTACTGCGGGCTCTGCCCGCCCTTTTCTGAGTTTTTCTGCAATATTATGAACACCTACGGGTTCCGCCTCCTTGACTTCACCCCCAATGCTGTTCTGACCATGGCAGTTTTTGCACATATCTGCGAAAACTTTGTCGGAGTCTATCCCAATGTAGCCCTTTTTCGCCACTTCTTTATGCCCCGAGTAGAGAGAGGAGAGCCTTTATCCGGCGGAATCACCTGGATCTCGAGGGCCGGCAAGAAGCACACTTATCTGGAGGGAGAGTTCCGCGGCAAGTGGGAGGAATGGAGAGCTGACTGGTGCTGGATTGTCTAGGAGAACCCGCAGCCGTTTACCGCCCGGCGCCAAGCCCCAGTAGCACGCGGCAGTGATTGGAGTGACGTGGCCCCGGAAGACGATAGGCTGAAGATTGCCGTCACCCGAATCCAACGCCTCAGGCTTGCCGGGCTCACTGTAGGCGCTGTTGGCGCAGATTTTCTTCGCCGCCGCATCGCCCCCCTGCAGGAACGGAGGAGACCCGCCTGGGAATTCAAGAATGCTGCGGATATCATGAGGCTGCGTCCGGGCCTCAACTTCAACTTCACTGTTTTGGAGCTTAACGCGATGCTCCTGGAGCTATTCAAGTACGACCCTCAACATCCTGAAGTGTTCAGGTTGCCGAAGGGTGTCGTTCCGCTGTGCAACAACTCCGCGCTCGACCGCATCCGTGCAATGATGCCGCTGTGCGATTCGCATGGAATTGTCCCAACTTGGCAAGAGCCTGCAGACGACGTCGTGCAGGAGTTCTTTGACGGCTTGGTAGAAGTGCCGGTCCGCTCCGACGAAAAGAATAGCCTCACCCGCGACACCACCGATGCGGAGATGACATGCATCGCCACTAGGCTGGAAGAGGCGGTGGCAGCCGCAGCCGCGGGCGAATTTGGATTCACCGTGGAGCAGGCAGAGGTAGCAGAGGCGGCAAGCCGTGCCGAGCGAGAGGAGCTCGTCGGCGAGAAAGATCCTGCCAGGCATGACGTCGAGTTGAGCGAGCCCACCGAGGATACGAGCGGCTCGCTGGAGATCAACTCCTCTTCCTCCTCATCTTCAGGCAGCTCGCCGCAAGCAGAGCCTCAATCCCCACCAAGAAGGCGTCTCTGCAAGGCCGGGGAAGTAGCGGGGCGGCGGGCGAGTCAACAGTCGCCGCGCCATGCGACACGCTCCACCGCGGCAAGCACTGTTGCCGCGGGAGCACCTCATGCTGCTGCGGCAACTGGAGCGGGGTCCACCCAGACCACCGCTTCTGCTCCTGCCGCTTCTCACGCCGCGGCGGCAGCCGGAGCAGGGTCGTCTCAGACCACCGCCACTGTTCCCGCCAAGCGGCCAAGGGAAACTACTCCTCCGCCTCCTCGCGCCGGACGTGAGCCAGACTTTGACTTCTCCACGTTCAGCTCCGACGAGGAAGAAGAAGAGTAAGATTCTTTTGTTGTACTTGTAGTTCTTCAATTTTTGCTGTTTTGTCTTGTATCTCATTTGCTTTACTATGAACTTATTCCTTTTTAGGACTCTGGCCCAGAGAGCAGCGAAGAGAGCCAAGGTCCCGGTGATTGTCATCGAGGACGAACCCACCGCGACAGCAGGGGGTGCGTCCGAGACAACCTTGTCGGACCCGGCAACTGTTCTCCAGAGCAGCCCCCAGTGTAAGTATATGGTTCGCTTTCCGCTGTTAGGCGCGCATGGATACTCTTTTTTTGCTCACATCTGACTGTTGGTTTGTGTAGGAGCAGAGCAGCCCCACCAGGAGCGCCCGGAGGCCGCCCCCGAAATGCCAAGGGAGAGTCCTCCGGCAAGGGAGAGTTCTCCGGCAAGGGACAGCACCAGCGTCCCCCCGGAGGCGGAGACTATGACTGCCGAACCCAGTACAGGTAATCTTCTCTTCAAAGCTTCCCTTGGGTTCTTCTTCTTTTTGGGTATTTGCTTGACTTTTCTCACTTTTCCGGCCGTCAGACCCATCTGCTGCGGAGCCGATGGAGACCGAGGTTGCTGCCGACGACGCCGCTGCCACTGAAGAAGCAGCCGACGCTGATGATCCTGCTGGCGACGAGGCCGCCAAAGCTGCCGCCGCAGCAGCTGGCGAGGGGTCTGGCGATCATACTGACGGCCCTAAGGCCGCAGGAGCGCCAAGCGCTACATCGACCGCCGACCCGTCCGCCGCTGCCGCAGCGCCAGGCTCCAAAGAGCCCCAGCCAGGCGTCTACTTGAAGGCCGGCGATGGCGTCTTCATCAACCTCCCCTGGGCATGAAGCTCCAGGGCGCCGGTCGAGGGAGAGAGCTTTGATGGAGAGGTGCTCGCCTCCACTGGGCTGACGCTAGTTGATGCGCCGAGCAGCAGCAGCGGCGAGCCTGAGGAGGAGCGGCTGCTGCGGAAGCTGTTGTCGCTCTACCGCGTGCGGCAAGCCAAGCTGGAATCCCGCGAGGCGCTTGTCGCGAAGGCGGGAGCGGACATCGAGAAGCGTGCGGAGGAGCTCCGGGGTCTCAACAAGGAAGCTCTCCGGTCCCTGGCAGAGGAGCGGGAGCAACTCGCCGAAGAGCAGAAGGCCTTCTTCCTTGAGAAGGCCGAAGTTGAAGAGCAACAGCGGCTTGCCGCTGAGAAGTTGTCTGCGCAGGAGGGCGAGCTGGTGCAGCGGAAAGTTAACCTCGACAGCCATGAGGAGGAGCTTGCCGCGCGTGAGCAAAAATTCGGCGGAGCCCTTAAGCAAGCAGAGGATGCTGCCGCGGTTGCCGAGGCCGCCAAGAAGGAGCTGGAGACAAAGGTGGCGCAGCTGGAGGCCGATCTCAAGGCGAGTGGTGAAGAGCTTGCCGCGCTCAAGCGTGAGCGGGAGAAGGACGCCCACAGCAACTCAGAGCTGCTGGTTCGTCTCGCCGAGAAGGGCAAAGAGCTTAGCGCCGCCAAGGACTCCAACGCAGATCTTGAGTTGAAGCTGACCACTTTGACCAAGACGCTGGACGGCGCCAGGGAGCAGGAGGTGGCCTTGAAGGAGGAGATCAAGGCCGACAAGGCGCTGCTGGCGAGTGCTGCCGCCGCCCAGAATGCTTTTAGGGAGAATGTGGAGCACTGCATGGAGGGTCTCGTGAAAGCTGCCGTAGATATCGACAGGGAGCTGGCGCAGCTGGGGGTGGAGGATCTCGGGTATCCCTCTGATGAGAACCTCCAACCCAGCGCAAAGCTCACCTTGTTCTTCAAAGGCGTGGCGACGGCCCTCCAGCGGCTCCGGGAGAAGATCCCAAAGCAGCTGGTCGACGAGTCGCGCAAGATCTGCGCGGAAGCTCTTCAAAAGGTGTTGGTGAAGGTGGCCTTCCGCAACCCGGGCCTCAACCTCACCAACGTCCTCAAGACCCTGCCGCCGGATGCTGATCTGGAGGCGCTCAAGACCCTTGTTGCACCCATTGTGGACAAGGTGAGCGGGATAAAGAGGATTGAGGGCGATCGCGTAGACTAGGCCGCCCGTTTTCTTCTTTTCTTGTCGCTGCTGGTCATGTTATGAGAACAATTTGTTAGAGCCGCGACAAGCTACCTTGTAATATAACTCTATTCCGGGTAATGATTGCAATGTTATTCCCTTTACTTGATTCCTCCCTTTTTATGTTTTTGCCCTACGTTTTTAGGGAACTTGCCGGTGCAGGCACCTTAGCCGCGAGCGCTGAGTGCGGGACGTTAGCAGCCTGTTGGCGGTGCCGCTACCGACAAGAAACCTTGTCGCAACTAGTCGCAGCTCACTTAAGTTGTTGAGCGGACTCGATACAAAGTAAGGGCGCAACTAGTTACGAGTTGGTTCCTCCGTGCATAGTTTTTCCATACAAAGTGCGGTCGTTCAAGGGAGATAACTTAAAAATTTTAAAAATCTGATTGCTCAAACTTTGGCAACTTAGCTTTTCTGTTGCTTGCTTCCCGGTAAGGCGAAACTTTCTTGAACGACGCCTTGTCCATACTATTATCTTCTCCTTTCCCCCCGGCAAACTTGTGGGTGAGGGAATCTTCCTTTCCTTAATAAAACAGAAAGAGGAGAAAATAAAGATATGGAGCCTTACGGCTCGTTATTGCTTACCGGGGAGTAGGTGCTGCACAAAGTGTCAGATCACATATGCAAAAAATAGAAAGCATGAAATTGACAAGATGTGCGGAGCATATGAGCTTTACTTATGCACGGGGTCTGCGCCCGGCTTTGTACAAAGGATTACATGCAACAGCGGCAAGACTTGTACAAAAGGTGGTTGTCGGAACAGGTTTAGGCAACCGCGCCTTACGGGTAAACTTACGAAGATGCTCAGTGTTCCAGGAATTTCTCACCGGAATGCTCTCTTCGGTCTCAAGGCGGACAGCGCCGGGCCTAGTGACTCGTTTCACCCGGTAAGGGCCTTCCCACTTCGGCGTTAACTTGTTGGAATTCTTGGCGGACTGAACACGCCGAAGAACAAGGTCGCCTTCCTCGAGACTTCTGGCGTTAACTTTGCGGCTATGGTAGCGGCACAAAGCTTGCTGGTAGCGAGCAGCTCGTACAGCAGCCTGAAGACGGTCTTCCTCAAGGAGTAGCACATCATCTTGTCGCAGCTGCTCTTGCTCAAGCTCATCATAAGCGAGCACTCGAGGTGACCCGTATACGAGTTCCGTGGGGAGAACTGCCTCTGCTCCATAGACTAGAGCGAAAGGTGTCTGGCCAGTGGCTTGATTTGGCGTTGTCCTGATCGACCAAAGAACCACCAGCAGCTCCTCGATCCAGTTTCTTCCGCACTTGTGCAGCCTGTCGAAAGTCCTGGTCTTGAGCCCACGCAGCACTTCAGCATTTGCCCTCTCCGCTTGACCGTTGCTTCTCGGGTGAGCAACAGAAGCGAAGTAGACCTTGGCGCCAAGATCTTGGACGTACTGCATGAAGGTGCGGCTCGTGAATTGCGTACCGTTGTTGGTGATTATCCTGTTAGGGATCCCGAAGCGGCAAACAATCGACCTGAAGAACTTGACTGCTGATTGTGCTGTCACCTTCCTCACTGCTTCCACTTCCGGCCACTTTGTGAACTTGTTGATTGCAACGTACAAGTACTCAAAGCCCCCGACTGCTCGGGGAAAGGGGCTGAGGATGTCGAGCCCCCAGACCAAAAATGGTCAGGATAAAGGGATCGTCTGGAGAGCTTGAGCTGGTTGGTGTATCTGCTTGGAATGGAACTGACACGCTTCACCCTTGGTTACTTGTGCGGTTGCATCCTGGAGGGCTGTCGGCCAAAAGAAACCTTGCCGGAATGCTTTGCCGGCAAGTGCTCTTGCGCCAATGTGGTGACCACATATGCCTCCATTTATCTCTGCCAACAGCTTTTGTCCGTCTTCCCAGTAAGTACACTTCAATTTCACACCGTTGAGTCTTCTTTTGTACAGTGTGTTGTTGACAAACTGGTACATACTTGACTGCCGGGCTACTCTTTCCGCTTCTTCTTGCTCTTCGAGAAGTTCTCCTGTCTGAAGGAAACGGACAATCTGCTGTGTCCATGCTGGAGCTTGTGGCTCGACAACAAGGACTAAAGGCAAAACTACTGCTGCGGGAACATCCGCTTCTACGGCGAGAACCTGGGGCTCTGCCGGAGCTTGACGTTCCCCGGCAAGCTTGCCGGAGCAAAACTTGTCGGGAGCTTCTGCTTCAACGGAACAAACCCTAGGCCTTGCCGGAGCAGACTGCTCCTCAGCGCTCTTGGCGTTGATCTTGGGGACCTTCTTGGCGGCGGCTTCGGGAAGCTCTGCCGGAAAATAGTCACCAGAAATCAACTTCCTCTTCTTGCTCTGTCCAGTTGATGGCGTTACAGACGGTTGAGTCAGCTTGAGCACAAAGATCCCTTGTTCCACAGGTAACTTAAGTGCGGCGCACTTTGATAGGCCATCGGCAATGGCGTTCTGAGCTCTTGGAACATGCTCCATCTGTAGGCCGTCAAAGTGCTCTTCTAGCTTTCTCACTTCGTCGACGTAGGCTTCCATCAACGGACTCTGATAGCTCTTGTTCACTTGGCGGACGACAAGCTGCGAGTCACCCCTGACAATGAGCTTCTTGATCCCAAGGTCTGCCGCGATCTTGAGACCGGCAAGCAAGCCTTCATACTCTGCAGTATTGTTTGTTGCTTGCTCCTTGGGAAAGTGCATCTGGACTACGTACTTGAGGTCCTCTCCGGTGGGTGCGACAAGCAGCACGCCAGCACCGGCGCCTTGCAGCGAAAAGGCACCATCAAAGTACATCAGCCACTCTTTGCTTGCTTCCTCGACGGGGATGCTCGTTTCTGGAATTTCTTCATCTGGTGTTGGCGTCCATTCTGCTATGAATTCTACCAATGCTCTGCTTTGGATAGTTGAAGTACTCTCAAACTTGAGGCCAAAGCTTGACAGTTCCAGTGCCCACTCAACAATCCTGCCTGTCGCTTCTGGATTCTGTAGTATCCTCTCCAGCGGAAATCGAGTGACAACTGTGATCTCATGTGCTTGGAAGTAATGGCGCAGCTTTCTCGAGGCCATGAGAAAGCCGAAAAGCAATTTCTACATGCCAAAGTACCTTGACCTAGCCCCCTGCAGAAGGGAACTGACAAAGTAAACTGGGCGCTGTACCATTCTCTTCTGTATCTCCTCGCTCATCTGCGCAGATCCATCCTTGTCGGGACCAGAGCTTGTCGGGGAAGCCCCCTGCTTGTGGCTGGATGCGCCTGCCATGGTTGCTGGCTCATCATCTGCCTTCCTCTCTGCTACTAACGCAGCACTAACCACTTGATTGGTTGCCGCTATATACAGCAGCAACTTCTCTTGTGGCTTAGGTGCGACAAGTGTTGGAGTGGAGGACAGGTATCTCTTCAAGTCTTGCAGCGCAGCCTCCGCTTCCGGAGTCCATTTCATTGGACCTGCCTTTTTCAATATTTTGAAAAACGGGAGGGCGCGCTCAGCAGACCTAGAGATAAACCTGCTGAGAGTAGCCACGCAACCGGCAAGTCTTTGTACTTCCTTGACGCGCTTTGGTGCTTCAATCTGCTCAATGGCCTTCATCTTGTCGGGATTGGCTTTGATTCCCCGCTGAGACACAAAGAACCCGAGAAGCTTGCCGGAGGGGACTCCAAACACACACTTCTCGGGGTTGAGCTTGAGGCTGATCTTGCGCAGATTTGCAAAGGTCTCGTCTAATTCTTGAATCAGAGTTGCCTTGTCCTTGCTCTTGACCACTAGGTCATCCATGTAGGCTTCCACATTTCTGTGTATTTGTGGCTCAAGAGCACCATGGACTACCCTGGCAAATGTTGAACCAGCATTTTTTAAACCGAAAGGCATCCGTATGAAACAGTACATGCCACATGGAGTGATGAATGCGGTCGTCTCCTCATCCTCTTCTGCCATGAAGATCTGATGGTATCCTGAGTATGCGTCAAGAAATGAAAGCAAGTCACATCCGGCCGTGGAGTCAACAATCTGGTCAATGCGCGGCAAAGGAAATGGGTCTTTGGGACAAGCTTTGTTAACATCGGTAAAGTCGATACAAAGTCTCCATTTCCCGTTCGCCTTGCGCACGACTACAGGATTGGCCAACCACGTAGGATGGAGCACTCCTCTGACAAGTCCTGCTGCTTCGAACTTCTTGATCTCTTCTGCGATGTATTCTTGGCACTCCACTGCTTGCTTCCTGACCTTCTGCTTCACGGGCTGTGCATGAGGACAAACGGCAAGATGGTGCTCAATTACTTTCCTGGGTACACCGGGGATGTCAGACGGTTGCCACGCAAACACGTCGACGTTCGCCCGCAGGAAAGCAATGAGCGCGCTTTCCTATTTAGGGTCGAGAGTGGCACTGATGGTGAAGGTACCACCAGTGCCGTCCTCCTTGGCGGACACCTTCTTGGTCTCTGGCGGAGCTGCCATTGTCTTCTTACACTTGCCGGTGGAGCTCGATGGTGCGTCCTCGACAGCAGCGCAGCACTCCGAAGAGGTGCGCTTGCCGGAGTGGGCATCAGAATTCTTGCCGGACTTGGTCTTCTTCTTCCCCCCGGGAGCTTCAACGGCAGGTGACTTGCGATCTGTTGCGGCTGCCGTTTCCCGGTAGATCTTGTCAGCGCAGATAAGAGCATCCTTCTTGTCGTCGTCGTCGTCATCTTCATCCTTGTAGCGGCCGCGGGGAGGTCTGTCTCCTTGCCGCTGCTTGGCCTTGCCGCAGCGTCCTCCCCGGCCGGCGCGCTTCTTGCCGGATTCTCCAGCGCCTCCTTGGGCCCTCTCCTTGTCGCGTTGCTCGTATTCAGCCTTTTGCTGTTGGACAAGCTGCTCAACCTTCTTGCAGCTCTGGAGGTCATGGCCCTTGGTGCGGTGGATCTTGCAGTACTGCTTGTCGGTGCCGTCCTGCTTGTTGGCGACTGCCACAGTCTGGCAGTTGGTGCATGTGGCAATCTCCTTGCTGGACCTACCAGCTTTGGCTTTCTTGGCGCCACCTTCGTTGCCGGACTGCTCAATGACTAGCACGTCTTTGCCTTTCTTCTTCCTGTTGTTCCGCCGCCGGTTTTTCTTTGCCGGGGCAGCATCCTTGCTGTCAGATCCTCCTGCTCCTGTATTCTCTCCGGGGAGTTTCCTCCCTTCCTCAGCACGTGCACACTTGTCGCCCAGGGCAAACAGCTCACTGACGTCTCTAATCTTGCACATCACCATCTCCTCCCGCATCCCGCGGTTACGCACGTTCTGATGGAAGGCACTGATGACCGCGGCAGGGTGGACATCTGGGATGTTGTGCTGTACACGGCTGAATCTCTGAATGTACTTGCACATGGGCTCTCCTTCCTTCTGGGCGAGCAGATGAAGGTCACTCTCTTGGCCATGAGGTTTGTGGCCGCCTGTAAAGGCGCCGACAAACTGATGGCATAGGTCTGCCTAGGAGGATATGGAGTTGTCTGGCAAGTGCATGAGCTAGGACCTGACGTTGGGCTTGAGCACCAGCGGGAAGTAGTTGGCAAGGATCTTGTCGTCCCGCCCCCCGGCAGCCTGCACCGCGATGGTGTAGATGCTGAGGAACTCCGACGGATGCGACTTGCCGTCGTACTTCTCTGGTACGTCTGGCTTGAAATTCTTCGTGTTGGGCCACTGGACTTGCCGCAGCTCACGAGTAAACGCAGGGAAACCTACCGCGTACGGCAAGTCGCCTGGTTCCCCTGGCGCATGCATGTCGACAGAGGGCCCAGCGCGCTGGTCCAATTGACGTCGCGCTTCTCTTTGGCGCTCGATGTGAGTATGAGCGTCTTCTTGCTGTCGTTTGTGAAGAACTTGGCGCTGATCGCGACGAGCTCGTGGATCTGATGACGCGGTGGAGTCGCTGTCGAGGTGGATCCGGCGAGTCGGCGATCTTGGCGTTTGGGGCGGAGAGTGCACAGTGGTTGCACCCCCACCGGTCTTGTCGCCACCGGCTCGTACCTGGCTGACTTGCCGCGGCTGCGCCGTGCTCGGCTGCCGTTGAGCGTCGCCGTTGGCGAAGCCGATGAGACTCTGAATGGTGGCCCTCCAGTCGTCGATCTTGTCTGCCGTTGGAGGGTAGTCCAGGAGCAGTTGAGCTCGCGCCAAAGCTTCTGCTGTAGTGGCGGGTGGCGGTGGCGAATGGTGCGAAGAGCGGGATATGCTCGGACTTCTAACTATGTTAGAAGGAGCAGTATCCCGTCTAGGCGACCGTGCCTCGCTCGTGCCAGCATGTTGGCGTGCATGCTGGTCTTGAGCACTCCGAGATCCACCAGCTCGATCTTGGTCCAGCAAACGCATGGTACCGTGAGTACCATGACGCTGCCGGTTCCGCGCCTCCTGAGATGGGCGTGGTGCATGTACGGACGCCGAGGTCTTGGAGTGCGCCCAGTCATTGTGGGAGCCGGCTACGCCGCCGATGGGCAGCGCAGCCTTGTCCTTGGACCTGGCAGCACCGTGAGCTCCCTCGTCGACGCTCGTTCTTCCGCCGGCGTCTGCCCCATCGGCCGTTTGCTCCGGTGGTGGTGGGTTCGGTGCGGACGGAGCATCTGCCTCCGAAGCCTTCTTCTTCGGTGGCATGTCGATGAAGATGATGAAGATCTAGCTCGTGTGAACGCCGGATCTGGTTCACACAACCTCGAGCCCCCTACCTGGCGCGCCAAAGATGTCGGGGGACTAATCCACGAGCACCTATGGGACCGGCGGATCGAGTCCCTTTCGGTTCGGCGGGGGCGAGGGTCGCACGAAGAGCGGATCGAGGCGAAGCACACGAGCAGTTTACCCAGGTTCGGGCCGCACGGATGCGTAAAACCCTACTCCTGCTTTGTGGTTTGTATTGAGTTCTTGCTCGGGAGCGTGGAGTGCTATAGTACCCCCCAGCAGCCAACGAGACCGAGCGTGAGTGTTCTCTTCCTCCCGCCTCCCCCTTCCCCCCCTCTACGTTGCACATGGGCCTCCTTTTATATGCTCAAGGGGTCACCGACAGGTGGCAACGTAGACAAGGGTAAAAATGGAAAGGTGTTGCGGTTGGTACAGCTACTGCTATAGTGTATCATACCTAACCCTGACGGCAGGGGACCAGGGCATTAAATGCCCATCTGCATTGCCTAAATAGTGCAGAAGGGACCGTCAGGGACGCCACCGCTCGCCACGATGGCAATCTTGTCAGTGCCGCTTGCCACCGCGCACCGCTGGCTGCACAGCCTCCCGCCACGTACGCCTGGAAGGGTCCCAGAGTGACTCGTTGGTGGATGTGCTGGAGCGCGGGCACAGAGTGGTGGCTTGCCGCGGCAAGCGCCTTGCCGCGGTCATTGTCTTGTCGCGTCCGGGAGCTTGTCGCTCACCGGGCCTTGCCGGGACGCGTGGCGCATCGCGGCAAGTTCCTTGAGATGCCTTGGTTGGCCTTCCCGGCAAGCTCCTCTTGTCGGGGTCTTGTCTCCTTGGCTTGGATACTTTGCCTTGAATGGCTCCAAAGGAACCACGGAGGACCTTGGCAGTCACCCGGCAAGCCTTGCCGCGGGATGCTGCGACTACCCGTGCACAAGTTCGGGCTACTAGGGTACCCCTACTCTAGTACACAGACAATACCTTTTTCTACAACCCAGTTTTATTGGATTAGATCAATCCTCACACATTGCATGATTAGGATCTATTAAATTGTGGGATGGAAAGTAGATGAGGTAGTACCTATTACCTGTTTCTTATCAAACCTTTGGGAGTTACTTCTACGTTTGCTTATTATGCCATGCTATGCTAGTAGACGTGGATTGGGTGAGTGATATCCATGACAGATGTGAGATTGTTAATTAACGGTTTATCTAAGGTGGCAACCTAACACACATCTGGGTGGATTGAGGCACCTGGGGTTTCCAGGACTTGCCTGTTTTCTTTGGACCGCCACCCGGGCTCAAAGGGATCATGAGATTATTCATGCTAGAAACTTCCGTGTGCAGCCACAAGCCATTATGGGCTCTGGCATAGTTGACTAAGTTGTGCGAACTCTTACAGTGGTAGACTAGCAGATGTAGGGGATGTAGGTTGTACGGTCTACCCGATCGTAAGGTGCTAGCGCTTTTGAAAGACTATGTCTCGGTCATCCGTCTTCTCAAACACCATGTAGTGCGAGAAACCAAATGGAGGCGATCGAGTCTTGTGGGGAAAAGTGCGCAAACCTCTGCAGAGTGTAATAAACTAATCATGGTTAGCCGTGTCCCCGGTTATGGACATCTTGAGTATCTAGTACTTGGATTTTCATGTGAATCTCAACATGTTACTCTAAAATTAATTTTGTGGGATTTTAATGATGTTATTTAATTGGGATTGAGGATGTTGTCAACCATTCTCAATGTTTCACAACCACTATGATAGTAATTAATTTTATTCCTTTGAAGTAGGGAAAAATTGGCTTTACGCAAAAACAGTAACCATAGAGCTTTCCACCAGCCAAATATGCATATAGTCTAGTTGTTGCATTCCATTACTCTATATATGTTACCTTGCCAGCATATTCCATGTGCTGACCCATTTTTGGGCTGCAATGTTAATGTTGCAGACTTTTCAGACGACGATTAAGGAGTTTTTAGGTCGTGGTTCTATACTTAGTGATGCCGTTGGAGTTGATGGACTCACTTATCTTCCAAGCCTTCCGCTGTTATCGTCACTAGATGGCCTTAAGCCATATTTATTGTAATAAGTTCTCTTTTGAGACACTCGATGTAATAAGTGCGTGATTGCTACTCTGCTATAAATCCTCCGAGTACTGTGTGGTGTCAGCATTACTGATCCAGGGATGACACCGGAGCACAGAGATCAGACTGTTTGAGGTCCGGTCGCTACAGAGATGGTATCAGAGCACACGCTGACTGTAGGACATGACCACTAAGCTAAAGACCTAGATCACTAGATCAATATCTTCTGTTCTGACTTCTCATCTTTTCTACTCTTTAGGATGGCGGATGCAAGGAATAAGTTCACAGAACCAGATGAAGATACACCCTTTGGACGCCACTTGAAGGAAGTCACTAGATACCTGAACATAGGAGTACCAAGCTTCACGGGAATCTACAACGCCACTTTACCTGAAGAAGAGCGCTGGATGATTCAAGTTCAAGTTTCGGGAAGGACGTTCATACTAGTCACTGAGCCCATAGAGTTTTCTTGTGATGCACCAACTTGGAGTCTAGGAAAGAGTATGGCAGCTCACATCGCCATGGGACGCATTGGATAAGTCTACCGCAAGGATCTCAAGGATACTATCTACCAGATTTGTGGGCGCCGAGATGAACACTGGGAGATGATTAGCACCAGGAAGGATAGATCAATTGCAGCTTTTATCCAGGAGTTAAATCAGCACATTCGACGACAGGAGAATCAGATGTGCACCGACATGATAGATCTGAAGAAGGCTAAGACTAGAATCGAGGAACTGGAGGAAGAACTCAAGGCTACACGTGAAGGTTATGAAGAAGAAATTGAAGTATTGTTGCAGAAGAATGACGATCTGATCAAGAAGACTGGAATATTTATGGGAGGCCCGACACCAGTAGATGAAGACGAAGAACCCAAGAAGATTAGCCCGGAAGACTACATCATCATCGACGGCACCGACTCGGAAGCAGATAGTAGTGATGATGATTATGTTGATGAAGCAGGAGCAGATATCATGGAGTCTACAACCGTAGATTATTTCTAGTAGACCACCTCATAAGTAGTAGTAGTCCACCATGTAAATATAGTAGGCTGAGCACTTTTGCGATAGCTAGATCGATTGTATGTCTTGTTTGATTGATTGGAGTGAATTGTGTGCTTTTGCCTCATGTGCATATGGGTAGTGTTTTCTCTTTAGACCCCCTCTATTCTTATATCTCATCTTTTCTAAACCCTTAGATGCCTCCGAGACGTGACCCCGGATTTGCCTTTCCACCGGAGCTCACCCAGTTGATCCAGCAGCAGAACACCTTGATGCAGTTGCTAGTTCAGAATCAGAATCAGGGGAACAACAACAACAACCCACCACCACCACCACCTGTTGAACACTTAGCCCGTTTTCTTAGGCTGAATCCGCCGGTGTTTTCCAGTAGCACCGAGCCGATAGTAGCAGATGATTGGCTCCGCAAGATAGCTAGGGAGTTGACCACCGCAGGATGCACAGATATGGAGAAGTGAAGTTTGCCGCACATCAGTTAGAAGGACCCGCAGCATCTTGGTGGGAGAATTTCACAGCCACCTTCCCAGTCAACACTGTCACATGGGACCCGTTTCAGTAGGCTTTCTGTACTGCCCATGTTTCAGCAGGAGCAATGGCCATGAAGAAGCATGAGTTTCATAACTTGCACCAAGGAGGACGGGTAGTTGGCCAGTATGTGGAGGAGTTTAGTAAGCTAGCACGTTATGCCCCAGATGACGTTGCTACGGATGCAGCTAAGCAGGAGAAATTCCTGGAAGGACTGAATGATGAGTTGAGTATGCAGTTCATGGTAGCCACCTTCAACAACTACCAGGAGTTGGTAGATCGTGCTCTTATGATTGAAGAGAAGAAGCAGCAAATTGAGAACCGCAAGAGGAAGTATGGACAAGGAAAGTATAATTCAGGAGCTCAGCAGAAGCCTCGTTTTACCCCTAGACTGGGTGGACATTTTCAGCATACCCACGGAGTAGGCAGCTCGCACAATCACAATGGCACCAAAAATGGTAATGGGAATGGAGGAAGCAATGGCCATAACCGCAGCACCCCATCAACCCCAGCCAAGAAGGACTTGAGTCATGTCACTTGCTATAAGTGTTCGAAGCCAGGACATTTTGCAAATGAATGTCCTGAAGGCCAAAACGGCAATGGAAGTTCTGGAAAGAAGCCGAACCCTTTCAATAGGGGACAGGTGAACCACGTTAGCGTGGAGGAGGTTGAAGCTCAGCCCGATGCAGTAATAGGTACGTTTTTGGTTAAGTCATTTACTGCACTCGTTCTTTTTGATACTGGAGCATCACATTCATACATATAAAGGGGATTTGTGGATAAGTATAACCTACCAACCCAAGCCCTTAGGTCACCCATGTTAGTAACCTCGCCCGGAGCAGAGTATGTGGCAAGTCTATGGTGTGATCGGTTACCATTAAGGATTGGTAACTATGTTTTTCCCTCAGACCTAATAGTATTGAAATCTCAAGGATTGGATGTGATATTTGGCATGGATTGGTTATAAAAGTATAAAGGGAATATTGAGTGTGCTAGGAAGTCAATTTTGCTGACCACACCAGAAGGGAGAAGGATCAAGTATGTATCCCGGCATGCGCCAAACAGGACACAAGTAAATTTCTTATCAGGAGTTGTGCAGGAGGAAGTACCAGTGGTAAAGGATTTTCCTGATGTATTTCCCGAAGAGTTGCCAGGCATGCCACCGGATAGAGACATTGAGTTTTTGATTGAACTTTTGCCAGGCACTGGGCCAATATCAAAGAGACCATATAGGATGCCAGCAAAAGATTTGTTGGAAATTAAGAAGCAGATTAAGGAGTTACTGGATAAGGGATATATTCGCCCAAGTTCTTCGCCTTGGGGATCGCCAGTACTTCTAGTGGAGAAGAAGGATGGATCGTTAAGGATGGTTGTTGATTATCGAGGATTGAATGAAGTAATGATCAAGAACAAGTACCCACTACCAATGATCAATGATCTGTTTGATCGATTGCAAGGAGCTAAAGTGTTTTCCAAGATCGATTTGCGATCAGGATACCACCAGTTGAAGATTCGAGAACAGGATATACCTCAGACAACATTCACCACAAGGTATGGACTATATGAGTATACCGTTATGTCATTTGGCCGGACTAACGCGCCTGCCTATTTTATGAACATGATGAACAAAGTGTTTATGGAGTTTTTGGATAAGTTCGTCGTAGTGTTCAATGATGATATCCTGGTTTATTCGAAGAATGAAGAGGAACATAAGGAGCATTTGCGTTTGGCACTTGGAAAGCTCAGAGAACATCAATTATATGCCAAGTTCAGCAAATGTGAGTTTTGGTTGAAGGAAGTAGGATTCCTCGGACACGTTATATCTGGAGAAGGTATAGCAGTAGATCCCACTAAAGTTGAAACCGTGACCAAGTGGGAAGCACCAACAACAGTTGGAGAGATCCGGAGTTTTCTTGGACTCGCAGGATACTACCGGAGAATTATTGAGAATTTCTCAAAGATCGCAAAACCAATGACGGAGTTGCTGAAGAAGGATACTAAGTTCAAATGGACTGAGGAGTGTGAGGCTAGTTTCCAGGAGTTGAAGAAATGTTTGGTTACCTCACCAGTGTTGATTTTGCCAGATCAAACCAAGGATTATGAGGTGTATTGCGACGCTTCACATCGAGGACTTGGAGCAGTGCTTATGCAGGCAGGAAGAGTTGTTTCGTATGCTTCACGACAACTAAAGCCCCATGAATTGAATTATGCTACGCATGATTTGGAGTTAGCAGCCGTAGTGCATGCATTGAAGACATGGAGACATTTCCTCATTGGAAATCATTGTGAGGTGTACACGGATGATAAGAGTTTGAAGTACATTTTCACACAGAAGGAGTTGAATCTCAGACAAAGGAGATGGTTGGAGCTTATCAAAGATTATGATATGAAATTGCATTATCATCCCGGGAAGGCTAATGTAGTAGCTGATGCATTAAGCCGCAAGAGCCATGTCAATACACTAATGACGGAAGAAATACCCAAGGAGTTAGCAGAAAATCTTCGTGAACTATGTGTGGAAATAGTTCCGAGAGGATATGTAGCAGCACTAGAAATTCAGTCAACTTTGATGGATAGAATCAGAGAAGCTCAGAAATCTGACAAAGAGATTGCCGCTATAAAAGAGAAACTGAGCAAAGGGAAAGCTAAAGGATTTCGCGAGGATGAGCACGACACCCTATGGTTTGAAGACCGTGTTTACGTGCCCAATAACCCGGAGATCAGAAAGTTGATTCTGCAAGAGGCCCGTGATTCACCGTATTCGATTCACCCAGGAAATACCAAGATGTATTTGGATTTGAAGGATATTTTCTGGTGGACCGGAATGAAGAAGGATATTGCGGAGTATGTAGCAGTTTGTGACGTATGTTAGAGAGTAAAGGCAGAGCATCAGAAGCTAGCAAGATTGTTGCAACCATTGCCGATACCCGAATGGAACTGGGATAAGTTAGGCATGGATTTTATCACGGGATTACCAAGGACTCGTTCAGGCTATGACTCGATTTGGGTTGTAGTTGATCGATTGACGAAGGTAGCACATTTCATCCCAGTAAAGACCACTTACACCAGTGCTAAGTTGGCGAAGATATACATGACCAGGATCATATGTTTGCATGGAGTTCCGAGGAGCATCGTATCAGATAGAGGAACCCAGTTTACCTCAAAATTCTGGAAGTAGTTGCATGAGACTTTAGGCACTAGGCTAGAATTTAGTACAACTTTTCACCCGCAGACAGATGGACAGACCGAGAGAGTCAATCAGATTTTGGAAGATATGCTGAGAGCTTGTGCGCTAGATTATGGATCTAGTTAGGACGATAATTTGCCATATGCGGAGTTTTCTTACAATAATAGCTATCAGACCAGTTTGAAGATGGCCCCTTTCGAAGCTCTGTACGGAAGGAGGTGCAGGACACCGTTGTCATGGGACGAAGTTGGAGACCGCCAGTTGTTTGGACTAGATTTGATTAAGGAGTCTGAACGGAAGGTAAAATTGATTCACGATAGGCTCAAGGTAGCCCAGTCCAGACAAAAGAGTTACGTAGATTCTAAATGCAAGGAGACAGTTTACGAAGTTGGAGATAGAGCTTATCTTCGAGTATCCCCACTTCGAGGGATTAAGCGCTTTGGAGTTAAGGGGAAGTTAGCGCCACGATTTGTAGGACCATATCGAGTTTTGGAGCGTATGGGAGAAGTGGCCTACAAGTTGGAATTGCCAGAAGGATTGGCAGGAGTGCATGATGTGTTCCACGTTTCTCAGTTGAAGAAGTGTCACGCAGAGATGGCTGACATACCTTTGAGAGACACAGTGCCATTAGAAGCAATCCAGTTGGATAACAATTTGACCTATGAGGAGAAACCAGTCAAGATTCTTGAGTTTGCCAGCCGAGTTACTCGCAGCAAGGTTATCAAGTTTTGTAAAGTTCAGTGGAGCCACCACACGGAGGATGAAGCCACCTGGGAGCGAGAGGAAGATTTTCTCAAAGACCACCCTCACCTATTTTCTAGCCAACCCGAATCTCGAGGGCGAGATTCATCTTAAGGGGGGTAGGTTTGTAACATCCCAAATTTTCAATTTGGAATGTTGTACATTAGGTCATCATGCATATCATATTTTATTTTGCTTTTGGTTTTGATCCTAGAAAATCCTAAGCAACTCAAGGACCCACAGAGAGAGTTGGGGATTTCGTTATTTACGTATTTGAGTTTCCTCAAATTATGTAAACAGGATCATTTGATTTTATTTATTTTATCATCAATTATTTCTATTACAAAAATATGAGAGAGAGAATGAAATGACTTTCCCAAAATATAGAAATATTGAGTTTTTAATAAAAAAATCAAATAAGTTTTATTTCGGAGTTTTTCGGTATTTTTATTTGAATTTAGGAAAAATGCGTGTTTTCCAAACTTGTAGTTTGGGCCCAGATAAATGTTCACTTTATCGGGCTTGATTTTAGGAACCCGGCAAAATTTATTTCGTGTATTTTCGAGTCCGTGTAGTATTTCTTTTTATTTTTCTTCCAAGCAGAATTTAAAAAAATTCGTCGTTTTTCTTTTTCGTCGGATTTTCCGCGGTTATTTTCTGATCGCGATTTCTGATCCGATTTTCATTTTAGTATAACTTTTCGCTCGTTTATCAGAATTAGGCGATTCAAGCGCCTGGAGTTTCGTCTCGAAACCCTCTTTCCGAATAATTAACTTAAACATGTCTTTGCTACTGTAAAATTTTCCCTAGATCCAGATTACTAGAACGAAATTGTTTTCTTTCGCCGTTTGATTTCTTTTGCTTCGTTCGATTTGATTCTTTTTGCCAACCAGGGTTCTTAAGTTGAACTTTCTGGTTAGATCTTCTATTTGAGTTTTACATGTGCATTAGATGAGTACTTATTGTATACTTGTTGTTTGTCTGTGATAGAATACCCGGAGTGCGCCGCGTGTTACGTTGAATCTCTAGGTTACGCAGATCATCAGCAAGGCTAGTAGCACTTTGATCATACCTTTTCTACAACCCAGTTTTATTGCATTAGATCAATCCTCATACATTGCATGATTAGGATCTAATTAAATTGTGGGATGGGAAGTAGATGAGGTAGTACCTATTACCTATTTATTATCAAACCTTTGGGAGTTACTTCTACGTTTGCTTATCATGCCATGCTATGCTGGTAGACGTGGATTGGGTGAGCGAAATCCATGACAGATGTGAGATTGATAATTAATGGTTTATCTAAGGTGGCAACCTAAACACACATCTGGGTGGATTGAGGCACCTGGGGTTTCCAGGACTTGCCTGTTTTCTTTGGACCGCCACCCAGGCTCAAAGGGATCATGAGATTATTCATGCTAGAAACTTCCGTGTGCAGCCACAAGCCATTATGGGCTCTGGCATAGTTGACTAAGTTGTGCGAACTCTTATAGTGGTAGACTAGCAGATGTAGGGGATGTAGGTGGTACGGTCTACCCGATCGTAAGGTGCTAGAGCTTCTGAAAGACTATGTCTCGGTCATCCGTCTTCTCAAACACCATGTAGTGCGAGAAACCAAACGGAGGCGATCGAGTCTTGTGGGGAAAAGTGTGCAAACCTCTGCAGAGTGTAACAAACTAATCATGGTTAGCCGTGTCCCCGGTTATGGACATCTTGAGTATCTAGTACTTGGATTTTCATGTGAATCTCAACATGTTACTCTAAATTAATTTTGATGGGTTTTAATGATGTTACTTAATTGGGATTGAGAATTCTGTCAACCATTCTCAATGTTTCACAACCACCATGATAGTAATTAATCTTATTCCTTTGAAGTAGGGAAAAATTGGCTTTACGCAAAAACAGTAACCATAGAGCTTTCCACCAGCCAAATATGCATATAGTATAGCTGTTGCATTCCATTACTCTCTATGTGTTACCTTGCCAGCATATTCCATGTGCTAACCTGTTTTCGGGCTGCAACGTTAATGTTGCAGACTTTTCAGACGACGATTAAGGAGTTTAGGTCGTGGTTCTATACTCAGTGATGCCGTTGGAGTTGATGGACTCACTTATCTTCCAACCCTTCCGCTGTTATCATCACTAGATGGCCTTAAGCCATATTTATTGTAATAAGTTCTCTTTTGAGACACTCGATGTAATAAGTGTATGATTGCTACTCTGCTATAAATCCTCCGAGTACTATGTGGTGTCAGCATTACTGATCCAGGGATGACACCGGAGCACAGAGATCAGACTGTTTGAGGTCTGGTCGCTACAGAAATGGTATCAGAGCACACGCTGACTGTAGGACACAACCACTAAGCTAAAGACCTAGATCACTACTCACTCTCTTCTCTTCTGACTTCTCATCTTTTCTACTCTTTAGGATGGCAGATGCAAGTAACAAGTTCACCCAACCAGATGAAGATACACCCTTTGGACGCCACTTGAAGGAAGTCACTAGATACCCGAATATAGGAGTACCAAGCTTCACGGGAACCTAAAACACCACTTTACCTGAAGAAGAGCGCTGGATGATACAAGTTCAAGTTCCAGGAAGGACGTTCATGCCAGTCACTGAGCCCATAGAGTTTTCTTTTGATGCACCAACTTGGAGTCTAGGAAAGAGTATGGAAGCTCACATCACCATGGGACACATTGGAGAAGTCTACCGCAAGGATCTCAAGGATACTATCTACCAGATTTGTGGGCGCCGAGATGAACACTGGGAGATGATCAGCACCAGGAAAGATAGATCAATCGTAGCTTTTATCCAGGAGTTAAACCAGCACATTCGACAACAGGAGAATCAGATGTGCGCCGACATGATAGATCTGAAGAAGGCTAAGACTAGAATCAAGGAACTCGAGGAAGAACTCAAGGTTACACGCGAAGATTATAAAGAAGAAATTGAAGTATTGGTGGAGAAGAATGACGATCTGATCAAGAAGATTGGAATATTTATGGGAGGCCCGACACCAGTAGATGAATACGAAGAACCCAATGAGATTAGCCCGGAAGACTACATGATCATTGACGGCACCGACTCGGAACAAGATAGTAGCGATGATGACTATGCTGATGAAGCAGGAGCAGATATCATGGAGTCTACAACCGTAGGACATTTCTAGTAGACCACCTCATCAGTAGTAGTAGTCCACCATGTAAATATAGTAGTCCGAGCACTTTTGCGATAGCTAGATCAATTGTATGTCCTTGTTTGATTGATTGGAGTGAATTGTGAGCTTTTGCCTCATGTGCATATGGGTAGTGTTTTCTCTTTAGACCCCCTCTATTCTTATATCTCATCTTTTCAAAACCCTCAGATGCCTCGGAGACGTGACCCCGGATTTACCTTTCCGCCGGAGCTCACTCAGTTGATCCAGCAGCAGAACACCTGGATGCAGTTGCTAGTTTAGAATCAGAATCAAGGGAACAACAACAACAACCCACCACCACCACCACCTGTTGACCACTTAGCCCGTTTTCTTAGGCTAAATCCGCTGGTGGTTTCCAGTAGCACCGAGCCGATAGTAGCAGATGATTGGCTCCGCAAGATAGCTAGGGAGTTGACCACATCAGGATGCACAGATGCGGAAAAGGTTAAGCTTGCCGCCCATCAGTTAGAAGGACCCGCTGCCTCTTGGTGGGAGAATTTCACAGCCACCTTCCCAGTCGACACTGTCACATGGGACCAGTTTCAGCAGGCTTTTCGTACTGCCCATGTTTCAGCAGGAGCAATGGCCATGAAGAAGCGTGAGTTTCGTAACTTGCGCCAAGGAGGACGGACAGTTGGCCAGTATGTGGAGGAGTTTAGTAAGCTAGCACGTTATGCCCCAGATGACGTTGCTACGGATGCAGCTAAGTAGGAGAAATTCCTGGAAGGACTGAATGATGAGTTGAGTATGTAGTTGATGGTAGCCACCTTCAACAACTACCAGGAGTTGGTAGATTGTGCTCTTATGATTGAAGGGAAGCAGCAACAAATTGAGAACCGCAAGAGGAAGTATGGACAAGGAAAGTATAATTCAGGAGCTCAGCAGAAGCCTCGTTTTACCCCTAGACCGGGAGGACATTTTCAGCATACCCACGGAGTAGGTAGCTCGCACAATCACAATGGCACCAAAAATGGTAATGGGAATGGAGGAAGCAATGGCCATAACCGCAGCACCCCATCGACTCCAACCAAGAAGGACTTGAGCCATGTTACTTGCTATAAGTGTTCGAAGCCAGGACATTTTGCAAATGAATGTCCTGAAGGCCAAAACGGCAATGGAAGTTCTGGAAAGAAGCTGAACCCTTTCAACAGGGGACAGGTGAACCACGTTAGCGTGGAGGAGGTTGAAGCTCAGCCCGATGCAGTAATAGGTAAGTTTTCGGTTAAGTCATTTACTGCACTCGTTCTTTTTGATACTGGAGCATCACATTCATACATATCAAGGGGATTTGTGGATAAGTATAACCTACCAACCCAAGCCCTTAGGTCACCCATGTTAGTAACCTCGCCAGGAGCAGAGTATGTGGCAAGTTTATGGTGTGACCGGTTACCATTAAGGATTGGTAACTATGTTTTTCCCTCAGACCTAATAGTATTGGAATCTCAAGGATTGGATGTGATATTAGGCATGGATTGGTTATCAAAGTATAAAGGGAATATTGAGTGTGCTAGTAAGTCAATTTTGCTTACCACACCAGAAGGGAGAAGGATCAAGTATGTATCCCGGCATGTACCAAAAAGGACACAAGTGAATTTCCTATCAGGAGTTGTGCAGGAGGAAGTACCAGTGGTAAAGGATTTTCCTGATGTATTTCCCGAAGAGTTGCCAGGCATGCCACCCGATAGAGACATTGAGTTTTTGATTGAACTTTTGCCAGGCACTGGGCCAATATCGAAGAGACCATATAGGATGCCAGCAAAAGATTTGGTGGAAATTAAGAAGCAGATTAAGGAGTTACTAGATAACGGATATATTCGCCCAAGTTCTTCGCCTTGGGGATCACCAGTACTTCTAGTGGAGAAGAAGGATGGATTGTTAAGGATGGTTGTTGACTATCATGGATTGAACGAAGTAACGATCAAGAACAAGTACCCACTACCAATGATCAATGATCTGTTTGATCGTTTGCAAGGAGCTAAAGTGTTTTCCAAGATCGATTTGCGATCAGGATACCACCAGTTGAAGATTCAAGAGCAGGACATACCTAAGATAGCATTCACCACAAGATACGGACTATATGAGTATACCGTTATGTCATTTGGACTGACTAACGCGCCTGCCTATTTTATGAACATGATGAACAAAGTGTTTATGGAGTTTTTGGATAAGTTCGTCGTAGTGTTCATTGATGATATCCTGGTTTATTCGAAGAATGAAGAGGAACATAAGGAGCATTTGCGTTTGGTACTTGGAAAGCTCAGAGAACACCAATTATACGCCAAGTTCAGCAAATGTGAATTTTGGTTGAAGGAAGTAGGATTCCTCGGACACGTTATATCTGGAGAAGGTATAGAAGTAGATCCCGCTAAAGTGGAAACCGTGACCAAGTGGGAAGCACGAACAACAGTTGGAGAGATCCGGAGTTTTCTTGGACTCGCAGGATACTACCGGAGATTTATTGAGAACTTCTCAAGGATCACAAAGCCAATGACGGAGTTGCTGAAGAAGGATACTAAGTTCCAAATGGACTGAGGAGTGTGAGGCTAGTTTCCAGGAGTTGAAGAAACATTTGGTTACCTCACCAGTGTTGATTTTGCCAGATCAAACCAAGGATTATGAGGTATATTGCGACGCTTCACGTCGAGGACTTGGAGCAGTGCTTATGCAGGAAGGGAGAGTTGTTTCGTATGCTTCACGACAACTGAAGCCCCATGAATTAAATTATGCTATGCATGATTTGGAGTTAGCAGCTGTAGTGCATGCATTGAAGACATGGAGACATTTCCTCATCAGAAATCATTGTGAGGTGTACACGGATCATAAGAGTTTGAAGTACATTTTCACGCAGAAGGAGTTGAACCTTAGACAAAGGAGATGGTTGGAGCTTATCAAGGATTATGATATGAAATTGCATTATCATCCCGGGAAGGCTAATGTAGTAGCTGATGCATTAAGCCGCAAGAGCCATGTCAATACACAAATGACGGGAGAAATACCCAAGGAGTTAGCAGAAAATCTTCGTGAACTATGTGTGGAAATAGTTCCGAGAGGCTATGTAGCAGCACTAGAAATTCAGTCAACTTTGATGGATAGAATCAGAGAAGCTCAGAAATCTGACAAAGAGATTGCCGCTATAAAAGAGAAACTGAGCAAAGGAAAAGCTAAAGGATTTCGTGAGGATGAGCACGACACCCTATGGTTGGAAGATCGTGTTTATGTGCCCAATGACCCAGAGATCAGGAAGTTGATTTTGCAAGAGGCACATGATTCACCGTATTCGATTCACCCAGGAAATACCAAGATGTATTTGGATTTGAAGGATATTTTCTGGTGGACCGGAATGAAGAAGGATATTGCAGAGTATGTAGCAGTTTGTGACGTATGTCAGAGAGTAAAGGCAGAGCATCAGAAGCCAGCAGGATTGTTGCAGCCATTGCCGATACCCGAATTGAAGTGGGATAAGCTAGGCATGGATTTTATCATGGGATTGCCAAGGACTCGTTCAGGCTATGACTCGATTTGGGTTGTAGTCGATCGATTGACGAAGGTATCTCATTTCATCCCAGTAAAGACCACTTACACCAGTGCTAAGCTGGCGAAGATATACATGACCAGGATCGTATGTTTGCATGGAGTTTCGAGGAGCATCGTATCAGATAGAGGAACCTAGTTTACCTCAAAGTTCTGGAAGCAGTTGCATGAGACTTTAGGCACTAGGCTAGAATTTAGTACAGCTTTTCACCCGCAGACAGATGGACAGACCGAGAGAGTCAATCAGATTTTGAGATATGCTGAGAGCTTGTGCGCTAGATTATGGATCTAGTTGGGACGATAATTTGCCATATGCAGAGTTTTCTTACAATCATAGCTATCAGACCAGTTTGAAGATGGCCCCTTTCGAAGCTCTGTACGGAAGGAGGTGGAGGACACCGTTGTCATGGGACGAAGTTGGAGACCGCCAGTTGTTTGGACCAGATTTGATTAAGGAGTCTGAACGGAAGGTAAAATTGATTCGCGATAGGCTCAAGGTAGCCCAGTCCAGACAAAAGAGTTACGTTGATTCTAAACGCAAGGAGACAGTTTACAAAGTTGGAGATAGAGCTTATCTTCGAGTATCCCCACTTCGAGGGATTAAGCGCTTTGGAGTTAAGGGGAAGTTAGCGCCACAATTTGTAGGACCATATCGAGTTTTGGAGCGTATGGGAGAAGTGGCCTACAAGTTGGAATTGCCGGAAGGATTGGCAGGAGTGCATGATGTGTTCCACGTTTCTCAGTTGAAGAAGTGTCACGCGGAGATGGCTGACATACCCTTGAGAGACACAGTGCCATTAGAAGCAATTCAGTTGGATAACAATTTGACCTATGAGGAGAAGCCAGTTAAGATCCTCGAGTTTGCCAGTCGAGTCACTCGCAGCAAGGTTATCAAGTTTTGTAAAGTTTAGTGGAGCCACCACACGGAGGATGAAGCCACCTGGGAGCGAGAAGAAGATTTGCTCAAGGACCACCCTCACCTATTTTCTAGCCAACCCGAATCTCGAGGGCGAGATTCATCTTAAGGGGGTAGGTTTGTAACATCCCAAATTTTCAATTTGGAATGTTATACATTAGGTCATCATGAATATCATATTTTATTTTGCTTTTGGTTTTGATCCTAGAAAATCCTAAGCAACTCAAGGACCCACGGAGAGAGTTGGGGATTTCGTTATTTACGTATTTGAGTTTCCTCAAATTATGTAAACAGGATCATTTGATTTTATTTATTTTATCATCAATTATTTCTATTACAAAAATATGAGAGAGGGAATAAAATGACTTTCCCAAAATATAGAAATATTGAGGATTTAATAAAAAATCAAATAAGTTTTATTTCGGAGTTTTTCGGTATTTTTTATTTGAATTTAGGAAAAATGCGCGTTTTTCTAAGTTGTAGTTTGGGCCCAGATAAATGTTCACTTTATCAGGCTTGATTTTAGGAACCCGGCAAAATTTATTTCGCGATTTTTGCAGTCCGTTTAGTATTTCTTTTTATTTTTCTTCCGAGCAGAATTATTAAAAAAAACGCGAACCGACTACGAGCCGTATTCGGCCTGGACACCGCCGGCCGGGGGCCTTTATATAGCGCCCGAGGGAGAGAGCCAGCCCACCGAACCGAACCCTAACCCTAGCCCCAGGCCGCCGCCGCCGCCGCCGCCGCCGCCGGAGCCGCGCGACTTTCGAGGTTCGCCGCCGCCTCGTTTTCCGTGCAGTTTTTTTTTTAAAAAAAAATTGTTCGTCGTTTTTTTTTTCGTCGGATTTTTCGCGGTTATTTTCTGATCGCGATTTCTGATCCGATTTTCGTTTTAGTATAACTTTTCGCTCGTTTATCAGAATCAGACGATTCAAGCGCCTGGAGTTTCGTCTCGAAACCCTCTTTCCTAATAATCAACTTAAACATGTTTTTGCTACTGTAAAATTTGCCCTAGATCCAGATTACTAGAACGAAGTTGTTTTCTTTCGCCGTTTGATTTATTTTGCTTCGTTCGATTTGATTCATTTTGCCAACCAGGGTTCTTAAGTTGAACTTTCTGGTTAGATCTTTTATTTGAGTTTCACCCGTGCATTAGATGAGTACTTATTGTATGCTTGTTGTTTGTCCGTGATAGAATACCCGGAGTGCGCCGCCTGTTACGTCGAATCTCTAGGTTACGCGGATCATCAGCAAGGCAAGTAACACTTTGATCATACCTTTTTCTACAACCCAGTTTTATTGCATTAGATCAATCCTCACACATTGCATGATTAGGATCTATTAAATTGTGGGATGGGAAGTAGATGAGGTAGTACCTATTACCTGTTTATTATCAAACCTTTGGGAGTTACTTCTACGTTTGCTTATTATGCCATGCTATGCTAGTAGACATGGATTGGGTGAGTGATATCCATGACAGATGTGAGATTGTTAATTAATGGTTTATATAAGGTGGCAACCTAACACACATCTGGGTGGATTGAGGCACCTGGGGTTTCCAGGACTTGCCTGTTTTCTTTGGACCGCCACCCAGGCTCAAAGGGATCATGAGATTATTCATGCTAGAAACTTCCGTGTGCAGCCACAAGCAATTATGGGCTCTGGCATAGTTGACTAAGTTGTGCGAACTCTTACAGTGGTAGACTAGCAGATGTAGGGGATGTAGGTGGTACGGTCTACCCGATCGTAAGGTGGTAGCGCTTCTGAAAGACTATGTGTCGGTCATCCTCTTCTCAAACACCATGTAGTGCGAGAAACCAAACGGAGGCGATCGAGTCTTGTGGGGAAAAGTGTGCAAACCTCTACAGAGTGTAATAAACTAATCATGGTTAGCCGTGTCCCCGGTTATGGACATCTTGAGTATCTAGTACTTGGATTTTCATGTGAATCTCAACATGTTACTCTAAAATTAATTTTGTGGGATTTTAATGATGTTATTTAATTGGGATTGAGGATGCTGTCAACCATTCTCAATGTTTCACAACCACCATGATAGTAATTAATTTTATTCCTTTGAAGTAGGGAAAAATTGGCTTTACGCAAAAACAGTAACCATAGAGCTTTCCACCAGCCAAATATGCATATAGTCTAGTTGTTGCATTCCATTACTCTCTATGTGTTACCTTGCCAGCATATTCCATGTGCTGACCCGTTTTCGGGCTGCAATGTTAATGTTGCAGACTGTTTAGACGACGATTAAGGAGTTTTTAGGTCGTGGTTCTATACTCAGTGATGCCGTTGGAGTTGATGGACTCACTTATCTTCCAAGCCTTCCGCTGTTATCGTCACTAGATGGCCTTAAGCCATATTTATTGTAATAAGTTCTCTTTTGAGACACTCGATGTAATAAGTGTGTGATTGCTACTCTGCTATAAATCCTCCGAGTACTGTGTGGTGTCAGCATTACTGATCTAGGGATGACACCGGAGCACAGAGATCAGACTGTTTGAGGTCTGGTCGCTACAGCGCCTCGTATTCATTCGACGCGTGCGAGATAGCCCTTATTGGGCACAGAAGCCAAGAGGTCCAAACATTTATGGGACCGGACACTGCTTACAAACACTTGGAAATTGGAGAAGAACCCGCCTTGCAATGCCGAAGACAATACTGCGCGCCGGACTCATCGTCATTGAAGCCTGGTTCGGGGGCTACTGAGGGAGTCCTGGATTAGGGGGTCTCCGAACAGCCGGACTATATCCTTTGGCCGGACTGTTGGACTATGAAGATACGAGATTGAAGACTTCGTCTCGTGTCCGGATGGGACTCTACTTGGCATGGAAGGCAAGCTTAGACAATATGAATATGTATATCTGCTCCTTTGTAACCGACCTTGTGTAACCCTAGCCCCTCCGGTGTCTATATAAACCGGAGGGTTTTAGTTCATAGGACGAACATACAATCATACCATAGGCTAGCTTCTAGGGTTTAACCTCTCTGATCTCGTGGTAGATCTACTCTTGTACTACCCATATCATCAATATTAATCAAGCAGGACATAGGGTTTTACCTCCATCAAGAGGGCCCGAACCTGGGTAAAACATCATGTCCCCTGCCTCCTGTTACCATCCGCCTTAGACGCACAGTTCAGGACCCCCTACTCGATATCCGCCGGTTTTGACACCGAGAATCGCCATGGTGGGGGCGAGGGAGTTATCCTTTGCTTGTATGTTGACAACATACTGATTTTTGGAACAAATCTGAATGTTATTAAGGAGGTCAAGAATTTCCTATCTCGCTGTTTTGAGATGAAGGATTTGGGAGTGGCTGATGTCATTCTGAACATTAAGTTGTTGAGAGATGATGATGGTGGGATTACATTGCTTCAATCTTAGTATGTGGAAAAGATCTTGAGTCGCTTTGGCTATAGTGACTGCAAGCCCTCTCTAACACCTTATGATGCAAGTGTGTTACTTCGAAAGAATCGAAGAATTGCTAGAGACCAATTGAAGTATTCTCAGATTATTGGCTCTCTTATGTACTTAGCCAGTGCTACAAAACCTGACATCTCTTTTGCTGTTAGCAAACTGGGTCGGTTTGTCTCAAAACCAGGAGATGTGCATTGGAAAGCTCTAGAAAGAGTTTTGCGTTATTTGAAAGGCATTGCGAATTATGGATTCACTACACCGGGCACCCAAAGGTGCTTGAAGGGTATAGTGACTCAAACTGGATCTCAGATGCTAATGAGATAAAGGCCACGAGCGGTTATGTATTCACTCATGGAGGTGGCACTGTTTCTTGGAAGTCTTGCAAGCAGACCATTTTAAGGAGGTCAACAATGGAAGTAGAACTCACAACACTAGATACAGCTACGATTGAAGCAGATTGGCTTCGTCGGCTCTCGAATGACTTGCCGGTTGTTGAGAAACCTGTACCGGGTATCCTTATGAACTGCGACAATCAAACTGTGATCACGAAAGTGAGCAGCTCAAAGGATAACATGAAGTCATCAAGACATGTTCAGAGAAGGTTAAAGTCTGTCAGGAAAATGAAAAACTCTGAAGTTATTGCATTGGATTATATCCAAACATCTAAAAATCTGGCAGATCCTTTTACTAAGGGTCTATCACGTAATGTGATAGATAATGCATCGAGGGAGATGAGTATGAGACCCACAATATGAGTTGTTCACAGTGGTAACCTATTCTTTGTGGTCGGAGATCTCGTGAATTAGATGTGGAAGACAAGATGTTGGTCAATTGAGAGGAGAGTATCCTTACTATTCACAATACAACTCCATGAAGATGCAATACTCTCCTAATCTACATGGAAGGTTGATGTATATCTTAATGTGTTTTAAGTGGCTTATTTAAGCAGAGATGTTATCCTGCAGAACATCTTTTGAAGAACACACCTATATGAGTCTGATTGTCAAATGTCGCAATCTATGAGAGTAGGGTTCTCTCTAGTAAACTCATGAAAGGTCACGGAGTATGACGCATAAGCTCCACCTGCGGGGAAGACCGACGGTAGCCACGTATCGGTCAAGGCTTTATGTGAAGCTATATTCGCAGAAAACTTGCAGTTCAAGGCCCAGTCCATTGTTCAAGTTGCTTACTAGTGTAGCATAGAGTTCTACGTGGAAGTTCAACTTAACAGTCTCCACTGCAGTACCGGTATATAAAACAGTGTTTTGGAACCAAAGGCAAATTTCCGTGTGCCTCTGGGATCTGGTGGGGGATTGCTGGAATTTAGTCTATTTTGGGCAGCCCAATAACTATTTCAGAAATTCCTAATAAATCCTAGAGGCCCACTATTGGTGTCAAAACCGGCGGATCTCGGGTAGTGGGTCCCGAACTGTGCGTCTAGGCCGGATGGTAACAGGAGGCAAGGGACACAAAGTTTTACCCAGGTTCGGGCCCTCTTGATGGAGGTAAAACCCTACGTCCTGCTTGATTAATATTGATGATATGGGTAGTACAAGAGTAGATCTACCACGAGATCGCAGAGGGTAAACCCTAGAAGCTAGCCTATGGTATGATTGTTGTTCTGTATGTTGTCCTACGGACTAAAACCCTCCAGTTTATATAGACACCAAAGAGGGTTAGGGTTACACAAAGTTGGTTACAATGGTAGGAGATCTATATATCCCTATCGCCAAGCTTGCCTTCCACGCCAAGGAAAGTCCCTTCCGGACACGGGACAAAGTCTTCAATCTTGTATCTTCATAGTCCAGGAGTCCGGCTGAAGGTATAGTCCGCCCATCCGGACACCCCCTAATCCAGGACTCCCTCAGTAGCCCCTGAGCCAGGCTTCAATGATGACGAGTCTAGCGCGCAGTTTGTCTTTGGCATTGCAAGGCGGGTTCCTCATCCAAGTACTTCATAGAATATTTTGAACACAAAGATAGTGTCCGGCTCTACAAAATTAGTTTCCACATATTGCCATAGAGAGAATAATATTTACACAAATCTAATCTGCTGAGGTATTCCGTAGTGTGACATCGCACCACGACCAAGCCTTTATTCGAGTCGTTTTATTGTCCCACCTCACCGTGTCATGCGAGGCGGTTTCCTTGGCACGTCTCATTGAAGCAGAGATCGTGTCCCCTTATTCCGGGATTCTCATCAATACGGGCATGGGTAACCCAACCGCTTCTAGGACTCCTAGACAATAGGCAAGTCCAAACGGCCATGGAGAGGACGCTTGATATTCACCCTCTTTATAAAGGGACAATGCCTTTATTTTGTCCCTCCCGTGCTCAATCGAATCCTTCCCCCACCTCAAGCTCAAACACCCAAAGTTCAGGTCAGGTGCTCCGAACATTCAATCATGTCCGGATCTAGCCTTCAAGGCCGATGGGTGCCTTCCTCCGTCATGGAAGAAGACATCAAAAAGTTGAGGGAGGCCAGATATCTGACCACCGAGGTTTTGCATTGGCTGCCTGCCCGAGGGCAGGCCTTCCCCTCCCCCGAACCCAACGAGAACGTCGTGTTCGTCTCCCACTTCCTCCGAGGTCTAGGCCTTGCTCTGGATCCTTTCGTCAGGGGTTTGATGTTTTATTACGGGCTAGATTTCCATGATCTAGATCCGGACTCCTTTCTTCATATCACGACATTTATTGTCGTGTGTGAGGCCTTCCTCCGGTTACCCCTCACTTTGGCCTGTGGCTCAAGACCTTTGAAGTAAAGCCGAAGATGATCGAGGGGCAACATGCAGCCTGTGCAGGTGCCTCAATATGCAAGATGACGGGAGCTCCATGGCCCAAAGGTTCCATTCCAGAGGTGTCTGAATTGTGGCAACAGGAGTGGTTCTACATCATGGCTCCTAGAAGTGCCAAGTGGGCGGCCGCTCTTGTTTTCCGCTCGGGCCCTCCACCACAACTGATGTCATGGATCAGCAGAGGTCTGAGCTGGGGTCTAGCCAAGGACGTGCCTATACTGCAAAGCCGCATTCGAGATCTCTGCAATGGAGATTTTAGTTTGGTTGCGGTAATACAAGTTATGCTGGTTCGTCAAGTCCAGCCTTGCAAACGCCGGCCCCTTCGCTTGTGGGAGTTCAATCCCGAGGGACCGCGTGTCATTCAAAATTTCCTCGGCCTGACGCACGAGGAGATGTACAAGTCATTCTTCGGACCTCAGGTAGACTGTTCGGAAATCACCGAGGACGTGGGCCTGAGAAGTAACCGCGCCGCCGAACAGGTAAGGAATCTTCCGGCCGAACAAACTATCTCTCACTTGTTACGAAGTTATTTCTGAGAGTTTGCTTTTTGACCAGGACTGGCTAACAAAGGCGAAGTTGATTCGGTGTTCGGCCCCCCTCCCTGATGGTTTGGACAATCTGGTATTGGAAAAGATGCTCCAGGTCGCACCTTGCCCGGAGCCCTTGAAGGAAGATACTGGGGAGGATAATACGGGCGGACGCGGGCCCCCAACTCTGCCCATTCTAACCGAGGGAGCGAGCGTCTCCATAAAGGAAGACGACCGGAGGAGGAAAAGGACTACGCCCGGGGATTCGGAAGCCGAAGCTTCCAAATGGGAGAAGAAGTCTTCCACAGAGGGTCCTACCTTGCGGGGTGCTTTTGCCGCACAAAGTCCGCGGGGGGATCAATTTTCCAGCGAGTCGTAAGTGACCTGAAATACTTTAATAGTATAGGTATGCCATCTTTTTCTTCTGAGAAAATAACCACCGCATATATCTTTGCATTTTGGGCCTTAGCCCCTCTCAAATGAGCTTGTCTTCGGGGGACCTTCTTCCAGAGATGATGGAGAGCGAAACGCCTCCTCCGGACTCCTCCGCTCCGGAAGCGGGCGACCCCGAAGTGTCGTCGCGGAGGGCCTCTCCGAGTCTGGTGAGGCCAGAAGATAATCCCATTGACCCTCGAAGCTCCCAGTGTCCGGCTCCCAAACAGAGCGGACAAAAGAGTCCGGCACCATCTGGTGTGCGATCGGATGTTCTGAGGGAGTTGGTGGGACGAGCGGCCATCTCAGATGAACATCGTGTGTTGATGAATACGGTGATGGAGAGAATCTCGTCCACTGAAAGCGGATTGCATGAAGCTTTTATGAGTCTACTGACAGGCTTTGAGGTACGTAAATGTCACACCCTAGATATTTCATGCATTAGAGTGTTGCATCATGTCTATCATTTCATCAGAAACTTGAAATGGGGATGCCAGAACCCCCAGCCCCCTCTGAAAACAACTAGGGTTTACTAAAAATAATTTCAATGAACCTGAAATGGGGATGCCAGAACCCCCAGCCCCCTCAGAACCTCTGCCAAAAGTGATGCACAGTTTTCTAGGTCATCCTAAGGTCTTTGAGTTAATTCATAATTATTTGAATTTGGGCATTTTAAATTTATAAAATATTTCAAATGCTCAAATATCTCCAAACTAAAATGTTTCATGTTGGAAATAATCCAACTATGGACCAGAAGCAGTTTGGTGATTTTAGGAGTTGCCTAGGTATTTTTAATAATTCAACAAAGTTGCCGAATAATAGAAAAAGAAAAAAAACAGAAAGGAAAACTTACCTGGCGCCTGCAACCCGGCCCACCTGCCGGCCCAGCCCAGCGCCGCGCCAGCGAGCTGCTTGCCCGGCCAGGCAGGCAGGCAGGTGCTCGACGGCGAGCACCGCATGGGTGCCACGCACCTGCTCGCCGCCTCGCCGCTCCACTCGCCCGGCTAACGCCGTGGATCGACCCCTCTCTCTCCCCCGAACCCCCCCAGACGTCCCCTGTCCTCTCCAGCTCCTCCCCCTCGCGCTCCCCAGCCATGGCCGACGCCACCGCCGCCGCTCCATCGCCGTAGCCGCACTCCCCGCCACCCGTGCTTCGTCTCGTCGTGTCCAGGAGCTCCACCGCCGTCCACTTTGTCGAGCTACCCGAACCCCGTGTGCTCGCAAGGCCCGAGTCCACCGCACCGACCTCGCCCGAGTCCGCCGTCGCCGGAGATCCCCTTCAACGCCGTCCCCGCATTAGCTCGTCCCCGACCTCGCTGGTGGCCTCTACGGGTGCTCTATGAGCCTAGCTACCCCTCCTACTCTTCCTCTCTCGCCCCTGAGCCGTGTAGCCACCGCACGAAGATCACCCGCACGCACCGCCGCGGATCTCGTCGCCGATGTGCTCCCAGCCATCCTCCGGCCACCTCTCGGTGTCCAACGCACTCACCACGCTGCGTTGAGTCCAACTGTGCACTGCCCGCACCTCACCGCACACCCTAGTCTCGAGTTCGTCCCCAACCGAACTCCAGTGGCCGCCTAGGTCGTCGCCGGCGCCAACTCCGGCCACCCCGACCCCAACTGACTCCACCAAGAGCCGCGGCTCGTCCTCAGCTCCATCCCGATGCCCTCCGCGACCCATTTGGTGGCCGGAACGGCAAAAACCACTTCCGCCGCCGCGTCGGGCTCGCCGGCGGCTAAACGCCGGTGCAGCCGTTTTGACTTTGACCACGGGTGGGCCCCGGTTGACTCTGTTGAGTCAATGACAGGTGGGGCCCCCTTTTGCTAATTATCCAGATTAGTTTTAACTAAATTAAATTAATTAATTAGCCACTGACACCCTGGACCCACGCGTCAGGTTTGACCTAGACCGGGTCTGTTGACTTGCTGAGGTCAGCATGACCTCATGCTGACGCAGTAAACCTTTTCTGAAATTAAAACAAATCTAAAATGATTTATAAATTCCAGAAATTGTTGCAAACTTCAAAAATTCATATAAATTCAACCGTAGCTCCAAATCAAACAAATTATATATGAAAAATGATCAGAAAAATCCAATCTATTCATCTGTACTAGTATCATGCATGTTTAAACAAGAGAACTTGGGGTTTAGTGCAGAACAAGATAAAACACTTTAAAGGGCCATTTATGAGTTTGAAATTTGAATCTTTGGTATGTGTTGTGTGCTACGGTAGTTGAACCCATTTTCTCGCTCTTGCTCTCTTTTACTGCATTAAGACAACGCGTTTCAAACAGCTGTGTGCTACGGTAGTTGAACCCATTTCCTCTGCATGACCTGTCATTGCCACAGTAATTAGATGAAACCCACTAGCATGTGTAGGAATTGATTGAGCCATATGTATCTGTTGTTCCTACCTTGCTATGCCTGCTATGCTTAGAGTCGTGTCAGGTCTGGTTCATCTGGGTGATGGGCTAGAGTGAAATGATCATGTCGGTAATGAGAGTGATGTGGTGAACACGATTGGTAAAGGTATCGATGAGAGGCCATGTAGGAGTACATGGTGGGTTGTTTCATTGAAGCCGACCTTAAGCACTGAGATCTGTATATGTGATTTAAGATACAGCTACTACCATGCATTGGGCCCTGAAATATGACCCCGCTCGTCTTCTTATTCACCCTAGTCCTCTGTCTAGGAGTTGCAAGTAGTTTCTGGTGTTTGTAGCCTACTGGAGGCCGTGGACAGCGCTGACCGTAGGGGTGGGCTGTGATGCGGTAGGTACGTGGCCGGGAATACCGGGCACCCGTTAGGTGTCACGGAACCCTGTACACATTGTTCGGGGCCGTATGGGAAACCTCGGCCGGACTCCCTGCGGATGGAACCTGGATAGGCGATAAACCTGGACTAGAGACTTAGGTGTTTAGGTAGGTCGTGGTCTACACCCACGTCGGCTTTCGCTTGAAGTCTGCCGAGCACATGTCATGTGCAGACGCTAAGTGGTGGAAATATGTATGAAGAAGTACACCCCTGCAGGGTTAACATGATCTATTCGAATAGCCGCGTCCGCGGTAAAGGACTACTTGGTTGCCTATACAGTTCATAGACAAGTAAACTGGATACTACTAAAATCCTCAAGATAAGCGTGAGTGCCGAGGATGGCCCTCCGTAGGAAGACGGAGGTGGATTCTCGGTAGTGTATTGTAGTGGTGAGTAGTGGACTCGTGTGGGCAAAACCATTTCAAGTTGGAGTCTCGTAGGATAGTTTAGCCAAGAGTCAAAGCTGGCTTGCTGCAATAACTCCACCAACCCTTCTTGATAATGTGCACGTATGTAGGATCTGACGTAAGTCTTGCTGGGTACCTTTGTACTCATGTTGCTATAACTTACATTTTACAGAAGGCGCTGCAACCCCTTCTTATGGGTTCTTCGTAGACGTTGACATCGATGAGTAGACTAAGGCCCAGGTGGTAATCCTGAGCTTGTGAAGGTCCACGTAGTATAGCTAGGCTTTCCAAGCCTCTTTTATTTTACTAGTTGTCTGTACTCAGACAAGTTACTTCCGCTGCTGGTTTGTATGACTGTATGATTTGAATGTGGGTCGTGTGACCCGTACTTGTATGTATGTTATGTATGGCTCTCTGAGCCTTTAAATAAAGTACTTGTGTCGTAGAGTCATGTTGTGATGCCTTGTTGTATTTGCACATATCGAGCATATTGTGTGTATGATTGAAATGCTTGGTATGTGTGGGATCTGACTATCTAGTTGTTTATCTTTAGTAGCCTCTCTTACTGGGAAATTTCTCCTAGTGTTTCCATTGAGCCATGGTAGCTTGCTACTGCTCCGGAACACTTAGGCTGGCCGGCATGTGTCCTTCTTCGTTCCTGTGTCTGTCCCTTCGGGGAAATGTCACGCATTGAGTACCGGAGCCCTGTTAGCCCGCTACAGCCCGGTTTACCAGAGTCCTGCTAGCCCAGTGCTACAGTCCGGACCCACTTGCTGATGACCGACACGTTCAATGCTGGGTCATGGATGCCTATCCCTGTAAGTCTATGCCACTTTGGGTTTACGACTAGTCATGTCAGCCCGGGCTCCTTATCATATGGATGCTAGCGACATCATCATATACGTGAGCCAAAAGGCGCAAATGGTCCTGGGCAAAGGTAAGGAGACACCCGTGGGACTAACGTGCGTGAGGCCGCAAAGTGATATGAGGTGTTACAGGCTAGATCGATGTGACATTGAGTCAGGGTCCTGACAGCATTGGTATCAGAGCCGGACTGCCTGTAGGTTCTCCAAGCCAAACTGGTCGATGTTGAGTCTAGAAATGCTTTAGTTATATGTAGGGGAATTGATTGTGGGATGGTACGTAAGGCTCTTTTTACTTCTTTACCTCATGGCATTCTGATCTGAGTCAGTCCATTCTTCTACCGGGGATTAAGGATTAGGATCTTCTCTCTCTATCAGGTTCACGTGTTACGAATCAGTAGTACCTTATAGGTTTGATGACTACAAGCCTAGTTCAGTTCTACTACCTTGTTATGCTGATAAGTTGAACCCAGAACCTTGATATGATATTGTTGAGTGTCTATGCAATTTTTTTCGATAAATGTCTCAAACCCTTCTTGAGCATTTACAGCCGTCATGCTGTCGAAATTTTGCTAGAAATTCTAATGCCTTTCATTATGGTTGTGCTTTCAGATGGCCACTCGCGACCAAAATCAAGTGGTTCGCCTGACCCGATGCATTGGTGTGACCGGTCATACGTCTATGTTAGTCCAAGTGATGATCGAGACGGGTTACCGTTGGTATCCCGAATACACGGTCGAAGAGCAGTTTCGAGATTTTAACCAAAGCCAGTATCTTTGCACCGTCCGGATATTTCCCTCTTATCCTGGTTCTACCGAGGCTCTTCACTGTTCCTATGGGCTCGGTGTTACTATTCAGATGGCTGTGCAAGATGCGGCTTATTCTATGATGACCATCATGCGAGTCAGGTCTGGCCTGCTTCGCAACACCGACTTCCGGTATATGCCGGCTTCACTTCCTGGAGCGCACGGATATCTCCGGGCTATCTATGCTGACCCCAGTCAGGAGGACTCACTAACTCGCACCACTGCTGAGTTGCTCGAGGATAAGGACCGAGAGAATCGGGCCTTGAGAATGGAGCTTTTCAACACCCGCGCTGATCATTGGGCCACCTTGACTCCGTTTGCACCGGCTGTGCAAGCTGGATGCATGGATATGAGAGATCTGTATCCTGTTAGGTCTGCTCTGCCGGACATGATGGATTGGCGTGATGTGGGAGGCATCACCCCACCTCGTGGTCCTCGCAGGCCACCGTTTGTTGGTCCAAGACCTCACCCTAGCCCTTTTGGTCCACAGGCTCCTCAGGACCATTTGTTTCCGGATGCTCCCGTTGAACTTCCAGGCTATGGAGGAGACTTCTATGAGAACTACTACGGAGATGACTGAGATAGTAGTAGTTCCACTAGGTACTGTAATAGTTGTATTTCCACCGTCCTGCGTGACTTGTGGAATATGACTTAGCATGTAGTAATTTCGGGGGTGTAAAAATAATAATGTATAGGAGCTTGGGATGCCTCTGATGAGATGTAATCCTCCTCTCACCGTAGTAGTACTTGTTGGTCCTGTACTAAACCTCATATGGTGTGTATGACGATGGAATAAAAGAAGTAGTTTCTGTATCTACCATGTCATACGGATGATCATCTTGCATTCTGAGTTGTCCATTACATTCTACATTCTATGTCGGAATCTTGTCATTCTGGACTAAACCATTGTCTTGTTTTTCCTAGGATGGTCAACACCCGCAACAACCCTGCTCCCCCAGAGCAGGCCGAAGGCAGCAGAGTTGGGGAAACTAATCTGCCTCACCCTCCCTCTCTGGCAGAAGTTATGCTAGAGGCTGAGAGAAACAAGCGGGAGACCAACCGTTTGTTGGAGCGTATTGAACAGAACACAACACACCATCAGAGGACTAACTTGGTGTCACTTAGTGATTTCATCAAGTTACATCCACCCACGTTCCACCACTCCGTCGAGCCTCTCGACGCTGATGACTGGATTCGCAGTATTTCTCACAAACTGCGTTCTGCGCTAGTAGCTGAGGCTGACAAGGTAACCTTTGCTGCATATCATCTTGAAGGCCCCGCCAGCCTATGGTGGGAGAATTATGGAGCTATGCGCCCAGCGGACCATGTTACTACTTGGGCTGAATTCAGCGAGGCTTTCCATGAACACCACATTCCGGAGGGTCTCATGGATAGTAAACGTGAGGAATTTTGCAGTTTCACTCAAGGTCGACTCTCTGTGGATGCTTACAGCAGGGAGTTCGGTAACCTCGCACGATATGCAACTGAGGAAGTTTCTACTGATGCCAAGAAGCAAGCAAGGTTCCGTAAGGGACTTAGTCCTGAGCTTCACCGCGACCTCCGTCTTCATGAGTGCACATCTTTTCAGAAGCTTGTTAACAAGGCCATCAGTGCTGAGACTGGTCAGACTGATTATGAAGCAACATGCAAGCATGGCCGTGACTTGGGTTCCTCATCCGGTGCTGGTCCTCAGAAGCGCCGCGTGTGGGTGCCTAATACTGCCCTGCCACCCAGGTTCACACCGAGGCCATCCTTCCAGGCACCTCGCCTAGCTCAGCCATATGCACCAGCCAAGCCCTATGGTGGTCCAACCAACAATGCTCCCCCACGCGCCAGTTCCGTGACTTGTTTCAAGTGTGGGGGATCAGGCCACTATATGCGCGAGTGTCCCCAAACCAACCCCAACCAGACAGCAAAAACTGTTGGCCGCGGCAAGCCGACAGGGAAAGTGTTCCACGCCAAGCCGGCCACCGCTGCACGTGGCCATGTCAACTGTATCTCTGCTGAGGAAGCTCAAGAGGATCCCAACGTCATTCTCGGTACGCTCCTTGTTAATTGCCACTCGGCATCTGTTCTTTTCGATACAGGAGCATCTCATTCTTTCATATCCGAAAATTATGCTCGTTTGCATAACACAGCATTCTGTGACATGCCATCCACTATGGAAATTTCTACTCCTGGTTCTAGATGGCAAACCTCTAGAGTAAGCCATGGAAATGAAATTCAAGTCGACAGACTTGTTTTTCTCGCATCTTTGATAGCTCTCAAATCTTCGGATATTAATATCATCTTGGTTATGGATTGGATGTCAGCCCATCATGCCAAGATTGATTGCTTCTCTAGGACTGTTCAACTCACCCATCCTTTGGGGAAGATAGTCAATGTCTTGACCCGAGTAGCCAAGCGACAGCTATATTCTCTTAACGCCAGCCCGTTGCCAGACCTCGAAGACGTTCCGGTAGTCCGTGACTTTCCGGATGTATTTCCAGAGGAATTGCCAAGTGTTCCACCTGACAGAGATGTCAAGTTCGTAATAGATCTCATTCCAGGAACTGTCCCGATTTCCAGAAGACCCTACAAGATGGCACCTTTTGAACTAGCTGAGCTTAAGAAACAACTCGATGAGTCCTTGAAAAAGGGTTTCATCCGACCTAGTTCATCTCCTTGGGCTTGCCCCGTCCTCTTCGTCAAGAAGAAGGATGGTACGGACCGGATGGTTGTAGATTATCGACCTGTCAACTTGGTCACAATTAAGAACAAGTATCCGCTCCCCAGGATCAACGACCTGTATGATCAGCTTGCTGGATCCACAATCTTCTCTAAAATGGATTTGAGGTTGGGCTACCATCAAATCAAAATCAGGAACGGGGACATTCCGAAAACGGCCTTTGTTACTCGTTATGGCCAATACGAGTACACCGTCATGTCCTTCGGTTTAACCAACGCTCCAGGCACCTTCTCTCGGTTGATGAACTCTATCTTCATGGAGTATTTGGATAAATTCGTCGTGGTTTACCTCGATGATATACTCATCTACTCCAAGAACGAGGAAGAACATGCCGAACACCTAAGGCTAGTGTTGAAGAAACTTCGAGAGCATCGCCTTTATGCCAAATTTTCTAAATGTGAATCCTGGTTGTCACAAGTGACATATCTTGGACATGTAATTTCTGGTAAAGGCATTGCTGTTAACCCTGAGTGAGTTCAAGCCGTCCTTAATTGGACTCCACCTGAATCGGTCAAGCAAGTTCGGAGTTTCCTTGGCCTAGCGAGCTATTGTCGTCGCTTTGTCGAGAACTTCTCCAAAGTTGCAAAACCTCTAACCGAACTCCTCAAGAAAGATAAAAAGTTCGAGTGGACTCCACAATGTGAGCACAGTTTTCAGGAACTGAAAAGACGCCTGACATCTGCTCCCGTATTGGTACCGCCAGATTTCTCTAAGGACTTTGTTATCTACTACGACGCCTCGCGACAAGGACTAGGTTGCATTCTCATGCAAGATCGACACGTAATTGCTTATGCTTCACGGCAACTACACCCACGTGAGGAAAACTACCCCACTCATGATCTAGAGCTTGCAGCCGTAGTCCATGCACTCAAAACATGGCGACATTACCTTCTCGGAAACCGTTGCGAAATCTACACTGATCACCAAAGTCTGAAGTACATATTCACCCAACCGGATTTAAATCTCAAGCAAAGACGTTGGGTTGAGTTGATCACAGATTTCGACTTAGGAATAACTTACACCCCAGGGAAAGCCAACGTCATGGCTGATGCGCTAAGTCGTAAATCTTATTGTAACAACCTGATGTTACAACAAAGTCAACCGCTTCTCCATGAGGAATTTCGGAAGCTTAACCTTCACATTGTTCCTCAAGGATTTCTTTCCACCTTGGTGGCGAAACCTACTCTTACGGATCAAATCATCGCTGCCCAAAAGCGAGATAAGGGAATATCTAAGATCAAGGAGAACATTGCTAGCGGAGGTGCTAGATGTTTCTCCACAAATGATCATGGTGTTGTGTACTTTGAGAACCGTTTAGTGGTTCCCAAGAACCAGCATCTACGGCAGTTGATCCTTAAGGAGGCTCATGAATCTCCTCTCACCATTCATCTCGGTAGTACCAAGATGTATCAGGACCTACACCAGAGGTTCTGGTGGACTAGGATGAAGAGAGAAATTTCTCAGTATATTGCTAATTGCGACGTCTGCCATCGTGTAAAAGCAGAGCATCAACGGCCTGCTGGCACCCTTCAACCCCTAGCTATTCCTGAATGGAAATGGGATAAAATTGGTATGGACTTCATCACCGGTTTTCCCAGGACCAAGAGAGGGAATAATGCTATCTTCGTCGTTGTCGATCGTCTTTCCAAAGTAGCCCATTTCCTACCTGTTCGCGAGAGTATAACCGCTAGTCAATTGGCAAACTTATACATCTCCCGAATAGTGTCTCTCCATGGTGTTCCTTTGGAAATTAACTCGGATCGAGGAAGTCTTTTCACCTCTCGATTTTGGGAAAGTTTCCAAAATGTTATGGGAACCTGCCTTTCTTTTAGTACCGCTTTCCACCCTCAATCAAGTAGTAAAGTGGAACGCGTCAACCAGATTCTAGAAGACATGCTTCGAGCTTCTGTTATCTCATTCGGAATGGAGTGGGAGAAATGCCTTCCATTTGCCGAATTTGCTTATAACAACAGCTATCAGTCCAGCTTGGGCAAAGCCCCTTTTGAAGTTCTCTATGGACGAAGGTGTCGAACGCCTCTTAACTGGTCACAAACCGGGGAAAGACAATTCTTTGGCCCGGATATGATTCAGGAAGCAGAAGAGCAAGTTCGCATCATTCGTGAAAAGTTGAAAACAGCCCAATCTCGTCAAAAGAGTCAATATGACCGAAAACATAAGTCTATGACTTTTGAGGTTGACGAGAAGGCTTACCTTCGGGTTACTCCTACGAAGGGAACCCATCGCTTCGGTATCAAGGGCAAATTGGCTCCTCGTTACATTGGACCCTTTCGCATTCTCGCAAAACGAGGAGAAGTTGCCTACCAAACGAGATGTCTTCCATGTTTCCCAACTCAGGCGTTGCTTCTCGGATCCTATCCATGGAGTGGACCACGAAACGCTTGATCTCCAAGATAATCTCACGTATCGAGAGTACCCCGTTCGTATCCTCGATCAAGCTGAGCGTACCACTCGACGTCATAATATCAAGTTTCTCAAGGTTCAATGGTCGCACCATTCTGAGAATGAAGCAACTTGGGAAAGGGAGGATCGTCTTCGACTCGAGTATCCCGCCTTCTTCCCAGAGGAACCCAAATCTCGGGACGAGATTCTTTTGAGTGGGGGTGAGTTGTCACACCCTAGCTAGTTCATGCATTAGAGTGTTGCATCATGTCTATCATTTCATCAGAAACTTGAAATGGGGATGCCAGAACCCCCAGCCCCCTCTGAAAACAACTAGGGTTTACTAAAAATAATTTCAATGAACCTGAAATGCCCTTCTAAAATGTCCATCATTTTTGTCCTGGTTCAGAACCTCTGCCAAAAGTGATGCACAGTTTTCTAGGTCATCCTAAGGTCTTTGAGTTAATTCATAATTATTTGAATTTGGGCATTTTAAATTTATAAAATATTTCAAATTCTCAAATATCTCCAAACTAAAATGTTTCATGTTGGAAATAATCCAACTATGGACCAGAAGCAGTTTGGTGATTTTAGGAGTTGCCTAGGTATTTTTAATAATTCAACAAAGTTGCCGAATAATAGAAAAAGAAAAAAAAACAGAAAGGAAAACTTACCTGCCGCCTGCAACCCGGCCCACCTGCCGTCCAGCGAGCTGCTTGCCCGGCCAGGCAGGCAGGCAGGTGCTCGACGGCGAGCACCGCATGGGTGCCACGCACCTGCTCGCCGCCTCGCCGCTCCACTCGCCTGGCTAACGCCATGGATCGACCCCTCTCTCTCCCCCGAACCCCCCAGACGTCCCCTTTCCTCTCCAGCTCCTCCCCCTCGCGCTCCCCAGCCATGGCCGACGCCACCGCCGCCGCTCCATCGCCGTAGCCGCGCTCCCCGCCACCCGTGCGTCGTCTCGTCGTGTCGAGGAGCTCCGCCGCCGTCCACTTCGTCGAGCTACCCGAGCCCCGTGTGCTCGCAAGGCCCGAGTCCACCGCACCGACCTCGCCCGAGTCCGCCGTCGCCGGAGATCCCCTTCAACACCGTCGCCGCATCAGCTCGTCCCCGACCTCGCCGGTGGCCTCTACGGGTGCTCTATGAGCCTAGCTAACCCTCCTACTCTTCCTCTCTCGCCTCCGAGCCGTGTAGCCACCGCATGAAGATCACCCGCACGCACCGCCGCGGATCTCGTCGCCGACGTGCTCCCGGCCATCCTCCGGCCACCTCTCGGTGTCCAACGCACTCACCACGCTGCGTTGAGTCCAACCGTGCACTCCCCGCACCTCACCGCACACCCTAGCCTCAAGTTCGTCCCCAACCGAACTCCTGTGGCCGCCTAGGTCGTCGCCGGCGCCAACTCCGGCCACCCCGACGCCAACTGACTCCACCAAGAGCCGCGGCTCGTCCTCAGCTCCACCCCGATGCCCTCCGCGACCCATTTGGTGGCCGGAACGGCAAAAACCACTTCCGCCGCCGCGTCGGGCTCGCCGGCGGCTAAACGCCGGTGCAGCCGTTTTGACTTTGACCACGGGTGGGCCCCGGTTGACTCTGTTGAGTCAATGACAGGTGGGGCCCCCTTTTGCTAATTATCCAGATTAGTTTTAACTAAATTAAATTAATTAATTAGCCATTGGCACCCTGGACCCACGCGTTAGGTTTGACCTAGACCGGGTCTGTTGACTTGCTGAGGTCAGCATGACCTCATGCTGACGCAGTAAACCTTTTCTGAAATTAAAACAAATGTAAAATGATTTATAAATTCCAGAAATTGTTGCAAACTTCAAAAATTCATATAAATTCAACCGTAGCTCCAAATCAAACAAATTATATATGAAAAATGATCAGAAAAATCCAATCTATTCATCTGTACTAGTATCATGCATGTTTAAACAAGCTAACTTGTGGTTTAGTGCAGAACAAGATAAAACACTTTAAAGGGCCATTTATGAGTTTGAAATTTGAATCTTTGGTTCAAATTAATTCTAACCCATCTGGTTTTAGTTGCATTAGCCCAACACACTCATATTGCCATGTTTCATGCATGCATCATATTGTCGCACATTGTTTGGTGATGGTTGTGTATCGGTGTTCTTTGCGGCAGGTTCTGCCTCCGAGGAGTACCGTGATTACCCTAACGAAGAACCGTATCCGTGCATCGATCCATCAGGCAAGCAACCAAACATTTGATCATATTGATACAATCCCATGTTCTTGCTCTTGCTCTCTTTTACTGCATTAAGACAACGCGTTTCAAACTGCTGTGTGCTATGGTAGTTGAACCCATTTCCTCTGCATGACCTGTCATTGCCACAGTAATTAGATGAAACCCACTAGCATGTGTAGGAATTGATTGAGCCATATGTATGTGTTGTTCCTACCTTGCTATGCCTGCTATGCTTAAAGTCGTGTCAGGTCTGGTTCATCTGGGTGATGGGCTAGAGTGAAATGATCATGTCGGTAATGAGAGTGATGTGGTGAACACGATTGGTAAAGGTATCGATGAGAGGCCATGTAGGAGTACATGGTGGGTTGTTTCATTGAAGCCGACCATAAGCACTGAGGTCTGTATATGTGATTTAAGATACAGCTACTACCATGCATTGGGCCCTGAAATATGACCCCGCTCGACTTCTTATTCACCCTAGTCCTCTGTCCAGGAGTTGCAAGTAGTTTCTGGTGTTTGTAGCCTACTGGAGGCCGTGGATAGCGCTGACCGTAGGGGTGGGCTGTGATGCGGTAGGTACGTGGCCGGGAATACCGGGCACCCGTTAGGTGTCACGGAACCCTGTACACATCGTTCGGGGCCGTATGGGAAACCTCGGCCGGACTCCCTGCGGATGGAACCTGGATAGGCGATAAACCTGGACTAGAGACTTAGGTGTTTAGGTAGGTCGTGGTCTTCACCCACGTCGACTTTCGCTTGAAGTCTGCCGAGCACATGTCGTGTGCAGACGCTAAGTGGTGGAAACATGTATGAAGAAGTACACCCCTGCAGGGTTAACATGATCTATTCGAATAGCCGCGTCCGCGGTAAAGGACTACTTGGTTGCCTATACAGTTCATAGACAAGTAAACTGGATACTACTAAAAGCCTCAAGATAAGCGTGAGTGCCGAGGATGGCCCTCCGTAGGAAGACGGAGGTGGATTCTCGGTAGTGTATTGTAGTGGTGAGTAGTGGACTCGTGTGCGCAAAACCATTTCAAGTTGGAGTCTCGTAAGATAGTTTAGCCAAGAGTCAAAGCTGGCTTGCTGCAATAACTCCACCAACCCTTCTTGATAATGTGCATGTATGTAGGATCTGACGTAAGTCTTGCTGGGTACCTTTGTACTCATGTTGCTATAATTTACATTTTACAGAAGGCGCTGCAACCCCTTCTGATGGGTTCTTCGTAGACGTTGGCATCGACGAGTAGACTAAGGCCCAGGTGGTAATCCTGAGCTTGTGAAGGTCCACGTAGTATAGCTAGGCTTTCCAAGCCTCTTTTATTTTACTAGTTGTCTGTACTCAGACAAGTTACTTCCGCTGCTGGTTTGTATGACTGTATGATTTGAATGTGGGTCGTGTGACCCGTACTTGTATGTATGTTATGTATGGCTCTCTGAGCCTTTAAATAAAGTACTTGTGTCGTAGAGTCATGTTGTGATGCCTTGTTGTATTTGCACATATCGAGCATATTGTGTGTATGATTGAAATGCTTGGTATGTGTGGGATCTGACTATCTAGTTGTTTATCTTTAGTAGCCTCTCTTACCGGGAAATGTCTCCTAGTGTTTCCATTGAGCCATGGTAGCTTGCTACTGCTCCGGAACACTTAGGCTGGCCGGCATGTGTCCTTCTTCGTTCCTGTGTCTGTCCCTTCGGGGAAATGTCACGCATTGAGTACCGGAGCCCTGTTAGCCCGCTACAGCCCGGTTTACCGGAGTCCTGCTAGCCCAGTGCTATAGCTTGGACCCACTTGCTGATGACCGACACGTTCGATGCTGGGTCATGGATGCCTGTCCCTGTAAGTCTGTGCCACTTTGGGTTTACGACTAGTCATGTCAGCCCGGGCTCCTTATCATATGGATGCTAGCGACATCATCATATACGTGCCAAAAGGCGCAAACGGTCCCGGGCAAAGGTAAGGCGACACCCGTGGGAATACCGTGCGTGAGGCCGCAAAGTGATATGAGGTGTTACAGGCTAGATCGATGTGACATTGAGTCGGGGTCCTGACAGTAAAATAATGTATGATAGTCCTACACATGCTAGGTGTGCCCTATGTAGATAGTAGCCCCTGAGACTCTGGTTGTCGTCGGAAACAACGACGAACAGAGGATCATATTCCCAGGTAATAACCGTACTGCCTTTATGTGCAGGTGATGGAAGCTCCGGTGGCTAGCCGGGCTAGCGAGTTTGCCCATTTAAAACGACAGTTGGATGCAGCAGACGCCGACATCGAGCTTGTTAACAAAAGGCTTGACGAGGCACAGGGTAAGTGTAATTATCTGGGAAACGCCACATAGTAAGAGCAGCATGATGCCAGTATCTTTAATATGTTGTGACTGCAGATGGAGCTGCCACTGTTGAAGCCTTGCGGGCAGAACTTGCCCAAGCCAAGGAACAAGCGAGGTTTGGTAATGCGGTTGCTTTGAAGGCGGCCGAAGAGTTGAAAGCCGAGAAGGCCGCGCCTGGAGAGAGCCGAGATAAGATGGCCAATATGGCCATAGAATTAAAAGCCGCCGCTGACCGTTGTCGGGTTCTTGAAAAGGAAAACCTAGCGAAGGCATCGGACCTTGAGAAGGCTGCTGCGACAAGAAAAGACACCCGCTCTGCTATGAGGGCAAAGAAGGAGGAGCTGCGGGAAGCCGGGTATATTGTAGCTGGGAAATCCTTTATGTTGCAGAGGAAGTTCGGAGATCCACGGTATGCCTCTCTGGATCAGCTGTGGAGTTTGGAGGATGTGTATATGGATTTGGCGGTGAGCGCCGCCGATGCGGCCAAGTAGTTCCAGGGTCAGACGGACCGTGAAGTGGACCAGCTGTTTTGGACACAATTCCATTCTCTCGAGCGTCTGCTTTCATTGACTGACCAATTAGCCGAATGGGCCGAACTGAATAGGTTGTCCGGACTCGCCATGAGGTCTGTTGTGGATCAGCTATGGCTGGAAAGGCCAAAACCGAACAGCTATTTCAGCTTGGTGCAGCAGTTCCTTGACGTGGTGCCGCGCATTAATGCGATGAAGAGGTCGGCGTGCATAGAGGGCTGACGGATGGCCTTTGCCCGTGTTAAAGCATACTGGGCGGAGATGGATGCTACCACTGTTGCAGCGCGGGATTCGGCCATAGGTCGAATGGCTGCTGAGCACTACTTTGAAGAAGTTCTTGAGGGTGCTCGTTTGATAGAGACCCAGTGCTCAAAAGATATTATGTTTGAGTGATATGTAATCTCATTGTAAGCGAAATGCTTTCATAAATTTTTATAAGGCTATTCTTATACTTTTGCCTAAAAGTAATATGATGCCTCCTGGGCGGCCGTTTATGTATACATGTGTATAACCTGAAAGATTGCAGCCGTCGGCTTCAACCCCCACGCATATAATGCGGAGGTGCTCGCAGAAAACACACGTTCACACTTAACCCAACGTCTTGGTCCTATTAAGGAGGTGATAGCAGAGCGAGCGAAGCAACCAGACTATAATGCTTTAGCACTTTCACTTAGCCATAGGAGTTTGACAGTTGGGCTACTAGATAGCCCCTGGTGGCTCCGCACTCTCCCGATCCCGGGGTGCATACATTCCTGGCCGGAAAACGGCCCTTCTTTAAGGCGGAGGAATTCTAACATTCCAACAGGTCATCGAGTAGTTGACCAGTCTCACGCTATATCATGACAGTCAGTTTTCGGCTTTCTCTACTAAGGTGCTCGTCCGGATGAACTAGGGCACAATGGCAGTAGTTCTCCTCGTGCTACCTTAGCCGGTAAAGCGGAACGTAAGGCACCAAAACACAGGAGCCGGGCAAACCCAACATTTGACCAAAGACAATGATTCGGAGGTGATGCATATAGGGCCAAACTCGCGACGCCGAACACTCTCTAAGGTATTCGGTCTTTGTGGTATAACCGGGCCTAAATAATAGCCTTTGCAAGAAGCCCCTTGTGTCCAGGTACATGCATTGTTCTGGCGTGGCCACATGCCAAGACGTCAGCATCCTTCTCAACGGTGGATATGTATCAACAAGAGACGGTAAAAAAGGTTTACACACGATGATCGTCTATAAAAGAGAGGAATTTAGATGAAAAAGTTGTCGAGCAAAAAGATAGTTTTTAAAGAAACCATGTATAATTCAAGATGAGAAGAAATTGCCACTTGTCTGCGCGCGTTGAGCCCCTTGTATTGAAAAATAGGGGTGTGACCATTTATTTGGTATAAATAGTGGCGCCGGACTTGATTAGTTGTGTCTGAGGTCTTGACGACCTATTGGATGCTTTTTCTGGTCCGGGCGCCTTTAGTGTGCGGCTGCCAAGGCAGCCGCACTCTCTTCGGCACGCAGAGATCGCTTGATATTTCCGTTCATAGAAATGATGCCACGTGGACCAGGCATCTTGAGTGTGAGGGAGGCGTAGTGTGGTATTGCATTAAAGCGAGTGAAAGCTTCGCGTCCGAGCAGTGCTTGATAGCCACTTTGGAACGGAGCGATGTGGAAGGTTAAATGCTCGCGACGGAAGTTATCGGGGGAGCCGAATATAACTTGTAGTAGGAGGGAGCCCGTACAATGAGCCCCTGGGCCTGGCATTACTCCTTTAAAGGTAGTATTGCTATGGCGAATTTTTGTTGGGTCTAACCCCATCCCGCGGATTGTATCCTGATATATTAGGTTTAGATTGCTGCCACCGTCCATCAAGACTCGTGTGAAGTGATATCCGCCAATTACTGTGTCTAATACCAGGGCAGCCCATCCTCCGCATCGGATACTTGCTGAGTAATCGTGATGGTCGAAAGTGATCGGTTGAGACGACTAGCGGCAGGACTTCACGGTGACAGGCACTTGGGTATATTTTCCTGGGAGTGCCGCATTGTTTTTTCCCTTGATCACGTGTAACACGTTTACTGTTTTGACTTCTGATGGAAATTTCTTTTGTTCCCCAGTGTCTTGCTTGGGAGGCTCGTCCTCGTCTTCACTTGGTGTATCCTCCCCCTTGTGTACGGTGTTGAGCTTGCCGGACTGCTTGAAGACCCAACATTCTCTATGGGTATGATTAGCAGGTTTACCAGGGGTACTACGGATATGACATACTTGGTCCAGAATTTTGTTGAGGCTGGACAGTTCATCCCTGGTGCCTTTAGAGGGCGGCTTTTGACCTGGCCAAGAGCTTTTGAATCCGGCGTTTACTGTCGTGCCCTTCGTGTTGTCTTCTTTATTCCGGCGTTTGTTATTGCTGTTGCGCCGTGATTTCCCATTTCCATCTCTAAATTCAGATGTACTAGGGTCGCTGGTGCTGCATCTGGCTAGCCAGCTGTCCTCACCCGCGCAAAAGCGGGTCATGAGGCTTGTTAATGCGGCCATCGTTCTCGGCTTATTTTGGCCGAGGTGGCAGGCGAGCCATTTGTCACGGACGCTATGCTTAAAAGCTGCCAAGACTTCGGCGTTCGGATAGTCGACAATCTGGTTCTTTTTAGTAAGAAACCTGTTCCAAAGCTTTCGGGCTGACTCTACGGGCTGTTGAGTTATATGACTCAAATCATCCGCATCCGGAGGTCGGACATAAGTCCCTTGAAAATTTGCCCGAAAAGCGTCTTCGAGCTCTTCCCAACTTCCAATGGAGCTTTCGGGGAGGCCTTTAAGCTAGTGACGAGCTGGCCCTTTGAGCTTGAGGGGTAAGTACTTGATGGCGTGGAGATCATCTCCTCGAGCCATATGGATATGAAGGATGTAGTCCTCAATCCAGACCCCAGGGTCTGTTGTTCCGTCGTATGTCTCTATGTTTACGGGTTTGAATCCCTCTTGAAATTCATGGTCCAGCACCTCATCGGTGAAACATAGTGGGTGTGTGGCACCCCTGTAGCTGGGTGTACCGTGTTGTTCGGATGTTTGTTGTGTTGCATTGTATGCTGGGGCGCGCTTGCGTGGTCCATAGATAGATCTTGTTGCGCCGTCCTTTGGGTGTGAGCCCTCGCATGGGTCGCGTGTTGTATTGTGAGTAGCGTTGTATGCCGCTCTGTGTTTGTAGAGGGGTCGTCTATCCGGCCAGGTGGCTGCTTTGATATTTGGTGGTGGGGGGTCTGAGGCCTCCTCATCGAATTCAGGTAGCAGCTTCCGCTTTGGGTAGCTCTTGGAGGGGCGATTGTCGCCGTACCTCGCTGCTGTGTTGAGTATTTTACTCCATCTGATTTGGAGTGTGTCTTGCGCAGCCTTGAGCCTCTGCTTCTGCTTTTTAAGACTCCCTGCGGTGGCAACAAGCCTTTTACGGGCATTCTGCTGCTCCGGGTGCCTGTCCGGCGTTATGTCGTCCGAACCATTATCCTTTATAGAATTTGTTTGTTCGGTTTGAATATCCGGATTGCCATTGTCCGGTAGCGGTTTGCCCTACTCCAGCGCTGGGTCTATGTGATCGTTATTTCCGTCGAGGCGGGATTTGGGGCGGCGCTTGCGTCGCCGTTTTGACTGCTTTTCGAGGGAACAAGCCTTTCATGCGTCCTTCCGCTCCTCGTCGTCATCTTTTGGTGCGTCCACCATGTATACGTCATATGACGAGGTGGCTTTCCAGGGCCCAATAGGCGCTGGTTCTTCATCGTCTCCTTCATCGCCGTCCATACCGTCGATGTCTTTGGAGTCGAAGTCGAGCATGTCGGTTAAATCGTCGACAGTGGCTACAAAGTGGGTGGTGGGTGGGCTTTGAATTTCTTCATCATCCGTATCCCAACCTTGCTGACCGTTGTCCGGCCAGGGCTCTCCTGATAAAGAGAGAGACTTTAGTGTCTTCAGAATATCGCTGAAAGGCGAGTGCTGAAAGATGTCCGCGGCAGTAAACTCCATGATCGGCGCCCAATCGGATTCGATCGGCAGGGGCGCGGAGGGTTCAGAGTCCGGCTCCTTGGAGTCACGAGTCTCACGGAGTGCGGGGCTGGTGTTCGGCTCGATCACTATTGGGATCGCAGCCCCCGAGGCGGCGTCCAACCACCCATCCTCGATCGGCGTAGTTGTCTCCGAATTAAGGGTCGAAGCCGATGCGGGTGCGGCCTCTAGGGCACTATTCGGCGGCAGAGCTAGATCATGCTCACCATGATAGTGTGGCGCGCTCGGCAGTGGCACGTTTCCGTCGAAGATCAAGTCCCTGTGGATGTTAGCCGTGTAGTTTAAACTTCCAAATCTGACCTGACGGCCAGGGGCATAGCTTTCGATCTGCTCCAGATGGCCAAGTGAATTGGCCCGCAGTGCGAAGCCACCGAACATGAAGATCTGTCCGAGGAGGAAGGTCTCACCCTGGACTGTATCGCTATTGATGATCGTAGGAGCCATCAAGCCTAACGGCGACGACACAGAGGAACTCTCAATGAAAGCACCAATGTCGGTGTCAAAACCGGCGAATCTCGGGTAGGGGGTCCCGAACTGTGCATCTAGGCCGGATGGTAACAAGAGGCAAGGGACACGAAGTTTTACCCAGGTTCGGGCCCTCTTGATGGAGGTAAAACCCTACGTCCTGCTTGATTAATATTGATGATATGGGTAGTACAAGAGTAGATCTACCACGAGATCGGAGAGGCTAAACCCTAGAAGCTAGCCTATGGTATGATTGTTGTTCTGTATGTTGTCCTACGGACTAAAACCCTCCAGTTTATATAGACACCGGAGAGGGTTAGGGTTACACAAAGTCGGTTACAATGGTAGGAGATCTATATATCCGTATCGCCAAGCTTGCCTTCCACGCCAAGGAAAGTCCCTTCCGGACACGGGACGAAGTCTTCAATCTTGTATCTTCATGGTCCAAGAGTCCGGCTGAAGGTATAGTCCGGCCATCCGGACACCCCCTAATCCAGGACTCCCTCACCCACTAAGCCCATTTGTGCAAGGCAAGGTGTACTACTAAAGTTTGGTCCCACATTGCTAGTTTAGTGGGAGTTGGACCTCCATATAAGGGAGGTTCTTTCCCCACATGTACGAGCATGAGAACAAGAGGGATATCCACGCGCACTCCTCCTTTGCCGCCCGCCTCGCCACGCCATGCCTCGTCACGACGCACCGCGGGTTGTGGGAATGAGCCGAGCCGATATCTAAATTTTTTCCACGCACTACGGGTATATGAAAGGTCTCATGGAAGCTGAATTTTTTTTGCGAAAGCGGTGTTTGAATGCGAACAGTGCAGCCCTTCGGCTGCTGGCTGTTCGCTTCGCCTCCATCTCTTCGTTTCGCCTCCTATCGCTCCCCTCTCGCCTCCTTCTCTTGCGCCTATAAAAGGGAGGCCGCTCCTCCCAGAGAGACGCACCAGAACTACTCCTTTCCTCACCATCGGTTCCATCTCTGAGCTGTTGCTGTCTTCCTCATCCCGGCTTGCGGCGTGCACCGCACGTCGGGACAGTAGGCCTCCGAGACCACACCTTTTGAGTCCTATATGGGAGAAGGGTGATAAGGTTTTGGGGAGCGCTCTGCGCAACTACTGGCTTCTTCATCACGGACTCCAACGACTACTTCCTCGATGACGACTTCTTCCCCGACGTCGACTACCTCAGTAACGACATGGCTGGAGAGGATGTTGACCCCAAGTCTAGTGCTTCTGCTGCTGTTGTCCCGTATGTGTTCTTCTTCTTTCTTTCAGATGTCCTACCACAGTTCCTCGTACTAGTACTTGCCCTACATGTGTTAGGTTCTACTCCGTATATGCAACGTGATCTAGTGTCTGTCCTAGATGTGTTCAGTTCAAGTTCATATACGCAAATACTATCTACTTTTCCTCTGTCGGGTTGCATGACTTGCTTTATCGCGGCTATATTAGTCATGCTTTATCTAATATTTCTGTTAATAAAATCATTTGGTAAATTGCCCATATTTCCAACAATCCAAAAACCTTATAATAGGCAATTTGCCCCAAGTGGTTTTGCTGCTTCCATGAGACCTCCTATGTTTGAGGGTATCCACTATAAGAGGTGGCGTGTGTGAGAAGTCTTATGGTTTCAAACCATGAGTTGCTACGACGCCACTCTTGGCAAACCTGAAGGAGAGCTTGATGCTCAACATGCACAAGCTTTTCAGAAAATGGATACTCTTATTAAAGCTGCTCTCTTGAGTGTTCTTGGTGAGAACATAGTTGATGCTTATGCGTCAATTGATAATGGAAAAGGTATGTGGGATGCACTCGAGGCTAAGTTTGGGGTCTCGGATGCTGGCACTGAGCTGTACATCATGGAGCAATTCTATGATTACAGGATGACTGAAGAGCTCATGAGATACAGTCATTTGCTATAGAACTTGAGCACTTCTGTTGTATGCTATCGGACAAGTTTGTTGCCGGAGGTATCATCTCTAAGCTTCCTCCTTCGTGGAGGAACTTTGCTACCTTGCTGAAGCATAAGAGGCAGGAGTTTTCCGTCCCGGATCTCATTGGTACTCTTGATGTGGAAGAAAAGGTGAGAGCAAAGGACACACGTGCTTGAGGTATTGAGGGAGGATCTAGTGCCAATCTAGTACAGAAGAAGAACTTCCAGTCCCACAAGTTCAAGAACAAGGGCAAGTTTGATGGTAAAGCAAAGTTTGATGGGAAGAACAAGGTTGTGCAACACACAAACTTCAAGAAGAAGAATGACAAGAAGAAAGGTCTTTGTCATGTGTGTGGGGATCCTGATCATTGGGCTCCTAGTTGCCCTAATCGCTATGACAAGAGTCATCCTGGGAAAGGAGGCAAGACCGCTAATGTTGTCATTGGAGACACTGACATGAAGGATGCTAGACCGCAGGGACATCAACCGTGCTGATGGGAAATGGTTCAAGTGCTTCTGTTCGTGGTGTTGGCACGGTCGATCTGAGTTTACTTCGGGGAAGATCGTGTGGCTGAAGAACGTGCATTATGTCCCCTCCATCAATAAAAATCTTGTTAGCGGATCTCTTCTGTGTAGAGATGGCTACAAGCTTGTCTTTGAGTCGAATAAATTTGTAATATCCAAGTATGGAACCTTTGTTGGTAAAGTCTATGAGTTAGGAGGTCTGTTTCGTTTATCCTTATTAGACGTTTGCAATAAAGTTGTTAATCATATTTGCAACAATAGTGAATCCAATGTGTGGCATTCATGTCTTTGTCATGATAACTTTGGTTGCATGTCGCGACTAGCGAAGTTGAACTTAATCCCTAGTTTCACCACTGTCAAGGGATCTAAGTGTCAAGTGTGTGTGCAAGCTAAGTAACCTCGTAAGTCTCACACGACTTCAGAAACGAGAAATCTTGCACCACTAGAGCTCATACATTCATATCTATGTGAAATGAATGGTGTTTTGAGAAAAGGTGGAAAGAAATGTTTCATGACGTTAATTGACGACTCCAGTAGATACTGTCGTGTGTATCTTCTGAAATCTAAGGATGAGGCTTTGAACTTTTTCAAGATCTATAATGCTGAAGTGGAAAACCAACTTGATTGAAAAATCAAGAGGCTTAGGTCCGACCATGGTGGAGAGTATTTTTCCAATGAATTTAATGCTTTTTGTGCGGAACATGGTATAATCCATGAGAGGACGCCTCCCTATTCACCTCAGTCAAATGGGGTAGCCGAAAGAAAGAACCGTACTCTAACTGATTTGGTTAACGCCATGTTAGACACATCGGGTCTCTCCAAGGCATGGTGGGGGGAGGCGATATTGATGGCATGTCATGTCCTAAACCGAGTTGCCACAAAGAACAAAGAGATAACTCCATTCAAGGAATGGGAGAAGAAAAGGTTAAAACTCTCTTATCCACGAACATGGGGTTGTTTGGCGAAAGTCAATGTTCCAATTCCAAAGAAGCGGAAGCGAGCTTGGACCAAAGACTGTGGATTGTGTTTTCCTGGGATATGCTTTTCATAGCATTGGCTATAGATTCTTGGTTGTAAAATCTGAGGTACCTGACATGCATGTCGGTATGATCATGGAGTCGAATGATGCGACTTTCTTTGAATATATCTTTCCCATGAAGGATATGGCTACCTCATCTAATCAGGAGATGCCTAGTTCATCGAATCAGGAACGAGTTACAATTACCGAACCTACAATTTCGATGGAACACTTTGAAAGTCCAGTGGAGGAGAAGAATGAAGTTCCTATTAGGAGCAAGAGACACAAGACTGCAAAGTCCTTTGGTGATGATTTTCTTTTGTACCTCATAGATGACACTCCCAGTTCTATTTCAGAGGCCTATGCATCTGAAGATGCTGACTACTGGAAGGAAGCGGTTCATAGCGAGATGGATTCCATCATGGCGAATGAAACTTGGGAGATAACTGATCGTCCTTATGGGTGCAAACCTATAGGATGCGAATGGGTATTCAAGAAGAAGCTTAGGCCTGATGGTACTATTGAAAAGTACAAGGCTCCGCTCGTGGCTAAGGGATATACCCAAAAGGAAGGTGAAGACTTCTTTGATACTTACTCACCTGTGGCTCGACTGACCAGTATTCGAGTTCTACTTTCACTAGCTGCCTCGCGTGGTCTTCTCGTTCATCAAATGGATGTTAAGACTGCTTTCCTAAATGGAGAGTTGGAGGAGGAAATCTATATGGAACAACCAGATGGGTTTGTACTAGATGGTCAGGAAGGAAAAGTGTGCAAGTTGCTGGAGTCTTTCTATGGACTCAAGCAAGCACCTAAACAGTGGCATGAGAAGTTTGAAAGAACTTTAACAGCCACAGGATTTGTTGTAAATGAAGCTGACAAATTTGTGTACTATCGCCATGGTGGGGGTGAGGGAGTTATCCTTTGCTTGTATGTTGACGACATACTGATTTTTGGAACAAATCTGAATGTTATTAAGGAGGTCAAGAATTTCTTATCTTGCTGTTTTGAGATGAAGGATTTAGGAGTGGCTGATGTCATTCTGAACATTAAGTTGTTGAGAGACGATGATGGTGGGATTACATTGCTTCAATCTCACTATGTGGAAAAGATCTTGAGTCGCTTTGGCTATAGTGACTACAAGCCCTCTCCAACACCTTATGATGCAAGTGTGTTACTTCGAAAGAATCGAAGAATTGCTAGAGACCAATTGAAGTATTCTCAGATTATTGGCTCGCATATGCACTTAGTTAGTGCTACAAAACCTGACATCTCTTTTGCTGTTAGCAAACTGAGTCGGTTTGTCTCAAAACCAGGAGATGTGCATTGGAAAGCTCTAGAAAGAGTTTTGCGTTATTTGATAGGCGCTGCGAATTATGGAATTCACTACACCGGGCACCCAAAGGTGCTTGAAGGGTATAGTGACTCAAACTAGATCTCAGATGCTGATGATATAAAGGCCACGAGCGGTTATGTATTCACTCATGGAGGTGGCGCTATTTCTTTGAAGTCTTGCAAGCAGACCATCTTAACAAGGTCAACAATGGAAGCAGAACTCACAACACTAGATACAACTACAGTTGAAGCAGATTGGCTTCGTCGGCTCTTGAATGACTTGCCGGTTGTTGAGAAACCTGTACCGGGTATCGTTATGAACGGCGACAATCAAACTGTGATCACAAAAGTGAGCATCTCAAAACTGTGATCATCAAGACATGTTCAGAGAAGGTTAAAGTCTGTCAGGAAAATGAAAAACTCTGGAGTTATTGCATTGGATTATATCCAAACGTCTAAAAATCTGGCAAATCCTTTTACTAAGGGTTTATCATGTAATGTGATAGATAATGCATCGAGGGAGATGGGTATGAGACCCACAATATGAGTTGTTCATAGTGGTAACCTATTCTTTTTGATCGGAGATCCCGTGAATTAGATGTGGAAGACAAGCTATTGGTCAACTGACAGGAGAGTATCCTTACTATTCACAATACCACTCCATGAAGATGCAATACTCTCCTAATCTGCATGGGAGGTTGATGTATATCTTAATGTGTTCTAAGTGGCTTATTTAAGCAGAGATGTTATCCTGCGGAACATCTTTTGAAGAACACACCTATATGAGTCTGATTGTCAAACGTCGCAATCTATGAGAGTAGGGTTCTCTCTTGTAAACTCATGAAAGGTCACGGAGTATGACGCATAAGCTCCACCCGCGGGGAAGACCCACGGTAGCCACGTATCGGTCAAGGCTTTATGTGAAGCTAGATTCGCAGAAAACTTGCAGTTCAAGGCCCAGTCCACTGTTCAAGTTGCTTATTAGTGTAGCATAGAGTTCTAGGTGGAAGTTCAACTTAACAGTCTCCACTGCATTACCGGTATATAAAACAGTGTTTTGGAACCAAAGGCAAATTTATGTGTGCCTCTAGGATCTGGTGGGGGATTGCTGGAATTTAGTCTATTTTGGGTAGCCCAATAACTATTTCAGAAATTCCTAATAAATCCTAGAGGCCCACTTAGCCCATTTGTGCAAGGCAAGGGATACTACTAAAGTTTAGTCCCACATTGCTAGTTTAGTGGGAGTTGGACCTCCTTATAAGGTAGGTTCTTTCCCACTTGTACGAGCATGAGAACAAGAGGGATATCCACGCGCGCTACTCCTCCGCCGCCCGCCTCGCCACGCCATGCCTCGACACGACGCACCGCGGGTTGCGGGAATGAGCCGAGCCGATATGTAAAATTTTGCCACGCACTACGGGTATACGAAAGGTCTCATGGAAGCTCAAAAAAAGATTTTTGCGAAAGTGGAGTTCGAATGCGAACGGTGCAGCCCTTCGGCTGCTGGCTGTTCGCTTCGCCTCCGTGTCGAGGGTTGGGTGCGACATATGCCAATGGATGGCTTATCATGGTGGGGGCGAGTAGAATGTCGCTGGTGCTTGGAAACGGGATGAGGCGGAGGCACGAACGCCGGCGGACTTTACCCAGGTTCGGGGCTCTCCTAGGAGATAACACCCCTAGTCCTGCTCTACGGGGTCTTTGCATGATCACCAAGGCAAAAGTGAGTACAATGGTGCTCTTCGAGCTGTATCTGTCGACAGGAGGAGGCTAGGCCAGCTCTCCCCCTTCTCTAAGGTCTGGTCTAGTGCTAAGGGATCGAAACCCTTTGCTTGGGTGCCCTGGGGGTTTATATAGGCCTACCCCCCAGGGGTACTATGGTAAACCGACTGGGCGCAGGGCCCAGCCGTCAGTCTCTTCTCCTGCCGACCTCTATGCCGACTGCTGGGCCCGCCGGCTGGTGGGCCCTGCCGACTGGTCTGGTATGGAGCCAACAGGCCGTACCCGCCGCTTGCGGGTCTTGCCGGCTGCCGATTACTGTAGCCGTGCCTCTAATGACGCAGGCTTGGTCATGGGGTCGTAGCTACAGCCCTGCTACCTGGCGGACGATTACTATAGCCACTCCCCGTCTCGTCTAGTTAATGGCGTGTGGGACCCGTGGGAGGGGCAGGCCGACTTTCGAGGGCCTTCTCCCTTCGGGTCCGACTGGTGGCGCCCTTGCCATCTTCTAGACTCTCGCTGACTGGTAGGGCCCAGCATCCGTGGACCGTACCAACAGGCCTTCATGGGCGCAGGACTCTGCCCACTATTGCTGATGTCAGGGATGGCACGGCAATAGTGCCTCACCGGACGGAGATCTCTAGTGGTACGACGCACTGTGGCCTAGCCATCCCATGAAAAGGGGAGGGATGTTGGGTTTCATAGTAATTTCAAAAAAATTCCTACGCACACGCAAGATCATGGTGATGCATAGCAACGAGAGGGGGAGTATGATCTACATACCTAGTAGATCGACAACGGAAGCGTTTGGTTGATGTAGTCGTACGTCTTCACGATCCGACCGATCAAGCACCGAAACTACGGCACCTCCGAGTTCTAGCACACGTTCAGCTCGATGACGATCCCCGGACTCCGATCCAGCAAAGTGTCGGGGAAGAGTTCCGTCAGCACGACGGCGTGGTGACGATCTTGATGCACTACAACAGGGCTTCGCCTAAACTCCGCTAGAGTATTATCGAGGACTTTGGTGGCTGGGGGCGCCGCACACGGCTAAGGAATAGATCACGTGGATCAACTTGTGTGTCTCTGGGGTGCCCCTGCCTCCGTATATAAAGGACTAAGGGGGGAGGCTGGCCGGCCAAGGAGGGTGCGCCAGGAGAGTCCTACTCCCTCTGGGAGTAGGATTCCCCCCCCCCCCAATCCTAGTTGGAATAGTATTCGCGGAGAGGGAAAAGAGAGAGGGGGGCCAGCCACCTCTCCTTGTCCTAATAGGACTAGGGGAGGGGGAGGCGCGCAGCCCATCTTGGGCTGCCCCTTCTCTTTTCAACTAAAGCCCACTAAGGCCCATATAGCTCCCGGGGGGTTCCGGTAACCTCCCGGTACTCCGGTAAAATCCCGATTTCACCCAGAACACTTCCGATATCCAAACATAGGCTTCCAATATATCAATCTTTATGTCTCGACCATTTCGAGACTCCTCGTCATGTCCGTGATCACATCCGGGACTCCTAACAACCTTTGGTACATCAAAATGCATAAACTCATAATATAACTATCATCGTAACCTTAAGCGTGCGGACCCTACGGGTTCGAGAACAATGTAGACATGACTGAGACACGTCTCCGGTCAATAACCAATAGCGGGACCTAGATGCCCATATTGGCTCCTACATATTCTACGAAGATCTTTATCGGTCAGACCGCATAACAACATACGTCGTTCCCTTTGTCATCGGTATGTTACTTGCCCGAGATTCGATCGTCGGTATTCCAAATACCTAGTTCAATCTCGTTACCGGCAAGACTCTTTACTCATTCTGTAATACATCATCCCGCAACTAACTTATTAGTTGCAATGCTTGCAAGGCTTAAGTGATGTGTATTACCGAGAGGGCCCAGAGATACCTCTCCTACAATCGGAGTGACAAATCCTAATCTCGAAATACGCCAACCCAACATGTACCTTTGGAGACACCTGTAGTACTCCTTTATAATCACCCAGTTACATTGTGACGTTTGGTAGCACCCAAAGTGTTCCTCTGGAAAACGGGAGTTGCATAATCTCATAGTTATAGGAACATGTATAAGTCATGAAGAAAGCAATAGCAACATACTAAACGATCGGGTGCTAAGCTAATGGAATGGGTCTTGTCAATCAGATCATTCACTTAATGATGTGATCCCTTTAATCAAATAACACTCATTGTTCATGGTTAGGAAACATAACCATCTTTGATTAACGAGCTACTCAAGTAGAGGCATACTAGTGACACTTTGTTTGTCTATGTATTCACACATGTATTATGTTTCCGGTTAATATAATTCTAGCATGAATAATAAACATTTATCATGATATAAGGAAATAAATAATAACTTTATTATTGCCTCTAGGGCACATTTCCTTCAGTCTCCCACTTGCACTAGAGTCAATAATCTAGATTACACAGTAATGATTCTCACACCCATGGAGGCTTGGTGCTGATCATGTTTTGCTCGTGGAAGAGGCTTAGTCAACGGGTCTGCAATATTCAGATCCGTATGTATCTTGCAAATCTCCATGTCTCCCACCTGGACTAGATCCCGGATGGAATTGAAGCGTCTCTTGATGTGCTTGGTTCTCTTGTGAAATCTGGATTCCTTTGCCAAGGCAATTGCACCAGTATTGTCACAAAAGATTTTCATTGGACCCGATGCACTAGGTATGACACCTAGATCGGATATGAACTCCTTCATCCAGACTTCTTCATTTGCTGCTTCCGAAGCAGCTATGTACTCCGCTTCACATGTAGATCCCGCTACAACGCTTTGTTTAGAACTGCACCAACTTCTAGCCCCACCGTTTAATGTAAACACGTATCCGGTTTGCGATTTAGAATCGTCCGGATCTGTGTCAAAGCTTGCATCAACGTAACCTTTTACGATGAGCTCTTTGTCACCTCCATATACGAGAAACATATCCTTAGTTCTTTTCAGGTATTTCAGGATGTTCTTGACCGCTATCCAGTGATCCACTCCTGGATTACTTTGGTACCTCCCTGCTAGACTTATAGCAAGGCACACATCAGGTCTGGTACACAACATTGCATACATGATAGATCCTATGGCTGATGCATAGGGAACATCTTTCATACTCTCTCTATCTTCTGCAGTGGTCGGGCATTGAGTCTTACTCAACTTCACACCTTGTAACACAGGCAAGAACCCTTTCTTTGCTTGATCCATTTTGAACTTCTTCAAAATTTTGTCAAGGTATGTGGTTTGTGAAAGTCCAATTAAGCGTTTTGATCTATCTCTATAGATCTTAATGCCTAATATGTAAGCAGCTTCACCGAGGTCTTTCATTGAAAAATTCTTATTCAAGTATCCCTTTATTCTATCCAGAAATTCTACATCATTTCCAATTAGTAATATGTCATCCACATATAATATCAGAAATGCTACAGAGCTCCCACTCACTTTCTTGTAAATACAGGCTTCTCCAAAAGTCTGTATAAAACCAAATGCCTTGATCACACTATCAAAACATTTATTCCAACTCCGAGAGGCTTGCACCAGTCCATAAATGGATTGCTGGAGCTTGCACACTTTGTTAGCTCCCTTTGGATCGACAAAACCTTCTGGTTGCATCATATACAACTCTTCTTCCAGAAATTCATTCAGGAATGCAGTTTTTACATCCATCTGCCAAATTTCATAATCATAAAATGCGGCAATCGCTAACATGATTCGGACAGACTTAAGCATTGCTACGGGTGAGAAGGTCTCATCGTAGTCAATCCCTTGAACTTGCCGAAAACCTTTTGTGACAAGTCGAGCTTTTTAGACAGTAATATTACCGTCAGCGTCAGTCTTCTTCTTGAAGATCCATTTATTCTCAATTGCTTGCCGATCATCAGGCAAGTCAACCAAAGTCCATACTTTGTTTTCATACATGGATCCCATCTCAGATTTCATGGCTTCAAGCCACTTTGCGGAATCTGGGCTCACCATTGCTTCTTCATAGTTTGTAGGTTCATCATGATCTAGCATCATGACTTCCAGAACGGGATTACCGTACCACTCTGGTGCGGATCTTACTCTGGTTGATCTACGAGGTTCAGTAGTATCTTGTTCTGAAGTTTCATGATCATTATCATTAACTTCCTCACTAACTAGTGTAGGTGTCACAGAAACAGTTTTCTGTGATGTACTACTTTCCAATAAGGGAGCAGGTACAGTTACCTCGTCAAGTTCTACTTTCCTCCCACTCACTTCTTTTGAGAGAAACTCCTTCTCAAGAAAGTTTCCGAATTTAGCAACAAAAGTCTTGCCTTCGGATCTGTGATAGAAGGTGTATCCAATAGTCTCCTTTTGATATCCTATGAAGACACATTTCTCCGATTTGGGTTTGAGCTTATCAGGTTGAAGCTTTTTCACATAAGCATCGCAGCCCCAAACTGTCAGAAACGACAACTTTGGTTTCTTGCCAAACCACAGTTCATAAGGCGTCGTCTCAACGGATTTTGATGGTGCCCTATTTAACGTGAATGTGGCCGTCTCTAGAGCGTATCCCCAAAATGATAGAGGTAAATAAGTAAGAGACATCATAGATCGCACCATATCCAGTAAAGTACGATTACGACGTTCGGATACACCATTACGCTGTGGTGTTCTGGGTGGCGTGAGTTGCGAAACTATTCCACAATTTTTCAAATGTACACCAAACTCGTAACTCAAATATTCTCCCCCACGATCAGATCGTAGAAACTGTATTTTCTTGTTACGATGATTTTCAACTTCACTCTGAAATTCCTTGAACTTTTCAAACGTTTCAAACTTATGTTTCATTAAGTAGATATACCCATATCTGCTTAAATCATCTGTGAAGGTGAGAAAATAATGATATCCGCCACGAGCCTCAATATTCATCAGACCACATACATCTGTATGTATGATTTCCAACAAATCTGTTGCTCTCTCCATAGTACCGGAGAACGGTGTTTTAGTCATCTTGCCTATGAGGCACGGTTCGCAAGTACCAAGTGATTCATAATCAAGTGGTTCCAAAAGTCCATCAGTATGGAGTTTCTTCATGTGCTTTACACCAATATGACCTAAACGGCAGTGCCACAAATAAGTTGCACTATCATTATCAACTCTACATCTTTTGGTTTCAACATTATGAATATGTGTATTACTACTATTGAGATTTAACAAGAATAGACCACTCTTCAAGGGTGCATGACCATAAAAGATATTACTTATATAAATAGAACAACCATTATTCTCCGATTTAAATGAATAACCGTCTCACATCAAACAAGATCCAGATATAATGTTCATGCTCAACGCTGGCACCAAATAACAATTATTCAGGTCTAATATTAATCCCAAAGGTAGATGTAGAGGTAGCGTGCCGAATGCGATCACATCGACCTTGGAACCGTTTCCCACGCGCATCGTCACCTCGTCCTTAGCCAATCTTCGCTTAATCCGTAGTCCCTGTTTCGAGTTGCAAATATTAGCAACAGAACCAGTATCAGATACCCAGGTGCTACTGCGAGCATTAGTAAGGTACACATCAATAACATGTATATCACATATACCTTTGTTCACCTTGCCATCCTTCTTATCCGCCAAATACTTGGGGCAGTTCCGCTTCCAGTGACCAGTCTGCTTGCAATAGAAGCACTCAGTTCCAGGCTTAGGTCCAGGTTTGGGTTTCTTCTCTTGAGTAGCAACTTGCTAGCCGTTCTTTTTGAAGTTCCCCTTCTTCTTCCCTTTGCCCTTTTTCTTGAAACTAGTGGTCTTGTTGACCATCAACACTTGATGCTCCTTCTTGATTTCTACCTCCGCAGCTTTCAGCATCGCGAAGAGCTCGGGAATAGTCTTATTCATCCCTTGCATATTATAGTTCATCACGAAGCTCTTGTAGCTTGGTGGCAGTGATTCGAGAATTCTGTCAATGACGCAGTCATCCGGAAGATTAACTCCCAACTGAATCAAGTGATTATTATACCCAGACATTTTGAGTATATGCTCACTGACAGAACTGTTCTCCTCCATCTTGCAGCTATAGAACTTATTGGAGACTTCGTATCTCTCAATCCGGGCATTTGCTTGAAATATTAACTTCAACTCCTGGAACATCTCATATGCTCCATGACGTTCAAAACATCGTTGAAGTCCCGATTCTAAGCCGTAAAGCATGGCACACTGAACTATCGAGTAGTCATCAGCTTTGCTCTGCCAGACGTTCATAACATCCGACGTTGCTCCTGCAGCAGGCCTGTCACCCAGCGGTGCTTCTAGGACGTAATTCTTCTGTGCAGCAATGAGGATAATCTTCAAGTTACGGACCCAGTCCGTGTAATTGCTACCATCATCTTTCAACTTTGCTTTCTCAAGGAACGCATTAAAATTTAATGAAACAACAGCACGAGCCATCTATCTACAATCAACATAAAAAAGCAAGATACTATTAGGGACTAAGTTCATGATAAATTTAAGTTCAATTAATCATATTACTTAAGAACTCCCACTTAGATAGACATCCCTCTAATCCTCTAAGTGATCACGTGATCCAAATCAACTAAACCATGTCCGATCATCACGTGAGATGGAGTAGTTTCATTGGTGAACATCTTTATGTTGATCATATCTACTATATGATTCATGCTCGACCTTTCGGTCTCCGTGTTCCGAGGCCATATCTGTATATGATTAGCTCGTCAAGTTTAACCTGAGTATTCCGCGTGTGCAACTGTTTTGTACCCGTTGTATTTGAACGTAGAACCTATCACACCCGATCATCACATGGTGTCTCAGCACGAAGAACTTTCGCAACGGTGCATACTCAGGGAGAACACTACTTGATAATTTAGTGAGAGATCATCTTATAATGCTACCGTCAATCAAAGCAAGATAAGATGCATAAAAGATAAACATCACATGCAATCAATATATGTGATATGATATGGCCATCATCATCTTGTACTTGTGATCTCCATCTCCGAAGCACCGTCGTGATCACCATCGTCATCGGCGTGACACCTTGATCTCCATCGTAGCATCGTTGTCGTCTCGCCAAGCTTATGCTCCCACGACTATCGCTACCGTTTAGTGATAAAGTAAAGCATTACATCGCGATTGCATTGCATACAATAAAGCGACAACCATATGGCTCCTGCCGGTTGCCGATAACTCGGTTACAAAACATGATCATCTCATACAATAAAATTCAGCATCATGCCTTGACCATATCACATCACAACATGCCCTGCAAAAACAAGTTAGACGTCCTTGACTTTGTTGTTGCAATTTTTACGTGGCTGCTACGGGCTTAAGCAAGAACCAATCTCACCTACGCATCAAAACCACAATGATAGTTTGTCAATTTGACTCCGTTTTAACCTTCGCAAGGACCGGGCGTAGCCATACTCGGTTCAACTAAAGTTGGAGAAACTGTCACCCACAAGCCACCTCTATGCAAAGCACGTCGGGAGAATCGGTCTCGCGTAAGCGTACGCGTAATGTTGGTCTGGGCCGCTTCATCCAACAATACCGCCGAACCAAAGTATGACATGCTGGTAGGCAGTACGACTTATATCGCCCACAACTCACTAATGTTCTACTCGTGCATATAACATCAACATATAAAACCTAGGCTCGGATGCCACTGTTGGGTTTCGTAGTAATTTCAAAAAAATTCCTACGCACACGCAAGATCATGGTGATGCATAGAAACGAGAGGGGGAGTATGATCTACATACCTAGTAGATCGACAACGGAAGCGTTTGGTTGATGTAGTCGTACGTCTTCACGATCCGACCGATCAAGCACCGAAACTACGGCACCTCCGAGTTCTAACACATGTTCAGCTGGATGACGATCCCCGGACTCCGATCCAGCAAAGTGTCGGGGAAGAGTTCCGTTAGCACAACGGCGTGGTGACGATCTTGATGCACTACAGCAGGGCTTCGCCTAAACTTCGCTACAGTATTATCGAGGACTTTGGTGGCTGGGGGCGCCGCACACGGCTAAGGAATAGATCAGGTGGATCAACTTGTGTGTCTCTAGGGTGCCCCTGCCTCCGTATATAAAGGACTAAGGGGGGAGGCTGGCCGGCCAAGGAGGGTGCGCCAGGAGAGTCCTACACTACTAGAAAAAGGGCTATAGATGGGATTGACACTAATGGCGCACCAGACATGCGGTGCGCCATTAGTACCTTCTGATACGCCATTAGAGTTGAAACTACTAATGGCGCACCTGGCCCAGGGTTCGCCATTAGTATCAAAAAAAATTAACTAGTGCGCCTGTCCAAACATACTAATGGCGCATCCAGACACAGTGCGCCATTACTAGTTAATGGCGCACCTGCCGGAAAGTGCGCCACTAATGTTGTTTTTTTATTATATTTTTTATTCCCTTTTTTGCAAAACTACTAATGGCGCACTGTGGGACAGTGCGCCATTAGTATGTTTTTTTTGTAAAACTACTAATGGCGCACCACCAGAAGGTGCGCCATTAGTAACCTGGATTACTAATGGCGCATTTAGGTTTGGTGCGCCATTAGTAAGTGGGCAGCAACAAGATATTTTGGACAGCCTCTCCTACCCACACTCACTTTCTCCCCACTTCATTCTCTCCACCTCCTCCTTGTCTCGGGTGCCTCCTCTTTTTCACCTCATTTCCACCATAGATTCATTCAATTTAAATGGTTAAATTACCTTGTTTTGATAGGTAAGTAAGGGGGAAGCTATATTTATGTTGTTCTCCCTACAACAATGTGCACATGCACTTTTTATGGCCTAGCTAGATCTATGTATGTTCGTGGTGTTGCATATGTTTATGGTGTTGCATATGTGTTTGTGTTTGGAGGTGTACCGGTATTTGAAATGCGATAGTTGCCAATATTTTTCCGGAATGTTGATTCATTTCCGTTTCGGCGAGAATTTTGGCATTAAGCATTCTTTTTGGTCCTATTTTTAGGGAAAGTCATGCCAAATTTTTTCTTGGTTCTAAAATATCGTTTTGCTCTACCCCGCAGGCGACCATGGTCCGCATGATGACCGAAGGCATCGTGAATAGGTTTTTGAGGTCCGCGAAGGCCGAGATGCTTCAAAAGAACGAGACGGAGATAAGATGTCCGTGTCGAAGATGCAAGCTGAAGAGCCTTATTGCGGACCCGGAATCCGGGCAGGTGCGGGACCACCTGCTCTTGCATGGTTTCATGGATGGCTATCGGTGGCAAGGTGATGAAGATGACTACAAAGTCATCCATGGGGGCCGGGCAAGAAATGAGGAAGGGCAGCAAGACAACCACCGCGGCTCGGGCGGGCGAGAAGACGAAGAATCCCCAGGAGATGATCACGACGGTGATGCTGTACGTAGTCATCATGTAGAAGATGCAGGACATGATGATGAGGAAGATGCCGGAGCAGACGACGGGCATGATCATGAAGATGATGATGCCGACGGAGCAGACGACGCTGGACCATCGATGGGCTGGGTGCAGGACCCTCATATTCAAGAGCTGCTTCTCAAGCAGACGGATAACGCAAGAGCTGCCGCCCGAGAGAAAGCCAAGATGGATCAACTTGAGTTAGACGCGGTTACTCCATTGTATGAAGGATGCAGGCCCGAGGATACCCGCCTGAAAGTAACGCTCATGGCTCTGGAGATGAAGGTAAAACACAAAATGACCGACGCATGCTTCGACGAGAACATGTCATTCTGGCACGAACGTCTTCCCAAGGGGAACAAGTGCCCGACAAGTTTGGAGGAGGCAAAGAAAATCGTGTGTCCTCTAGATTTACCGCACGTGAAATACCATGTGTGCATGAACAATTGCATCATTTATCGGGACGAGCACGCGGAGTCTACCATATGTCCGGTGTGCGGCGTCACTCGATACAAGAAGAGGAAGAAAGCTCCTCAAAAAGTGGTGTGGTACTTTCCGATCACTCCTCGTCTGCAGCGGAATTTCGCAGACCCTAAGGTAGCAAAGCTCCTGCGTTGGCACGCGGATAGGGAGGAGAAGAAGCGAGAAGATGACGCAAATGATCCGGAGATAGATAAAAAAGACAAGATGCTAAGTCACCCTAAGGATGCGAGCCAGTGACAAGATGCTGAGTCACGCTAAAAAATTATTACTGTCTTATAAAAAAATACTAATGGTGCACCACGGTGAGGTGCGCCATTAGTATGGATGTACTTATGGCGCACCGAGGGGTGGTGCGCCATTAGTATTGTGCCATTGCTATAAGAAAAAAACTACTAATGGCGCACCACGGTGAGGTGCGCCATTAGTATGGATGTACTTAAGGCGCACGGAGGTGTGGTGCGCCATTAGTATTGTGCCGCCCCCATCCATATTTCCTCCCCGGCCCAAATTAACCTATCCCCTCTCTCTCCCTCGCCCTCGCCCTCGATCCCCTTCCCCTCTCCTCTCCCGACGCCGCTGCCCCGCCGCCTCGACGCTGCCCCGCCGCCCCGACGCCGCCTCGACCCCGCCCCGACGCTGCTGCCCCGCC